>NC_041397.2:131509783-131828533 GCF_900747795.2 Erpetoichthys calabaricus | reverse complement strand
TAGGTGCTGAACATAACTGTTTACTTGCTTTTTATGCAAAACTAAAGGTTGATGTTACTACAATCTCTGTGAATACATACTTTTTTAACCTAGGAGGGAATAATAAAAGCTTTTAAAATATCACTCCTAATTATGCTAGCTTTAGTATCCAACTTACCTCCCACAAAACTCTATGCGTTTACATTTAATTTACAGTATTCTTGAAGTTTCCTACAAACCTCAGCACTGGATGCTGCATTGGAGAGTGTGACTTTACAGTCAATGAACAAAAACACAGGTCCAGGGAATGACATTCTATCTACTTTATTAGCTGTTCTCTGGCCTCAGACAAATTTTCTTCCCATGTTCTACCAATTCATCTGCCTGGAGCCATCACTATAATAAAATGGCCATTATTTTGCTATCTTAGTGAAAAAAATAAAATGATAAAGTGTCTTGTGTCACATAGTGGAGGAGTAAGTAGGATTGCTAGCTCTACATGCTGTGGTCCTATTCAGGTTTGCTGTCTGTCAGCAAAGCCAATGGAATTCTTTTCTTACACTTGTCCTTGATAATACAAGCAAAGTAAAATGCATATACAGTAACAGCTTCCACAGCATTCATTTCACAACAAAAAACAGAACCCAAATGACTTGATAAGTTCATTATTGACATGTGTGCTGTTCAGTGGTCCTTCAGTATTCAGTCTGGTGTTCCTGTCATGCAAAGTCTAGGTGTATCACAACAAAGTTCAACTCTATTAGCTTGTTCAGTCTGCAGGCAACAGTCTCAGTGGTGGAAATGGGCAAAATATTCAAGATAAATTATGCACCAGTTTTTAAGGCAGCAGCAAAAGCACCATAACTGGCTTTTCTATATGAAATTGAAATATTAATCATTAGATTATACAAAATTCATTTTCAATGGAATTATTCATTTGTATATTACCGTGAAATCACTTTCTTATTTTATACTCGAGTAAAGGTTGGGAGCAAGTGCTTTGCTGCACCCACCACACAATGAACCACCTGGTTTGGGACCTGAGTGCAACAGATGACACCTCAGCACCAGACTGTAGCAGTGTGATGTTTTTGACAGTGGCTAGAGTGCCAATCCAGCCACCAAACCCCAAGTTTTCTCTGTAAGTTGCAGGATGCAGACTAACATCATACCCAGGATGAAGCAATTGTATATTAAGGGCCTTGCTCAAGGGCCCAATGGAGAAGAGTCACTTCTGGTGTTTTATGGGATTTGAACCGGCAACCTTCCGATTGTTGGCACAGATCCCTAGCCTCAGAGCCACCATTCCACTCCATACTGCAGTAAAATGTATAAAAAAATAAGCAAGGCAATTAAAAAGGCAGCAACTTTTTTTCTATTCTATTTGCCAGGAGGCTAATTATAAGACAAAAAGAAAAAAGGAAAACTACCAATTTCAGATCAAAGCATACTGCGTGTATATATTATTTAACGTTCAAGATTCAATTTCATTTTATGCATATGAACTCCAAATTAATTGATAACATTTGGAAGAAAAATAAAAGAGTAACAGAAAAAAAATCCACAAATTAACTTAACAGATAACATGTTTATATCACTGCTTTGAATATTAAAAAGTTGAATTCAGTGATTTTATTGAACTTACCAGTTAAACTAAAAAGATGATGAAAAGGAAAAGACTGAAACAGACAGCTGGTGTAATTATTTTTTAATTACTTTCAAAGAGAAGAGCTTTCAAAGGATGAGAGTATCTTAAGATAAATATTGTGTAATCACTTTTGCAATTCATCTTTCATATGGGGCGGCACGGTGGCGCAGTGGGTAGCGCTGCTGCCTCGCAGTTGGGAGACCTGGGGACCTGGGTTCGCTTCCCGGGTCCTCCCTGCGTGGAGTTTGCATGTTCTCCCCGTGTCTGCGTGGGTTTCCTCCCACAGTCCAAAGACATGCAGGTTTGGTGGATTGGTAATTCTAAATTGGCCCTAGTGTGTGCTTGGTGTGTGGGTGTGTTTGTGTGTGTCCTGCAGTGGGTTGGCACCCTGCCCAGGATTGGTTTGTGCCCTGTGTTGGCTGGGATTGGCTCCAGAAGACCCCCATGACCCTGTGTTCGGATTCAGCGGGTTGGAAAATGGATGGATGGATCTTTCATATGTATATGACAATTGCTCCACTGCATTATACATTAAGGAGAACACAGAGATGATACATTTCATTTTACAGTAGATATAATGAACACATTTTACATAGCCTTAAATGCATATCAAAATGTATTTGGATTGGACAGTTTAATTTATGCCTTGTCTTAATATTTTTAAAATTTATTTACTTTCTTGACAGGTTTGCAGAATTCTTATTTTCAGATGAATTCAAGACTGGATCCAACAATGTTGAGAGCATTTACAGTTTGTTTGAAGGTCTTTCAGGGACGGTGTGTTTCTTGGTTGATCTTATTCAGCCAGAGAAAGCTGAATTTCCTCTCTTCAGTGTATTTGTGTAACAATGAATCATACTTACGCTCTGTCCAGGAAAAATTGAATTAATAACCTAGGGGCCACTCTTTGCCTAAATGGGTTACCTGCATTAGTGTTTGGAAGCTGTCAAAAAAAATGGATGTGCGAGACATCAGAGGTATTGTGAGAGTGTTTAATTTTCAGCAGTTGCGGCTTAATAAAATGTATTTTGATGTTTCTGTGCTTTTTCTAACACACATGTATTCTTTGAAATTAGTTTATTATTTGTCAAGCTCTTTGTATTATCTGTATTAACAATTTACTTCATACACCATGTTTTATGAATATGTTTAAGTATATTATGCCTGTTTGCAAAATCTGATATAGACCTGCTATTTTATAACACACTGTGGTTATTAAATGGTGCAGGCAGTTTATTCATACTTGGAGTTCTTTTATCTTTTGACAAATAATGTCATTAAACAATATTTATGAGTAGTGTGGGAACAGCAGATATGAGGTAGTAAGTGGGAATTTTTAAAAATTTAAATAACTATTAAAAAATGTTTTTTAACTCTATATTCATTTTGCCAGATGTTAGCTATTAGCTGTATAGTAATCCATTCAATACCTAAGTAAGTAAAGAAACAATGTGTAATTTTGCATGCTGTTTTGCAGTAAAATGGCATGCATATTAATTTGTTATTTTCAGTAATGTTTTAATTATAAACAGTGTCATGTATTTAACCTGAAAAAATTGAATGCTAATATACTTTGTGTTAATTTGGATTGTTATTACATGTGTCTATCATTTGTTCTAATCGAGTTATTGTACAAGATTTTCAAAGTAATTAATCAATTAGAAATATGTATTTTTATAACTTTCAACCAATAGACCTATTTTATAGATGACTATAAAATAAATGATAATCTAATTAACTAAAAAAGGTACTGCTGACCATGTGTTAAAACAAATGGGTTCCGAAATAGGAATCAATAAATGAGCAGTTGAATGAAAGTCACTTGTTACTCAGCATTGGAGAATATCATATCAAATTTAATTTCACCATGCTGAGTGCACACTGTTGTAAACAAAATATATATACTTCTGAACCGATAGTTGCATTACTTTGGTGATACATTTAGTTTTCTTTTTCATTTGGATATCATCTTTCTGGTCACACACTAGAGTCATGAATCAATATTTTTATCTACAAGCAAAATTTAAAGTAATCATTCAAAACTCATAATAGCTGATACCACTGTTGGTGTTGTAAACCGACAGTCCCAAAGCACGTAAGTCCCAAAAGTACTTTCAAAAACCCTGACTAGACACAAAAGGAACTCATGGAATCTTTATAAAGTAAATCACAAAAAAAGTATGTTCTCCAATGCACAAAGGTAATATGGAATTGCCTATAACATGAACATAATCCAAATCAAATTAGTCCCAATACAGAGTCCTAAAGCAAGGTTAAAACATAGAGCAGAAGGTCAAAAATCCAAACATCCAATAATTCACAGAAATTACAATAAACACAAGTAAACTCACGGAATCCCAGTGAAAGGTCCATAGAGGGCTAAATCACTAGTAAAAGATCAAAAATCAAAACGAACATTGTATTAAACATCACTGGCATTGAAAGAGTCTAAAATGATACTCCTCTTGTTTATATTTGAAATTAATCATTTTTAACTTTCTGGGAGTGGGTCTTATAGGATTACAACTACTTGTAAAGAATCAAGTTTCAAAAATATTGTAATATTCATGATCAGCAACATTGAAATAGCATAAAATGACCGTCCACATGCCTATATTACCAATATCCATTTTTCGGAAGTTTTGTAAAAATTAGAAACTTTGACCCCTAATTTCTCATCAGTGGGGTGAACCTCTGGGGTCATTTGACGTGGCATGTGTAACTTCAAGTCCTTCTGATTATTTTTACTGAAGACAACTATTAGTTTACTTTTTATGATAAGCATGTAATTTGCTGCACTAAATATGGTTGAAAAGTGGCCAAGAAATTGTTTTTTGGGGGGCTTTGAGGGCCAAAAATAGTAGGGAACCCCAAAAAGCTTGATATCTTTCATAAGTGGATATCAGAATGCGAACAGTATAACATATGTGGGGGTTTCATATTGATGACTCGGGGGCACTGGACAAAAAAAAAAGATCTCAAAGCACTCATTATATAATTCTTATGAACACAAAAAAATAGAACCATAGTCCTCTATCTTTGCTTCAACACCTCAATTTCTGATTGACCCTTCTTTTCATGTACAGTACTTCACTTTGAAATAGTTAATTTAAGCATGAGGGTCACAGAAAGTTCTAGATTAACACTGAGAGTATTCTTGTGTCTGATTTTCACCTGTAGAATACTCTCCTGAAGGTGATTCCTGGGGCCTTCTTGTGGTTTTTATACGCCTTCTTTATTACAACATAAAGGCCATATGAACATGAACTTGGAAGTGACGTCAAGTGCACACTAATCACTAATGACCTAGAACAAATGCTATTGCAGCCATTTTGAGACTTAAAACCGTGTTTAGCAAAAATAATTTCTTTCATGCAAATCAATTTTTCGCATCTTTAGTAACTGAATCAAAATGTTTCTTCCCAGATATTTTACGTACCTATTCATTTTGAGCCACACAAAAGTTGGTGAGGGAAATGAAGAAATGAGAAACCAGATTTGTGGAATGTGTTTCCAAATGGAACCTAGTACCTCTGAACTACTGCATGTTCAGTTGCTGGCATGATGCAAGCCTTTATTGTAACACTTAATAAAATAATTGACATTTTAAATTGTTTAAAACTGCCTAGATTCAGGACATACACAAAGCACCATGATAACTTCTCATCATTTACCAACCATTTTCCATTTGTAAGATTTGCTCCTCCAAGATATTTCATTACATTGAACATATTTCATTTCAGGATCAGTTATTTTCTTCCCAGCTCAGGTGGCTACGTCAATCTGAATTCTTGATTTTTAGAACTGGGTGTTCAAAGAATGGCGCATTGCATTAAATAACAATTGCTTACTATTCTAATTTGTCCTCTGTTCTGCATTTTTAATTGAGCTAAATAACATTCAGCCAAAATGAAATGTAGCATTAAAGTCTTCTGCTGTAGCAGTGCCAGTAATTTGCTCAAAGGTCAGAGAGATTTGATTGTTGGAAGGCACAATGAAAGTAAATTCAGATCACTCAGGCACAGTTAGTGACATCTGTTCACCACTGATAACACACAGCTGGTGACGCACCAGTGCAATCACAGTTGCTGCTTGTATTTGAATTGGTTCTATTGAGGACAGACAGGGTAACGTATGAAAAAAATAATAAAATGAAAGCAAATAATAATTAATACTTGTCACTTAAAACACAATAAATATATACCACATACCTTCTAGTGGGCGGCACGGTGGCGCTGCTGCCTCGCAGTTAGAAGGTTCGCTTCCCAGGTCCTCCCTGTGTTGTATGTTCTCCCCGTGTCTGCGTGGGTTTCCTCTGGGTGCTCCGGTTTCCTCCCACAGTCCAAAGACATGCAGGTTAGGTGAATTGGTGATCCTAAATTGTTCCTAGTGTGTGGTTGGTGTGTGTGCTCTGCGGTGGGCTAGCGCCCTGCCCAGGGTTTGTTTCCTGCCTTGTGCCCTGTGTTGGATGGGATTGGCTCCAGCAGACCCCTTGACCCTGTAGTTAGAATATAGCGGGTTGGATAATGGATGGATGGAAATAGTTGAAGTTTCATTCTGAATCTTTCCAGTTCCAGCCTATACTTGTTTTTGAATTGGGATAAAAACAGAGCTCTATCTGAAAACCCATAAGACATTTCTAGCATCTACTATGCGTTATGATCCTTCCAAGATTAATTATAGATTTCTTAGTTGGATTTGGCATAATTCATCAGAGTATAAATATATCTTCATTTTCACAATTGTATTTTAGTCTAATTAAAGGATTTAGAGTTTCCGGTGTATTTTCTACAGTTTTAAATGTATTATTTAATTCCTAATAATTATCTCCTGAACAATTTTTAGATGTAATTTAGGCTTCCAAAACAGGTCTGTTGTATTGGAATTTTCAGTGGTGTTATGTTTAGAAAAATGTTTCAAGAACTGACTGATTGTGCAAACCTATTAGCTTCAAGAGAATGGAGACATTATATGAGAGAAATCATAGTAATAATGTCTAATTTTCTGTTAACCTCATAGAGGAAGTACCCACTATATAAACTTGAATAATTTTAACTAACGTACTATACTTTTATGGAGCCTTACAATACACACTGTTCACAACTTTATCCCAGAATTATTAATCTCAATTAAACCTAATGATTTAGTTTCATTTTAACCGCCATTGCCATACCATACTCTGTTGCACCTGGTCAGTATCTTCTCCAGTTGTACTTTTATCCATTATTCAAGATGGTAGTGAAATAGGTGGACTTTCCTTAGCATTTGCAACAAGTAAAGGTGTTCTTTAGCTTTCTTAGCAAGATAAGTTATATTGAGTGACCATAGCAGATTGTCAGTGATTTGGACTCTTGAAAATTTAAAGATACTTTCTTTTTCTATAGCAACCCCATTCATGCCAGTATTTACATGACCCTCTCAAGTTGCAAGCTCCAGTGTATCACCTCTGTTAAGGATTTTTTTCTGCATTTGTCAGTTCCACAGCTTTCTTCCACTGTGTTTATGCAATGTTTCTGTTTATTTTACCATTTTGTCTTGCCTCCATTATCTCCTGTGTCTTTAGGGGCAAGGCCTCATTATGGATTAGGACTCTCAGGTGTGGTGGTCATTGCAGCTGCAGTTAACTGAGAGTCCATTATAATACCCTGCCTGCCAATAGCAATTTGCTGTGGCATTATCTAACTCCAGATGCTGCATTCTTCAATACCTCTACTGTATATGCATCTGTAAGTTTTTTTTTCCTTTTGTTTCAGTTATGTTAGCCATTGTAGTACATCTCCTTTAAGACTTTTACTTTTTGGGTGTTTGCATTTTGTAATAGGATTATCAACATTTAAATTATTTTTTGCATATGTTTTTGATCAGTTTTACTTGTCTGCTTTCTAATCAATTTTTGCATAAAATTGATACTTAGTTAAAATTAATTTAAATCACATTTTAGAGCAGGGATCTCAAACTCCAGACCTGGAGGGCCGCAGTAGTTGCAGGTTTTCATTCTAACCCTTTTCTTAATTAGTGATCTGTTTTTGCTCCTAATTAACTTCTTTTGATTTCCATTTAATTGACTTGCTCTTGAAGACTCAGACCCAATAATTGTTTCTTTTTCTTTAATTAGCAGCCAAACAATAATGAGATATCAAATGAACCAAAACATGACCAGCAAACTGTGACCATCATACAATACAGTAATCCCTCGCTATATCGCGCTTCGACTTTCGCGGCTTCACTCTATCGCGGATTTTATATGTAAGCATATTTAAATATATTTCGCGGATTTTTTGCTGGTTCGCGGATTTCTGCCGACAATGGGTCTTTTAATTTCTGGTACACGCTTCCTCAGTTGGTTTGCCCAGTTGATTTCATACAAGGGACGCTATTGGCAGATGGCTGAGAAGCTACCCAACCACAGCACGTATTATGTATTAAATAAAACTCCTCAAATATATTGTGAGCACGGGGGATGTTCGCACCCCTAGAGGACACGGCCGCTCCTCAAAAAATGCTGAAAGATAACCTTCACTGTGCTCCCTTCTTTGCTGGGCTTACATGTGGCTGCTTTGCAAGCGATATGCTTCCCGCATGGTGCTTCCCATACTTAAAAGATCAAACAGCACGTATTGATTTTTGATTGTTTGCTTTCCTCTCTCTCTCTCTTGCTCGCTCGCTCGCTCTGACATTCTCTTATCCTGACGGGAGGGGGTGTGAGCAGAGGGGCTGTTCGCATACTGGCCTAGAGGATATGGACGCTCCTCTAAAAAATGCTGAAAAATGCTTGCTCCCTTCCTTGCAGCTACTTTGTCCGGCGGTGCTTCGCATACTTAAAAGCCAAACAGCCCTATTGATTTTTGACTGTTTGCTTTTCTCTCTCTCTCTCTCTCTCTCTCTCTCTCTCTCTCTGACGCGTACTCCTTTGAAGAGGAAGATATGTTTGCATTCTTTTAATTGTGAGACGGAACTGTCATCTCTGTCTTGTCATGGAGCACAGTTTAAACTTTTGAAAAGGAGACAAATGTTTGTTTGCAGTGTTTGAATAACGTTCCTGTCTCTCTACAACCTCCTGTGTTTCTGTGCAAATATGTGACCCAATCATGACAATATAAAAATAATCATATAAACATATTATGGCTTCTACTTCGGGGATTTTCACCTTTCGGGTTTATGGTCTGGAACGCAACACCCGCGATGGAGGAGGGATTACTGTATCTGAAAATAAACAGGAATGTTGATTTGCTCAGGTCCCCAAAACAACAGAGAAGAGAGAGAAAATCAACATTTTTTAAAACGTATACCATTACAAAATGAGAGCAGCAACAAGCCATGGAATTAAAGGACTGGTTTAATTAACGACAAGACTTGGCGCCTAATTAAGCAACTGGTCGGAGTGAAATTGATTGGAGTTTGAGGCGCTGACTTAGTTGGTCTTCTGTTGGTTCACTCACTTCACATTTCATTTCTGTTTAAGGAAAGAAATGAAGCAATTCAGAGCAACAATAAAGAAATTCCGGGGAACAAAAAAACAAGCCAATTAAAATTAATTCAAAAGAAGCAAAAAAAGGGTTACTAATTAAGAAAAGGGTTAGAATGAAAACCTGCAGCCACTGCAGCCCTCCAGGACTGGAGTTTAAGATCCCTGTTTTAGAGTTTGAGAAGTCTTACTTTGTCATTTTTCTGTGTACTTAAAATTTCTGTGCACTTGTTTCAGCTTCTTTTTGTTCACAGCTGTCTTATTCAGCACTTTAGAAACCCCTTTTAGGTTTTCTAAAGTGATATACCATATTTTTAACTCATTTGTTATTATTATTTTTTAATTATTGTTATTATTGTTTTCAGTTATTAATAAAAATTATTTGTGCCATTTTTGTTGAAATTTTGTTTTCTATGTGTGTTGGCATTCAAAGCTGCCATTGTTACAAAGCAGCTGTGACTGCTACATAGTGTGTCTCTAGAAATGACATAATTACCATCATCAATGCAGTGGTATAAAAAAGTGGTGCATCAGAAATAATTATCCAAGGTTCAGAGATCTCTAAAGAAACAAAATTCCACCTTTCATGCGTATATTCCAAGTTCTTTAATATTTCCAGTTCCTCTTTGTTTTTGTTTCCTTGCAATTATATTTTGAATTAGCATTTTGGCTGTGATGATCATTAGGACAGATCTCTCATTTTGAGTTTGGCCTGGGTTAACGTTTACTCTCCTGTGCATCTCATTAAGTCTTTCCTTGTGCAAGGCATAATACCTGTTAGGGATTAATTATAAAAATAGGTAGATTGCTTTCATTGTGCCACTTAGTGAGAAGTTTAAATACCACTTGCTGCCTCCATCACCACTTTAGGTGGTGTATTATAGGCATATGTAATCAGATTCTAGGTGCATTGTGATGAACAGGCTTCTTCTTGAAAAGAGAAAGTGACAAGTGCTGATGCATCTGCTGGGCTCACCTGGAGTTACTGCATCGTTGGCTTAAGGAGACTAAGTAAAATGTCACAAAATATATACCATCCATTTTCCAACCCGCTGAATCCAAACACAGGGTCACGGGGGTCCGCTGGAGCCAATCCCAGCCAACACAGGGCACAAGGCAGGAAACAATCCTGGGCAGGGTGCCAACCCACCGCAGGACACACACAAACACACCCACACACCAAGCACACACTAAGGCCAATTTAGAATCACCAATCCACCTAACCTGCATGTCTTTGGACTGTGGGAGGAAACCGGAGCACCTGGAGGAAACCCACGCAGACACGGGGAGAACATGCAAACTCCACGCAGGGAGGACCCGGGAAGCGAACCCTGGTCCCCAGATCACCCAACTGCGAGGCAGCAGCGCAACCCACTGCGCCACCGTGCCGCCCAAAATATATACAGCATCAGTTAAACTTGCAGTAGGCAATATCTTGGCAATTCTTAAATAATCTGGACTCGCTTGTACATCTAAACTTGTACTGAATGAGTGATTTCAAAGATTCATTCTTAAGCTAACTCTGAGAACATTATTTTCCAAGAAAATGTTTTCTTGAATTTTTCTCAGTGAATAATATGGCTTTATTTTGGAAATATAGCTATTATGGTAAAGCATTTTCTAATATGGAAGACAATTATAATTATCTGAAGATTGTTTTGATGTGGTATATTTGAATTTACAAGGAATCTAAAAATATGTTTATTAATAAAAACTATTGTCCATAGACTATTTGATAACACAATACTGTATTGGTTAATTTGAATCCAATTATGTGCAAATGAATTTAATACATCGAAAACAGTTTCTTGGAAGGGAATCTACAAGGAAAATACTAAATTAAAATAAAACGTGAATCAATATAAGATGGGGCAACTGTCTGCGCTATTCTACTTTTCAAAAAAGGGAACTGATCAATGAAGAAAGGCTTGAAATCTGTTGTGACAGAAACTCATCTTAGTTGGAGTGAATATAGATAGATAGATAGATAGATAGATAGATAGATAGATAGATAGATAGATAGATAGATAGATAGATAGATAGATAGATAGATAGATAGATAGATAGATACTTTATTAATCCCAACGGGAAATTCACATTCTTCAGCAGCAGCATACTGATACAATAAATAATATTAAATTAAAGAATGATAATAATGCAGGTGAAAAACAGACAATAACTATGTATAATGTTAAATGTTAACGTTAACTATATTGCTAAAGTTTAAATTTATCAGGTATTTTCCTCCATATTCAAAGACTCTAGGAAGGATAAAAAAATCCTAGTCATTAGCTGAGATATAATTGGCTGTCTTCTTAAACAACCTTTAGGCAGAATGTATAAAAAAAATAAATATGTATAAGTAAATATGAGAGCAAATTATGAATACATGAATAATGTTTTTAAAGGAGAAACAGAATAGAAAGGCATGTATGTGTCATACATTTCATTTGAAAGAATAAATTTCTAAAAGCACACATATAATTATACACTGACATTCTTCTTTATCTGCAAGATTTGTAATGTCCGTGTTATTTAAGCAGCCACGGTGTTACTTGTGTGCCTCTAAATAATTTTTTTCTTTTTCTTTTTTTTCTGCCTTGTATTGTGTCATTATACTCAGTCCATCCATATTTCTACATTTTTTCATTATTTCTATTGTTTTTATCAATCAAATATATTTATTTTAGATATGCCTAATTTTGAATATATAACGTATAATACATTAATATTATAATTTGTAAGAATCACCTCAATACACAGTACAAATTAATTTCAAATGATAATGAATGGAAAGAAGTTTATTACCCAAATGTTTGTTTCACTGGTAATTTAATATTCTGCAAATCTGTTGTTTGAACCCACTTTTTCCTTCACATCTACTGTTGATTTGCAAAATTTGCTAAAGTGTTTTTTGTAGCGAATATGTCAAGTTCAGCAGAGACCTTGTTTGCAGAATATTTTCTTGGAAATGTGTTCTATAGTCCGGTTTAGTTGAACATTTTTTCCAAGCGCCCCATGATGCTTTGAAAGGCCAGTGTGACATCACAGAGCTGTAGCAGCCATGTGCACAACTTGCACGCATGCCTACAAACAAGTCTATCCATGATGTAATATGTATAGATTTTTGAATGTCCTGTGGTAAGTTATAGTTTAAGAGATTAACTTTCTGAACAGTAGCTATAGGAATTCAAAGTAATGCATTCTTCATACTGAACCTACTGATACAGTAGGCTGAGGAACAGAAATGATACACACATTCTTCAGTTTTGGAGCACATAGAGCAAAATTTTGAAAATTTTTCATTTATTAATTCAAGCCAGTTTTCTAAATCCAGAAAAGAAAAATATGATTATTTTACAGAGATTGTAGACAAAAGTATAAAATGGAATTCTCCTGGAACATAAGAAACCAAAACAGAATTTACAATAAAAAAGATATACCTGTATACTGTAATAAAACCAACAGAGACAGGTTGAGGGGTTGAGAACTTCCAAGGTAGCCTCATTTATTGTATAAAATCAAAGTCCTGCAAAAATTATTTAAAAAATCAAAAGTACTTAGGAACATCTTTCTTTGGATTTAGGTTCCCCTAGAAGAGTCGAGAAAGTGCTTCTGAAGTTAAAACTGTGCTTTCTTTAGTGTTAGGTTTGATAACAAACACTGACATTGTCCTTTGCCTTCTTAAATCTCTGCTGAGGTTAAGGGACTTCTGAGTGTGAGGCAGAAGTGACATGAGAGGTCTCTAAGAGATTGTCTTCAACTCTATGGTCAGAGTCCAGGGAGAAAGGGTGTCCGTGTGTGTATGTGTGTGTCAAACAGAAACTTTTATATATTTCTGTAGCAGGCTGTCCTACAAATTATGTAACTCAAAGTGCTTTACAAGACCTTTAGCAAAAAAATTACAATTACAAACAATAAATAAATAAATACAAATAATAATAGTAATAATGCATAAAATAATAAAAAAATAAAAGCATACATAATACACATAAACAAGCAATAGAAATGTTAGAGTTCTTAAGTATGGATTAAATTGCTAAACTAATTTTCTAAGTCTCTAATGATGATAACGATAAGTCCGATGCTATGGTCAGATGGCCAGGGAGGAAAAAGTTGAGCTGGAGAGATGCTGGAGGGAAAAAACTGCAAGGATTTCAAGGCCAAAGGACCACCCAGCCCCACAAAATATTAATAATTTTTGATTTGCTTTAAGATAACAATCTACACACATTTTGATTATTTCTAATTTTAATGTACCTAATTTCACAAAGAAATTAGTATCCATCTTTATAATTCTATCTTTCTTACAGACTCTTGCAGATATAATTCTTCCTGTCTATATTCTCAGCCACATGCTTACAAAAACCTGAAAATCAGGTATAGTATGTAAATTACAGAAGGACGAAAAGGTAATTGGAAATACTTTAATTTTACTTAGATTTGATTTTCTGAGGTTTTTATTTTTGTTATCAATATTATTATTATTATTTTGCTAATTTTATTGCTTCGTTTTTTTTTTTCAAAGTTCTCTCTTGAAAGTTTTTTAAGTAATAAATCATATGTGTTCAGCTTATTTATCTGTAATTAACTGCAGTACCTAAATATTGCATATTAAATAATACAGTTCATTTATATATTTAAATATAAATATAAATCTGCTTCCCATGTATTGATCACTCGTGATATTTTTCATTTTAAACATTAACAGTAAACCTGGACTCAGTGTTGTATAATCTGTACAGAAATCTTGAAAACAATGTGATTTTTTTACTTTAGAAAATAAGCATTCTTTACATTTGTTTTACAGTTGTATGATTTGCTAAATACAAGCAAGCGCTTATATTTCGATATATTAATGTATGTTAATGAAGATGGTAAATATCAAAAGACACTGAGTGTGAGCTGTTGTTGCAATTGGAATTATTTTTATGCACAAAAGCACCTTATTTTCCCTACCAACTTGCTATAATAATCTAATGATTAATCACTGTGATTTATTTGTTAGTGTTTTGTGTAATGGTGCACTGTAAGATGAAAAAATTAATTAATGTAATGTAGTAATAGTAAAAATGTTTGAATAGTTTTATGTGGGATGAATATATTCTTTGTTGTCATTTGTAATAAAACAGAAGCAAAAGACATGTATTGTGC
Organism: Erpetoichthys calabaricus; assembly: GCF_900747795.2. Lineage (NCBI taxonomy): Eukaryota > Metazoa > Chordata > Cladistia > Polypteriformes > Polypteridae > Erpetoichthys > Erpetoichthys calabaricus. The sequence goes on along the minus strand of NC_041397.2, from coordinate 131,814,287 downwards.
ATTTTTGACAGCATTTCATTATGTTGCAATATACAGTATATCTTTGTTAAGAAATTATTTAGCTTGCATCTCACTGTTTAAAAATTTCTAAATATACAAATAAAACAATACTTCAGATGTTAATTATCAAATATTATATTTTATTTTCATTTTTGCACCAAACATATGTAAAGCATTATTGATGTAATTAGGTGGTCTTCGTTCTAACTAAAAATGACAAATATAAAAGTGAGCAACATTATTAAAGGTTCATTGGCAAATGTGTTCTACTGTAGTGCTATTATTTCTATTACTCCTTCATTTTTTGTAACCTTCAATTACCGGGGATTCATTTGTCAAATGATTAAATCATACTGAATCATTAACTTGTTTTTCACAAATACAGCATTCATTACAAAGCAAACATCAGTAGCATGCAAATTACTCAGTTTTAACAAATCTTCAATATGTGATCAGCAAAACCATATTGCCATCAGCGTATTTTAATGTTATTTGAACGATCATTGATTCATAGGGTGAATAATGTCACATGTACTGGGTACAGTGCAATTCTTACTTGCATGTGCTAATTAACATTAACATTAACACCACAATTAGTGAGTAGAGCTACCTTACCTCAAAAATTATGGCTTCGTTATCTGAAATAACTACCTTACCTCAAAATTAGAATTAATAGAATGTAAAGTTAAAGTGAAAACATTTACCCTGGTTAGATTTTTCACATTTTATTGTCACAGCAGGTAAATATGTTGCATTCAAAAGTCGCACTGGAGTTTGTTTTGAGTAAAAATTGAATTATTGTTTGGAGCAAGAGAACCATTAAGACATTTTTCCATTTATATTAATTGTAATAGAGGATTTATTAACACAAAGTAAGGTTTAGGTGGGGTGCAAATGGTAGACATTAACCAAACACAATTTTTGAACCTAAATACAGTATACAAGCACTCAGCAGCTCTGCTCTGTTTATTCCTGGTATAGTCATTACAACAATTAAGAGGCTAAAAAAGTCATTTGTGTCATAATTTTCAAGAGTTTGTTATTTTTCGACGCTGGTGTTTAGAATGCTAGTGGTTAACCATGTTTAATAAAGTGCATGCAAAATGAAAGGTAACAAGTAAAACTTCAGAAGTCACATTTGATTGGTCCATCATCTAAGGATGAATGGGACTCATAATGCAGCCACTCTTTTTTCATGTGGAAAGCCTTCACAGACGAGGATTGTCTTATTATAGTTTTATAAATAAAATACATCCTTTATTGAGTATATAACCAGCTACTGAAAGGCACACTTGTTTAGTTCAGAGTAAATTTATGTTGTTTTTTTTTTTTTTTGTGAATAACTTTATTTCTCTCTTTAAATTAGATACTTTAGCATGAAAGGCACATTTACAAATTATGGTGAGTTAGAAATGAGTTACTGAATAGCAAGCAGGAACTGAAAACTCAATCAGTAGAGGAAATATGTATATAAACATCTAGTCAGAACAAAGAGGCAAGAAAAAGGCAGGATTAAATCAGGAGTCTCCCACTTTATTAGCTACACACAAAGCATTTCACTCAAAACAATCCTAACTGAAGAACACAAAACTTCAAATTCATAACTGTACATCTGTATTGGTGTGTGGTTCTAAAAGTAAACCATATACTGTAAGTAAACTAATGAACCAGTTAGCAATAAGTAAACATAAAATATGAACTGAAACACATACAATTGCTATAATATCTATCTGTTTCTCTATGATATATGTATTGTAACCAGTAGGGGGCACAAATGAGCCCCAAACCCCAGACACAATTACACCCAACACAGCCAAGGGTTCAAATAAAGTTTATTTATTGCTTCAGTACCTTCACAAAATAGAAAATCACGGCCACCACAGATGATTGAAGTTCCTTCCCTCTCCTTCCACATCTTTGGCGGGTTTCATTTGTATCCGCTGACTCACTAAGGTGTATATATATATATATATATATATATACTGTATATATAATATATATATATATATATATATATATATATATATATATATATATACAGTACCGTGCAAAAGTTTTAGGTAGGTGTGAAAAAAAGCTGTAAACAAAGAATGCTATCAGAAATATAAATAATGATTGTTTATTGTTATCAATTTACAAAATGCAAAGTGAGTGAACAAAAGAAAAATCTAAATCAAATCAATATTTGGTGTTACTACCTTTTGCCTTCAAACCAGCATCAATTCTTATAGGTACACTTGCACAAAGGCAGGGATTTTGAAGGATTCTAGTCAGGTGTATGATCAACCAATTATACCAAACAGGTGCTAATGATCATCAATGTCACACGTAGGTTGAAACACAGTCATTAACTGAAACAGAAACAGCTGTGTAGGAGGCTTAAAACTGGGTGAGGAACAGCCAAACTCTGCTACCAAGGTGAGGTTGTGGAAGGCAGTTTCATGTCATGGCAAGATTGAGCACAGCAACAAGACACAAGGTAGTTATACTGCATCAGCAAGGTCTCTCCCAGACAAAGATTTCAAAGCAGACTGGGGTTTCAAGATGTGCTGTTCAAGCTCTTTTGAAGAAGCACAAAGAAACGGGCAACGTTGAGGATCGTAGACACAGTGGTCGGCCAAGGAAACTTAGTGCAGCAGATGAAAGACACATCAAGCTTATTACCCTTCAAAATTGGAAGATGTCCAGCAGTGCCATCAGCTCAGAACTGGCAGAAACCAGTGGGACCCAGGTACACCCATCTACTGTCCGGAGAAGTCTGGCCAGAAGTGGTCTTCATGGAAGAGTTGCAGCCAAAAAGCCATACCTCCGACATGGAAAAAAGGCCAAGCAACACAAGTATGCATGAAAACATAGGAACTGGGGTGCAGAAAAATGGCAGCAGGTGCTCTGGACTGATGAGTCAAAATTTGAAATATTCGGCTGTAGCAGAAGGCAGTTTGTTCATCGAAGGGCTGGAGAGCGGTAAAATAATGAGTGTCTGCAGGCAACAATGAAGCATGGTGGAGGTTCCTTAAAGAGTTGGAGATTTGGTCAGGATTAATGGTGTTCTCAATGCTGAGAAATACAGGCAGATACTTATCCATCATGCAATACCATCATGGAGGCATATGATTGGCCCCAAATTTATTCTGCAGCAGGACAATGACCCCAAACATACAGCCAAAGTCATTAAGAACTATCTTCAGTGTAAAAAAGAACAAGAAGTCCTGGAAGTGATGGTATGGCCCTCACAGAGCCCTGGGATTACATGAAGAGACAGAAGGATGTGAGAAAGCTTACATCCACAGAAGATCTGTGGTTAGTTCTCCAAGATGTTTGGAACAACCTGCCAGCCGAGTTCCTTCAAAAACTGTGTGCAAGTGTACCTAGAAGAATTGATGCTGTTTTGAAGGCAAAGGGGGGTCACACCAAATATTGATTTGATTTAGATTTCTCTTTTGTTCATTCACTGCATTTTGTTGATTGATGAAAATAAATGATTAACACTTCCATTTTTGAAAGCATTCTTTGTTTACAGTATTTTTTCACACCTGCCTAAAACTTTTGCACAGTACTGTATGTGTGTTTGTGTGTGTGTATATATTTACAGTATATACTGTATATAGAGAAAGAGATAAAGAAGAAAAAGAAGGACAGTGTCATCCAGTATCCACAAGAGGGCTTGAATGTCTGAGGAACAAAGGCAGCAAGGAGCTCAAAGAAAGATGGATGTAATAAATAACATATCTCATAAACAGAAGTTCCTAAATGTAAACAGATTGATTGTACCATTTCACTGAATGTCCCTTTTGCTGTACTAGTATATATAAAATGCAAAGGGTTGTGTCCATCTGTCACTCGATTACTTAAAAATCACTGGGGCTGGAACCTTAATCTTTGTCTTAATTAATAGCTTACAGCGTGATATGGGCTGATGAACCAGAAACTCTTTATATTAGCAACATCCACAAAGTTATCAGTGTTCGCATCTTTTTTTATGGCTAACTGCTTGAGAGTGTGACATGGCAGAAACGAACAGTGGAAACATCTTCTAAGTGTGAAATAAATTGCTGAGGCTGCCCATACAAAAATAAAAAAGAACAGCAGCTCCATCTGCTGAGCATCAACTACAGGAAACTAAAGGAAACAGAATGCACGCATGACAAAGACAGACAAGACTGACCTGTGCTCCTGTCCATGCTGTTCTGACCCAAAAAACAACTCCAGCAGTGACAACTCTTGAATCTCAACACAGGAGATGCTTCAATGTTGAAAAACAACAAGAGGTAAGCTTGAATATAGAGCCATTGAGCAGCTACCTAAAATCATGGCTCATCTTCATGCCACACATAACTCCATGACACAGAATGCAATTTCAACAACAGCACAGAAATGTATGCTTTACAAATGTGGAGATAGACAATATTACTCACAACTTCTGCCGATATGCAAACATTGCTTTTACACCTTCACATTAGTATTTGTTGAGGAACAAAGCTTTCCAAAGTTAAATTTATAATGAGACTCACTGTGGGATGGCATTTTTCATAATGAAAGCAAAAGAATGTGTTTTCAAAATGGAAATGTTCAGCTTGCAACAGACAATATGGGATGAGAGAGTGCACCGATATAGCTTATTGCTGCAGCCACCATACAATGAACCACCTCCAGATCCCAGATTACGACTTGAGTGCAGCCATGCAATGGGTGATACCTCAGTTCCACACTATTTCAAATGGAGTGGGACAGTGAGTTTTTTTTTTACAGTGACTGGAGTGCCAATCATTCCACCAACCTCCAAGTTTTCCCTGCAAAGTTGGAGGACCTGCTTGCTGGGCTGGAGGCATATTAATGTCATATCCATGATGGGGCAATTGAAGGCTAAGGACCTATCTATAAAAATTATACACCTCCTTGGAAGCTTTCTCATTTTACTTTTATAAAACATTGAATCACATTGGACTTAATTTTGCTTTTTTGATATTGATCAACAGAAAAAGACCCCTCAATGTCAAAGTGAAAACAGATCTCTATAAAGAGACTAAAATAATTACAGTATATACAGTAAAACCCAAAATACTTAATCAGAAAAGTATTCACCACTTCACATCAGCATTTACTAGATTCAGCTTTGGCAGCCTTCAGTCTGTGTGCACAGGTTCCTATTAGCTTTGCACACCCAGACATTGCCATTTTTCCCAGTTTGTCTTTGCAGATCTACTCAAGCTTTGTCACGTTGTATGGATTTCATGAGTGAACAGCCTTTTTGCAGTCCAGCCACAAATTCTCAAATGTATTAATTTCTGGACTCTAACTTGGCCACTCCAGGACATTAGCACTGTTGTTTTGAAGACATTCCTGTTTAGCTTTAACTTATAGCTTGGGGTTATTGTCTTACTGGAATAGAACCCTCCCCCCTAGTTGCAGATTTCTTGCAGATTACATCAGGTTTTCCTCCAGGAATTTCCAGTATTTTGCTGCATTCATTTTACTTTCTACCCTTACAGTCATTAAAGGGCCTGGTGCTGCGATGCAACCCCTTCGAGCTTAATGTTGCCAGTTCCATGCTTCACCATGGGCATGGTGTTTTTTATTGTGTGCAATGGTTAAAATAAGCCAAACTTGGTGTTTAATCTGATGTCTAATAAGTTGAATTTTAGTCTCATTAGATCATAAAACTTTCTTCCTTTCTTTCTTCCTTTCCATTGATGGACAGGTTTGACAGATCAGATTAGACAGGAGTCCCCATGGACTATGATGTTTGCTGATGACATTGTGATCTGTAGTGATAGTAGGGAGCAGGTTTAGGAGACCCTGGAGTGGTGGAGATATGCTCTAGAGAGAAGAGGAATGAAGGTCAGTAGGAACAAAACAGAATACATGTGTGTAAATGAGAGGGAGGTAAGTGGAATGGTGAGGATGCAGGGAGTAGAGTTGGTGATGGTGGATGAGTTTAAATACTTGGGATCAACAGTACAAAGTAATGGGGATTGTGGAAGAGATGTGAAAAAGAGAGTGCAGGCAGGGTGGAATGGGTGGAGAAGAGTGTCAGGAGTAATTTGTGACAGACGGATATCAGCAAGAGTGAAAGGGAAGGTCTACAGGACGGTAGTGAGACCAGCTATGTTATTTGGGTTGGAGACGGTGGCAGAGCTGGAGGTGGCAGAGTTAAAGATGCTAAGATTTGCCTTGGGTGTGACGAGGATGGATAGGATCAGAAATGAGGACATTAGAAGGTCAGCTCAAGTTGAACAGTTGGGACACAAAGTCAGAGAGGCGAGATTGCGTTGGTTTGAACATGTGCAGAGGAGAGATACTGGGTATATTGGGAGAAGGATGTTAAGGATAGAGCTGTCAGGAAGGAGGAAAAAAGGAAATCTTAAGAGAACGTTTATGGATGTGGTGAGAGAAGACATGCAGGTGATGGGTGTAACAAAACAAGATGCAGAGGACAGAAACATATGGAAGAAGATGATCCACTGTGGCAACCCCTAATGGGAGCAGCCAAAACAAGAAGAAGAAGATCATAAAACTTTATTCCAGTAGACTTCAGAGTTGCCCATGTGCCTTCTGGCAAACTCTATCTATGATTTCATGTGCATTTTTTTACCCAGTGACTTTTTCTTTGCCCATCTCCCAAAAAGCTATGACTGGTGAAGCATCCAGACAACAACTGTTGTGTGCACAGTTTCTCCAATCTCTCTCGGTGGCCTCCCTCAATCATTTTCTTCATGCATGGTCATTCCATTTTTGTGGATGGTCCGCTCCAGGCAGATTTACAGCTCTGCCATACTCTTTCCGTTTCTTAATGACTAATTTAACTTGACCTCTTAGGAACATTCAGTAACTTGGATATTTACTTGTCTCCATCCCCTGATTTCTGCTTATCTCTTGACATGTTTGGAGTGTTCTTTTGTCTTCATTGTGTAAGTTGGACTTTGATAATAACTCACTCCAAGTTTGGCGTCCAAGATAATTTAAACTCTTCTGAAAAACCAATATCAAGAATTTGGAGATTGCGCAGGTTCTCACAAATAAAGTTAATAACTCACATAGCTAAAGAATAAAGTGTGAAGTGTGAATAAGGTGATTGAGGAAACACCATAATGTTTTTATTTGACAGAAATTCCTGTACCAGAGGCAATGTGTGACATGGAACTTTGCCATGATAGAGGATGAAACCATTTGCTCATTTCTCAGCTCATTTTCTATGCACATAATTTCTAATAAGCCCTTATAATATTCAGAGTTCATTGTTGGGTTCCTGTGTACAAACTCAGCTCACATTCTGCCATCAAGTTCAAAAAATTCAATCATCATCACCTTGATGTTGGATCTTGATTGACGCATGGGACTTCAAGACAGCCACAACAGCGCAACTAAAGATACTCATAAAAGAGGACTTCCAAAACTGCTTAAGAATGTGGCAAGAATGGTGGGATAAGTGTGTTCAAAGTGGAGAGGAGTATTTTGAGGGGGATTAAGGGAAATGTGTCTTTTACTGTAATAGATTTTTTTTTAAATTGAAAGTATTTTTTGATCACACCTTGTAAATTAGTACAGTAATGCATTTCTGAAATACTAAGTATAAACAAACGTACTATATATAATATTGAGTAATCTGTAACTATTAATAATTATATATATATTATTGTTATATATAATTCTGAAACAAATGAATGTAAAAGCTTACATTCAGTTGCATGTACACTCATATGATACAGAATGAATCCAAATCAAAGTCTTAACTACTGTGAAACTTTCCCGGACACCACCAGTCGGAAACCACATGTTTATAAAAAGCACACGTTTATTATTCATAAATAAACTCAGGTTCACAGTCCCAGAACACCACACAATGCACAAAAGCAATAATCACCCCAATAAATCTGTTTCTCAGTCCAATCCTTGGCCGCCTATCTCCTCCTGGGAGCTTTGTCCAACTCCCACTCCCGACTCTGGCTCCCAGACTGTAGGAAGGCAGCGCCTTTTATCCCTGCCCGGATGTGCTCCAGGTGTCTGATGACGTCCATCCAGCAGCACTTCCTGGTGTGGCGGAAGTGCTGCCCTTTGCACCGGAAACATACCGGGCGTCCCTGGCAGGTTCCTTCGCCATCTTGCCGAGTGTGGAGGAAGTAACTATTTTCGAGTCCTACGAGGCTTGAGGCGCCCACTGGCGGTGGCCACGGGTCCCAACAGGCCAGAAGCTTTTTGTTCTTCTCCTGTGGTCCTCTCCTGCTCCAGGGCGGTTTCCCCCTCGTGGCCGGAAGCTATTCCTGCCACCTTCTGGTCCTTTTAGGCATCCCGGCCAGGTAATCTGCCACACTACTTAATGTGCTGGAGAAGAGTCTACAATCACAAGTCCACAAAGTACAATTACAATGACTTCTGGTCAATGGATTGACTGTCTACAGAGCCCCTAAAAGGACACGAACAGTGCACTGTCACTTCACAAGCTCCATAACTGACTGCTCTCTCTGAAATTGTACACTACCTGCTAAATAAGTGGAGTGTCCAGTACACTGTCATATTGGTCATTGCTAATCTAGATAGAAATGTTACTTTTGTTATAACATGTTTACAGTCATCAGTTTATAATATGGTCTTTATGCATAGTATATAACTGCTCTCTGTAGGTTACTCTAGAAATGCACAAAGGTTGGAGGCATGAAGTCACTATGGAAATGAACAAAACATCTCATTTAAAAACATCTCATTTTTTCCATACATTTTCTAAACCTGCATTTTCAAGCAAACGCTACAGATGGTTGTGACCAATCTCAAGAGCATTGACTACAAGGCATGAAAGACTTCTGCCAAAGGTTCTGCAAAATGTGGCAGTTCATCAGAGAACTTTGCCAATGAATCAAGGAACATTTATTTGAGCCAAGTAACAGAAAAACATAAACACTCCTTTGGAAAGATCTTGCACATTTCACACAGAATTTCAGACGGAAAGAACACCAGCAATAAGGTGAACCAAGATCTATGTCTGGGTGGTAACGTTATTTACTGCCTCGCCTGACAGAGGCGTAGCTAGGGGGCGGGCGGAGGGGGCGGACGGGCGGCACATTATTGGTCAAAAGGCTCAGTACAATTCGTGTGTAAGCAGCAGAGTTCGAAAAAATGTCACTCATGAACGAAGAAAGAAAAATTCTTTGTTTTTTATCCACAAATGCTTCATGCTTTCAGACTGTCCTTCTGTGACGGCATCAGACACAGCATTTGAAATTTATGAGGCAATAACAAAAATAAACATAAACATTACACTGATAATAATTTCTAGGAAGATAAACAACTAATTTACAATTTATAATTTCGTTTCGTTATCAATCTGAATGCGTTCTTGCTCTGCGCAGAAAACATCCCCGCCTATCACTTGTACACTACACTGGTTCTGGTTTTCGCAGCGTTATATTAAACTAATAATTAGAACACGGCTTATCAGTGCGTCTATACTCTGTTCTTGTCTAGTTTATGTATATGTGAAAAATTATTGCTGTTTCTCTATATGTGAATAAATCTATGCAAAATGTTAATTTTTCTCTATACGTCATTTTAATTTTCTCTCTAAATAGGTTTAACATATTCAGATATGTTGGAGAGTGGCAAATTGAAGCACCGCCCTGCCCCGAGCGCCACTACCTCGCCAGTGCAATCCTTCCCTCAATAAATACCTTTTTGATATATTTTGTGTTGGTGCTGTACGTGTTGGTCTGATATGACCTGAACAGTTTGACTACACTATGTAAATGTAACAATACTTCTACTATTACTACTATTATTTTACCAATATTATCACACAGCTACCCCTGCTGCGAACATAAGGAGACCGTAATGTTATGTGTAAAAAAAAAAGCCATCAACATTTCAGTACCTTGGACAGCAACAGCTTTACACTGACGAGAACGCGACTTGGTCACGAGCAGCTGCACGTCTTTTATTAAATGCTGTACTAACACTGCAATGCTTTAGCAATTGTTTTGTTGGCAACATGTTCATTTGCAATTCAGATAACCAGCTGCTTATTTGTTTATGGTAATTTTTACAAGACCCACTGTGAAAACAAAATTAATCCTCAACGGTTTTTTTTGTCATCATTACAGGGATAAGGTGTGCTATGGCCTGTTCTCAGCAGCATCGAGCTACGGGCGCTATTTTGTAGCTAGACACACTTTTCGCTCACTTCTATCCGATCAATTTAAAGTCACAATCGGCAAATCTTATTCGTATTTAGGACATAGTTCGTAATATTATCATTAGAGAAAACACGGACAGAAACGGATAAACCGTGCAAACGCAAAGCAAATCGTGTCCTGGTCCAGAATCGAATCTTGAGAGATGTGAAGCATTGCTGGTCACTGAGCCAACATGTAGTTTCAAATTGTGTTTAAAGTTTAACGATAAAGGGTTTCGAAAAAATGATTAGAAACCCATAATTATGACAAATAGTGGTATAAAGAAAATAGTGGGGAATTTTTCATTTTGCTTGTGCTTTCCGTTTTTCATGTATTAGAGCCACAAAGTTCTTGTTTATTGATTGAAGAAATTTAACATATACATAAAGGTCGACTAAAAAGGGAAAAATTGTAAACCCCAAACAGCGCACAGTACCCTTCCACAAAGCCACCTCCATACCCCCCACCCGAGCCTATCAGCATAGATAGAGAGGAGGATAATAATTAGGTAACAGAAGCATCAGAATTGTGATATCAATGGGCATCAAATAATAAAGTTTTCATTTTTTGAAATTGAGGTAAACCAGTTGTCATGGACTGAAAGGCTGCTCCTTTAATCCAAGGAGTTGACAGTTCCATACGAATTAGATTTAAAAAGGAAGCTCGCCAATTGTCAAGAGAAAGCAGCTCGGAAGATTTCTAACGAGAGGCAAGAAGTAATTTAGACGTTACAGTGCAGAGCAGTTCACACTGGTGAAATGTGAGAGAAGGCTTTGAAAGGTCCAACAAAAGTAAAGTTCGATGACAAAGAATGCTGTGTACATAGCCGCACAGTTTTCTAACACGGGAAAAAAAAAACGTAGCTTCCCGACTGGTTGACCAACCGTACTCTCCAGCGCCATCTTTCGACATACATGAGTAAAACGCAGAACACAGCCTACAAAAGGCTTCGAATCATTGCGGCAGCACCGAAATCAATAAACGGTGGCCAGTTCATCCAGCGTTTCGACCCGCAGACCCTGAAATGGGAGGGTCTGACTCAACGTAGTTAGACGACGCCTTCCTTGATTTTTTCCTGCCTTCCTGTTTGAGGATGAGACTTCCCAGCTCTATTTTTGTGTCTGTCTCCCTATTCACAGCCGAGACGATCGCTGCCCTGTACCTCAGCAGCACTTACAGATCAGCGGGAGACAGGATCTGGCAAGGCTTGACGCTTCTCTTTACGCTGGTGCCTTCAGTTCTGGTGCAGCTCACCCTTATTTTTATCCATAGGGATCTCAGCCGAGACAGACCTCTGGTGCTGCTCCTGCACATATTTCAGCTGGGACCAATCGTCAGGTAAAGAAGCTTCGTTAGATGCGTTGTGATCGGGGGATGGTGGGTGTAGTCTGTCATCATTTCGATTATGTCCCACATTGTAATATAAAGAGTACCTGCTATTTTTTTTTCATTCCTGGGTGTATTTTTGAAATTAAACATGTATTGATAGTATGCATGTAACCGCGACTTCACAAGATCGAATTCCACGCAAGTCAGGGATAATAAAAAAGCACAACTATTTTTAAAACGTAGCCGTTTAGTTGGTGCTAACCCAGCACTTCACGAACTAATAGCTTACTACCTCATTATGTCGCGCCCAGTCGTAGTCCGTGTGGAGTTTGCGCGTTCTCCTCGTGTGTGTAATGGGTGGCCTTCAGGTACTTCGGTTTTCGCCCACATTGTCACAGATCTTCAGGTTAGGGTATGTTAATTCATGGAGTCAATGTTAGTATGGCTGTGAGTGTGTGCTGAGGTGGGCGCTGCAATGTCTTTGCCAAGGTGGCTCCTGCCTTGTACCCGCTGTTGCTAGACTAGGATCCGGCGACCGTGACACTGAATTGGACTAACCGGGTTTAAGAATGTTATGGTAAATACAGCCTTGTTGACTACTGTAAAGTGACAAGGTAATTCCAAATGATGTAACACTTAATACTACCAGAGATCCAGAAAACAGGTAATTCATTTTGTAAGGTCATATTAGGGTGCATTTCATGTCCTGTGAGACACTGTAGGCAATAGAGGATCTTTCAAAAGAGCAAGTTTCTTAAGACAAGTCTAATGTCCTGCAGTCTGAAGATGTGGTGACAGCGACTGATATGACTGCAGCAGGAATGCAGATGCAAGGCACAAGTTCTCTGCAAAAGTAGAAATAAAATTACAGGAAATTTTGAACAGCTTGTGGATAACCCATGTTTTTAGAATATTAAAACAGTTATGATGAGAACAGGCCATTCAGTCCAACAACAGTGACTTGGATATTTTCTTGGCTTCATCCCCAATGCGGTGGTTAAATTATTTGAGCTTAAACCATAAAGGCCAGGTTCAATCCCAGCTTCCTACTTACTTTGAAAATCTTATGTTGAGTGTAATGCTGTGTGTGTGTTTATATATATTCACATATACTGTATACACACACACACAGAGTAGATAGATAGATAGATAGATAGATAGATAGATAGATAGATAGATAGATAGATAGATAGATAGATAGATAGATACTTTATTAATCCCAATGAGTATATACTGAATATACATTATATATGTAATGTACATTCAGTATACTGTATGCATATATATAATACACCATATTTATACCCTTACATTCAGGGGAGGATTAATCACTAACAAAATAAGCACATGCTTATGGTCAGACAAAATTCCATTGCCCAATTTATCATGGACCATATGGTGCAAAACTTCAAATGTTGTGCCTGAACCAGGCTCCACAAAAAGGGGCTCCCACATTAATTGAAAAAATTCATTGCATATATATATATATATATATATATAGATAGATAGATAGATAGATAGATAGATAGATAGATAGATAGATAGATAGATAGATAGATAGATAGATAGATAGATAGATAGATAGATAGATACACACACACACTAGAGCGCTTAGCTCGCTTTGCTCACCAACCCCCACCCCACCGGCCTGTGTTATGCACCAGGCACTTTGCGTCTCTGCCGCTTAAGTATGTGGATTTCACTTTCACCAAACAACAAATACACACATACGCCTCTTCATTGTGAAGAAACACTGCTTTTCCCTGATGGTAACACGAATTAGACGATCTACAAGTCTCTCACTTAAAGTTTAAATCCGAACAATATATTCAATCTCTTTTCACTGTTCCATTATTTCACTGAGTAATAATTTTTGTTTGTTTGCGCTAATGAGATCTTTACTATCATTTTTTTGAGACTTTCGAATTTTAGTACTTTTATTACCTCTAACCTGCTGTGCATGTGTATCACAACAACGGGTTTGAACTCTTAACAACGTTCTACTAATCCATCTGTTCTTTGTCTTTTATTTCCAGCCCCGGACGTGGTTAAATCTATTGACACAAAGTCTCATTACGCAGGACATGAAAGTATCTCACTGAAAAAGTCTCGTCTCATCCCAGGATTTTTTTTATATAATACAGAGAGATTATATATATATTTAATAATAGTAATAATAGAAGCAGGCTGGATGCCTGATCTTAACAAAGTATAGAAGCAGATGTGTTATGTAAGATTAGTTTTTAGGATCTGATCAAAGTCATTGCAATTAGAAAAAGTAAGAGAAAACCTTTCAAATATAAACAAAGTGGAAGTATAGAAAAATAAACATTATTTCCCAACTTACTGTAAGTTTTGTTCACAGTAAAAAAATAAAAAGTTATTTTATGGTTTATTATTGTTTATATAGTTAGGTCCATAAATATGTGAACAGAGACAACTTTTTTCTAATTTTGGTTCTGTACATTACCACAATGAATTTTAAATGAAACAACTCAGATGCAGTTGAAGTGCAGACTTTCAGCTTTAAGTCAGTGGGGTGAACAAAATGATTGCATAAAAATGTGAGTCAACTAAAGCATTTTTTTAACATAATCCCTTCATTTCAGGGGCTCAAAAGTAATTGGACAAATTAAATAACTGGAAATAAAATGTTCATTTCTAATACTTGGTTGAAACCCCTTTGCTGGCAATGACAGTCTGAAGTCTTGAACTCATGGACATCACCAGATGCTGGGTTTCCTCCTTTTTAATGCTCTGCTAGGCCTTTACTGCAGCGGCTTTCAGTTGCTGTTTGTTTGTGGGCCTTTCTGTCTGAAGTTTAGTCTTCAACAAGTGAAATGCATGCTCAATTGGGTTAACATCAGGTGACTGACTTGGCCATTCAAGAATTTTCCACTTCCTTGTTTTAATAAACTCCTGGGTTGCTTTGGCTGTATGTTTTGGGTCATTGTCCATCTGTATCATGAAACGCCGCCCAATCAATTTGACTGCATTTAGCTGGATTTGAGCAGACAGTATGTCTCTGAACACTTCAGAATTCATTCAGCTGCTTCTGTCCTGTGTCACATCATCAATAAACACTAGTGTCCCAGTGCCACTGGCAGCCATGCACGCCCAAGCCATCACACTGCCTCCACCGTGTTTTACAGATGATGTGGTATGCTTTGGATAATGAGCTGTTCCACGCCTTCTCCATACTTTTTTCTTGCCATCATTCTGGTAGAGGTTGATCTTGGTTTCATCTGTCCAAAGAATGTTTTTCCAGAACTGTCCTGGCTTTTTTAGATGTTCTTTAGCAAAGTCCAATCTAGTCTTTCTATTCTTGAGGCTTATGAGTGGCTTGCACCTTGCAGTGCACCCTCTGTATTTACTTTCATGCAGTCTTCTCTTTATGGTAGACTTGGATATCGATACGCCTACCCCCCCGGAGAGTGTTGTTCACTTGGTTGGCTGTTGTGAAGGGGTTTCTCTTCACCATGGAAATGATTCTGCGATCATCCACCACTGTTGTCTTCTGTGGACGTCCAGGTCTTTTTGCTTTGCAGAGTTCACCAGTGCTTGCTTTCTTTCTCAGGATGTACCAAACTGTAGATTTTGCCACTCGCAATATTGTAGCAATTTTGCGGATGGGTTTTTTCTGTTTTCGCAGCTTAAGGATGGCTTCTTTCACCTGCATGGAGAGCTCCATTGACCGCATGTTGTCTGTTCACAGCAAAATCTTCCACATGCAAGCACCACACCTCAAATCAACTCCAGGCCTTTTATCTGCTTAATTGATAATGACATAACGACGGACTTGCCCACACCTGCCCATGAAATAGCCTTTGAGTCAATTGTCCAATTACTTTTGAGCCCCTGAAATGAAGGGATTGTGTTAAAAAAATGCTTTAGTTGCCTCACATTTTTATGCAATCGTTTTGTTCACCCCACTGAATTAAAGCTGAAAGTCTGCACTTCAACTGCATCTGAGTTGTTTCATTTAAAATTCATTGTGGTAATGTACAGAACCAAAATTAGAAAAAAGTTGCCTCTGTCCAAATATTTATGGACCTAACTGTATATATACAGTGGTACCTCGGTATACGTCTGCTTTGGAATAAGTCCAACTTGGTTTACGTCCTGTTTGGATGTGGAACATTTTGCTTGGCATACGACTTGCGTGCTAGAACCCCGCGTGTGGTATAGCAGGTCCGAGGCTTCAAAAAAAGGGCCAGGTTTTAACCCGTATAGCTGTGTCATTCTCTGTGGGTGCGATTGCACAACGGGGAAGTTAATGAGGTAGTTGGAGCGAGTCACACCTGCACAGGTGGGCTGTGATCGGAAAGAGTGAGACTGTATTTTTTACCTCGGATTTTATCAGATTTATTTATTGTTGTTTTTATCCCCACAGTTTTTATGGATATTTATTAAATAATTTTTTATTGAAATCAGATGCACTGCACTTTTTGTTTGGACGCTGATTTTTGTTTTAAATAAAAGCATTTGGCATTCTTGCACTATCCCCCTGGCTTCATTTGAGAATTGTCCTCATTTGTCAGCTCATCTCGGTGACATTACCAACGCTGTTGGGTTCAGGGCTCCCCGTAAGGACGTATGGGAGCATGCAGCGGACCTGCATTGTCACACCGCACGCTACCCTACGCTGCCCACGAGCGTCAGTGCGCCAGTTGCTAGCATTCAGTGAACAACCCGTGCTATAACTCTGTGAATTTTCACGTGATTTTGTGTTTTTTCATATAAATTTCAATTGATTGTTGAAAAGTATGAAGGTGGCATGTGTATCCGGGACATGGCTGCTGCATAGCGTATGCCGAGAACGACGGTATCTACGATTGTGAAAAACAAAGACGTTATTAAAAAGTAAAGTGAGGTTAAATTTTAATTTATTTCATCTAATTGCTTTTGTATTTATGTATTTTAGTATTAAGCAGTGTTTAAATTATTTTATACAACCCCATCAATGTATAATATGCCAATAACAATAGGATTTTTTTTCAATGGAACGAATTAATCATTTTCCCTTTATTTCTTATGGGAAAAATTTGTTTGGTTTACGTCCTGTTTGGTATAAGTCAAAGGATCTGGAACGGATTAAGGATGTATACCAAGGTACCACTGTATATATACATATATATATATATATATATATATATATATATATATATATATATATATATATATATATCCATCCATCCATCCATTTTCCAACCCGCTGAATCCGAACACAGGGTCACGGGGGTCTGCTGGAGCCAATCCCAGCCAACACAGGGCACAAGGCAGGAACCAATCCCGGGCAGGGTGCCAACCCACCGCAGGACACACACAAACACACCCACACACCAAGCACACACTAGGGCCAATTTAGAAACGCCAATCCACCTAACCAGCATGTCTTTGGACTGTGGGAGGAAACCGGAGCGCCCGGAGGAAACCCACGCAGACACGGGGAGAACATGCAAACTCCACGCAGGGAGGACCCGGGAAGCGAACCCGGGTCCCCAGGTCTCCCAACTGCGAGGCAGCAGCGCTACCCACTGCGCCACCGTGCCGCCCACTATATATATATATATATATATATATATATATAAAATCTTTTAAGTGCTTAGGGCCTCTAAAAGTCTGAAAGAGATCACAACTTCTGGGTCCTCCTTGTATGGTAGCACTTTGAGCAGTGAGAAAAGTACTATATTATTATGATGATGATGATGATGATGATTCCTGACCTGCTTACATTGAATCAAGCAGGTTTAAGCATATAATGTTATATGTTGACTTGTTGAACCACGTGTTATATGTAATATTATTTACTCATTGGACCACATGTTACATTATATGTTGACTTCTTGTACCAGAAAACACAATTCATTAGCCAAGTCAGAAATTTTTCATCTTATTTGTAATTATTGTGTGTTCGGGGGACAGTTATTACATTTGCTTATATACCTGGGGCCTTTATACAAGGAAACATAAAACATTTCAGCTAAAATTGATTAAATTTGTTTTGTTTTTCCAATTAGGAAGACAGATAAGTGACGTTATTTACAAATGGACACACAGTGTCACTAGCAGGCTTTGAAGCTAACACCTCAGGGTTTGAAGTCTAAAGCCTTAACCAGTACACCACATTGTCTGCCTTTGTTGTTGTTATTATATTTCCATATTTCCTAAAGTTCTGTAAAAGCTAAATTTTATCCTTGGGACTAATAAAGTACTGTTATCTATCTATCTATCTATCTATCTATCTATCTATCTATCTATCTATCTATCTATCTATCTATCTATCTATCTATCTATCGTCTGTCTGTCTGTCTGTCTGTCTGTCTGTCTGTCTGTCTAAGCAGTATGTGTGTGTAAACAGTCTTAAATCAAAATGCAGCATTTTAAACTCATCTACATGGGTTCAATTGTATTCTAACATTTCAAAATAAAGTTCTCAGTGAAGAACAGACAGAATGGTAATTTACTAGGGGGCTCCGCCCCCTGCTCGCTTCGCTCGCCAACCCCTGGTGTTGGAAAATGACAAAGAGCGTGATGTATGAATGAGATATAGAATAGTGTGAAGGTGTAGATGATGCAAATAGAAAGTAAAAATAAAGTGTGTGGCACAGTGTAAAGGGTTATTGGAAAATTTCTTTGTACACGCCTTTTAAGTGTAAAAGGTAATTCCAGGTCAGAGCTTGTAAGGTCAATGAAGATGGTCATCGTCGTGATCAGAGTCAACTTTGTCAGAGCTTAGAAAGAGTTGTGTCTCTCCAGGAAGTAATGCAATGACTTGGTTATTTATGTTTTCTACATTAATATTGTTTGGACATAATATAGCGCGATGTGTTAAAAGGGGCATTTGGTCTAATGAGATTGCTGTTCCAAATATCTCTGTAACTAAGTCGTCGCAGATAAAGGCTTGAGGAATTGTAATAATATCTGGGTGAAGTCTATCTGTATTGGTGAGTGTACCATCTCCCAGATGTAATAAGCAATTGTTATAATATGGCATGTGGAACAATAGCTAAGCACTGTCTAAAATCTCCTCCTAATAAAAGTACCTTTCCTCCAAAGGGAATATTATTATTCATCAACGTTTGTAGAAGTTTATGAATGGTGTTGAGTAAGTGACTGGATGCCATTGTACATTCATCAATAATTAACAGTTTTGCAAGACGGATGTCATGTGCAGTGCCACTGTTCATGTTCATAGTGGATACCGATTTGTAGGATCTAATGCAGTTCATTAAGTTTTCAC
Organism: Erpetoichthys calabaricus; assembly: GCF_900747795.2. Taxonomy (NCBI): domain Eukaryota; kingdom Metazoa; phylum Chordata; class Cladistia; order Polypteriformes; family Polypteridae; genus Erpetoichthys; species Erpetoichthys calabaricus. The sequence goes on along the minus strand of NC_041397.2, from coordinate 131,795,555 downwards.
TTTCAGGTACATCGTTAGTTAGAAGGTTCTGTAGATATTCAGGATATGAATGTAAAGGAGGCAGTCTAATTTGACCCTTTTGACAACAACGTGTAAATTCATTACTTGTATTGTCAGTTGTTTCTTCAGGGAAGTGAAGTGAATGACAATGATTGCAAATGACATTCATTAATCCCAATGAATTTTCCTGAATAGTGGACTCATTATTGAACGCGTTGTCAGCTAACTGGCGCAAGTGTTTATCAGGTGTCTGTCGTTGATGTCCGTGACGTGTATCTTTTGCTTGTGCCGTTTGAGAGGCGTGTTGTTGTATGTGTAGTATTTGGGACGTGTTGTTTTTGAGCTGTAATCGATTTCCCTGTGCTGTGTGAGAAGCCCGTTGTAGTCTACTGCGTGCATTGTTTGTATTGAGTGTTGCTCGTTTTGTATGTCGGTCAGTTGAGCTTTCTCTTTGGAGACTTGCCTGCTTGTTTTTTGGCATTCCAAGATGCGCGGTGTAGACGTCTGCGTTTATTTATTTTGTCCCTTCGCTGCTGTTTCTGTATGTCTGAGACGGGAGGTGTTTCGTTTTGAATCCGTGCCTGTTTCGATGCAGCACTTTGAGACGCGCGCTGTATGCGTTTACGTTCATTGTGTCTGTCCATATGCGTGCGTTTCTGTTAATGTGTTAGTTGAGCTTTGCGTTTTTGGAGCCGAGACATTTTTACTTCCGGAGGTTCAGAAGCGCGTTGTATGCGCCGCCGTGTATTTTGTTTTTTCATGCGGGTTCGTGTGTTTGGTCCCGTTATCCGAGCCGTATCGTTTTGTACCTGTGATCGTGTATTCATGACTTGTTTGTTCTTCAGCGTGAGAAATATGGATAAGTAATAAGGAGGATCGCACTCACTGTTAATATGGAGCCTTTTCTGCAGTTGAACGGTTAATAGTGCTTCAGTGTAAGGAGATCCACCTATGCTGCATAGTGTGAAGGTGTTGAGATGACGTATGTTTAATACGGACGGTTCCTTCAGAAATGGGGCTTTGGGTGTCACTTCTTATTGATGTTAGTGTGTTTGTGGGTCTGAATTGTTGTTTTTGTGAACATTTCGTGTGCAATGTCCGTAGTCTGTCCCGTTTCATGTCTAATGGGCTTTGTGTGGCGGTTACGGCTTCTTTTTTTTGGTGTGCTAGGAGCTTGTTGAATTCTCCTCTTTGTGTGCGTCCCGTTTTGTGTGCAATGGGATTCGTGCGGCGCTGTGTGCTTTGCCGGCGTCTGAGGGGGGGGGGGGGATGTTGCTTGGAGGGGGTGGTGGGATTGGTGGGGCGCGAGCAGCTTCTTTTTTTTTGTGTGCCAGGGGCTTGTTGAATCCTCCTCTTTGTGTGTGTCCCTTCGGTGCGGCTTCTTTTTTTTTGTGTGCCAGGGGCTTGTTGAATCCTCCTCTTTGTGTGTGTCCCATCCATTGCTTGTAGGGGGTGGGGGGGGGTGCTTGGAGGTGGGTGTGGAATTTGTGGGGCGCGAGCGGCTTCTTTTTTTTTGTGTGCTAGTTTCGTGTGCAATGGGTTTCATGCGGCGCTGTGTGCGTCGCCGGCGTTTGACTCCTTTTTTCTGTGCTGACTCCTTTTTTCTGTGGTCGCGGCGCCTCATTTCTTTGACTCCTTTTTTCTGTGCTGACTCCTTTTTTCTGTGGTCGCGGCGCCTCATTTCTTGGGGCACCTGCGCAGTACTTATTTCTTGGGGCGCCTGCGCAGTACGTCTTTTGCTTCCACGGCCCATGGCCGGATGTCCTTGCGTCCATCCGGTTTAACATTCTCAGTTAGTAATGTGGATAGTATTGAAGCATAAAGAGACACCTGAATGTTAGTAGCTGGGGCATTAGTGCTGCAGTCCAACTAGTGTTGTTGGGTTTCTGTTAGTTTATTGTGGCTCCAGGAACAAAAGACATCTGATAAAATTAGTTCTTCTGTAGGAACATCTGGAGCCACTAGGCAGAGCTCTCTGTGGTTGGTGTTGTATGGGAAGTAACTGGAGAAGTTTACCCTGACTGGAGCTTAAAAGTTTCTTATACGCAGATCATCAGTATTATAGGAATACTGGATGTGATACAATCATCAGCCTTGAGAATATGTACAGGAGATTTTCCTACACTGCTTGTTTCAGCACTGTGGATGAAATCTCAAGAAATACCTTTTAGATACAAAGTGTCTACTCTTGACTTTTCATGTTTTTGAATTTTGACAGGATGCATTTTAGAACATCTAGCTAAAACAGTGTTTATAGAAAGGGTGGGACATCAGTACCTTAAAGAATTTATAGGATATGGAGGAAGGTTTGGAAGAACTGTTAAAAAATTGGTGGGGAATGGTGAGTATTAGGTTTTGTTGATCTAAAGTTCCTCCTTAGCTTTTTACTAAATCTAGAGATGGCTCTAACATTTTCACTCCCCTAGACTTAGCTGTAAATGGCACTTCCAAGCGTGTACGGGCATTGTTTTATATTTGCATTACATGGAAGAGCAGAGGGGCCTCCTTGGTGTTTCAAGCATGCTGATAAACACATATAACAGCAAACAGAAGCGGAGGGGGTTTCTGCATTGGTGTTGTTTTGAATTTGAGTGCCTGTGCATTGGGTCTTTAATGTTTAAAAAAGTAATATCCCCAAACCTTTGCTGTCCTAGGCAACCACCTAGTTGCTGGCTGGCACTGACTAAACCTATAGTAAATTTTTTTCCATACAGGGAATAATTAAGTTTGATGAAAAGGAAGAAACTCCCAGAAATAACTTTCAAAAACATATTGTATCCAATTGGTATGACTTTATACAAATTATATAGAAGTAGATCTAAATGTGCAGAAGCAGTTTGTATTCTCCAATTCAATATGTACATTTTGAAGAGATACACAAATTTCCTATCAGTCTTTCCAGCTGAATTAATGACTGTAATATTTGCATTAGCTTGGATAGAGAAAATAAGAACGTATAAAGTGATAATTGGTGTAAATTTTATGGCAGTTTTACTTTCAATTCAAAATGAGTGTAGTACTAGGATGTTGTACTGTATTCACCATTATGAATGCACAGTAGTGAGAGGTCAAGCAAAATGACACCTTTTATTGGCTAACTAAAAAAGATTACAATATGCAAGCTTTTGAGGCAACTCAGGCCCCTTCTTCAGGCAAGATTGTGTTTATATATACACTAGGACAAGTAACAACATTGCTAAATCTTTAAGTGAGACATCTTAAATGCAAAAAATGAATAGACCTCTTCAGGCTAAGATTCATTTAACAAGAGAGAAGAACAATGTATGGTTAAGATCTTTGGATAAGATAACTGTCCAACAAAGTCTTTTGAAGTTTGTAATGAGTTTTTCAAAACAATGTGGATCTGTAGACAAGTTGTCTGGGTCAGTCTGAGAGATGCAAACAATCCTCATACTTGGCCATAAAAATGAGGGAAATGACTCAAGACCTGATATGATTATAGAAATGTTGTATATGCTCAGGGTTCTGTTCAACCATGCATATGTAGAAATAGTGGAAAATGAAGTAATTGACAGACTTTCTATGAAAGCTTCACATGCAAGTGAAGTAGTTTTGATGTTAAGAGTCTCTGTAACAAGGAAAGGTTAAAATTGTGGTAAGAAAGGTTAGAATTTGGAATATGGGTAGGCAGTCAGTAATTATCCAACCCGCTATATCCTAACACAGGGTCACGGGTGTCCGCTGGAGCCAATCCCAGCCAGCACAGGGCGCAAGGCAGGAACAAATCCCGGGCAGGGCACCAGCCCACCGCAGGGCACACACACACACTAGGGACACTAACCTGCATGTCTTTGGACTATGGGAGGAAACCCACGCAGACACGGGAAGAACATGCAAACTCCACACAGGGAGGACCCGGGGAGCAAACCCAGGTCTCCTTACTGCGAGACAGCAGCGCTACCACTGCACCACCGTGCCACCCAATGGATAGGCAATTATTTCAAATTCAAAATTCAGTTTATGGGACTATGTTATTGGAAAACGTAATATGGATTATATCATTATAAACATGCATAATGCAGACCACTCTGGACTAAAAAGTAATCTAATATTAGTTGGAAAAATAACGAAATAACGAAGGGGAGATTGGTTTTTATGCAGGTAATGGTTTTAGGTATCAATGGTCTAATGTTAAAAATATTATTATCAAGTCTAAAGTAAGCAAAGAAATTTATGACAAAGTTTTCACATTTTGTAAAATGGACAGAGCTACATAAAATTATACTAAAAACAACAGAACTGAATATGACAGTACTGCACCACAGGGTGTAGGAACTGTCCGAAAATGAAGAAGAAGAAGACGAAGAAGAAGACCACCCCTGAGTGTGGAGCTGGGAGGAGAGGAGGGACAAGTATTTGACTGGAAGTTGGAACAGAGAAAGTCCATTTAACAGAAACAGAAAGATATAAATAAAATATGCCATTGTAGTGTGCTGCTTTTGATGGGCAAGAGATCAAACAACTCCACATGCTAAACAAATGGATCAAGGCCTGTTTAGGTTGGCACAGACGCTCACCAAGGTTTTGGTTTGTTTCCTTTCTGTTTATTCAACAGCTTTGTGTTATTCTGTATTTATTTGGCTGATCTACTTGGTATTTGTTCTGAGTTTGAGTGGGCTCAAAAGCCATTCTGTCTTTTGTAACATTAAAATGTTTTCTTTAAGTTAAGAACACTATTTAAGAATATGTAAATTGTTATGCAATATATGAATGTATGATTTTGATTCAACTGACACTCTGCTGAAAATTACATAGTTCACGTTGAATAAATGTTTTGAGTGGTGGGAGATATTTAGTCACCCTGCACTATCCACCAGAAGCCCCTGCTGGCTAATGTGTTTCTGACAAAGTTGCAAGAACGGCATGCAAATTATATCCATTCATCCATCCATTATCCAGTACAGGGTCATGGGGATCTGCTGGAGCCAATCTCTGCCATCACAGGGCGCAAGGCAGGAAACAAACCCCGGGCAGGGCGCCAGCCCACCGCAGATGTAAATTATACTGGATATTAATTACATTTTCTAGCTAAAGGATTATACTGGAAAGAGATAGACAGATAGATAGATAGATAGATAGATAGATAGATAGATAGATAGATAGATAGATAGATAGATAGATAGATAGATAGATAGATAGATAGATAGATAGATAGATACTTTATTAATCCCAAGGGGAAATTCACAATATCAGCATATTTATACATGGCACAGCTGTCTTAACATTCACCGGCATTTTCTTGAAATTGCTCCTCCAGTCCCGCCACCATCATTTAAAGCAAGAGTTGTGGTGTGTAACATGTGTACTGGTGCTATAGGTTAACACATGAGAACAATATACTATCCATCCACCCACTATGAACCCACTTAATCCAGTTCAAGGTCTTGCGGGCAGAGCCTAGGATAATATACTCAAAACGTATAAATTTAATTCAAAAATGTTTACTAATAAAGCAATATAATAGACCAAAGTATGAATGCCCTGCAGGCAAATAACATTATGAGTAATGTTTTCAAAATAACAAAAAAGCCAAAGCCATAACTATTCTATTCACACCATGTTGTAAATGAAAATAAATGTGATGTATGAGTCAGTGCCTGGTGATCATAAAACAGACAGTCTAGCCCTAGGGAGATATTGTCACATTATGCAGTTGCTTCTTCTTTTATATTGTCATTTTGTAGACTATAATGCAAAATAAATAGAGCGCCGGCAAACTGATAATTGGATGAAACTTAAAAGTGCTTTAAGACAGCCAAATAATTATAATGCAGGGCATTTGTGCAAGATTTTGTACATCCACAGTATAAAAATGGGGAATTTTAACTGCAGCTTTTTAAAACCCAGTTTATCTCAATAGCAACAACTACGTTGCAATAAAACTCAGGGTGGCATGCTGGTTTCTTACAAGACATCCACAAGCAAAGACACCTGCAATGGGGCAGCTCTGAGAGGACATCTTCATGTCGGCTGAGGAAGTCAGATAAAGACAAGCATTCAACCCCCGCAGAGAAGGCAGCCCTTCTTAAAGGTGAACTTTTACAAACATTAAAAGCTACGTCAAATATGGGGTTTTGGCAAAGGAGAGTAATTTGAAACAAATGTAAAAGTATCATAAAATTTTAAATATTTTCATTCAGTAAATCTGAGAGCATATATCTTTAATGATAAGTTACATATTAGATGGGTAAACAGAGTGCTGTCAACAGATGGTAGCTGAATGCTGGAAGTCATGTGACTTTTAATTCAAGGAAAGACAACAAAATCATTAAGGCCTTTCTAACCTGATGGCCCCTTAGGGAGATTTCACGAGAACTCCGCGTTTTCATTTCATGTATAAAAATAGAAACTCAAAATGATGGGCAGCAGTGATCTTCCTTTGATTTGGATTTTTTGCTAATCCTGCTATTTATATGACACAGTAATGCTTTGTGTTTGAATAGAAAATACCAATTCCTTTACAGCATTTTACCATAAATTATTTACATGTAGTAATACTGGTACATGATTTATACTTCCTAAATATAAACATATAAGAATTAAGTAATCAAAAAGCAAAATCATTAATATTGCATTAGACAAGGAAGAGATTAGCCTTGCATCATTAATTCAGCAGTATTTACCTTTTTATGTATTTTTAGGCAACATATAAACTGTAAGGTAAATATTAAAGTTAATAATCAACATAATAATGACACAAATGCATTGGTCACTAGATTTATTATTAAACAGTAATTCATCCAGCTCAGGCAGATCAGGAGGATGGTCCGTCATTCATATCAGTTGACATATTCATCATATTTACTGACCTCAGCACAACTTTTTTTCCACTCTGCTAATGAAAATTACCTGATAATCTGTCTTACAAACACAAAACTGCTCTGCTCAGCCCACCCTTTAATTGTTTAGCATTAATTCTTGTTGGAAAAGCTGACGGAGGAGGTTTACATCTTTTTTTTTTCCTAATGGAGAAAAGCATGTTTCAGTGTCTAGAGGCTAATAGAGACTGCTGTAAAATGGATAGTGAATGAAGCCAGCTGATCATAAACACCACCTTAACTGTTCTATTTATCTGCTATAGTAAATCACACTTAACTTAAGAGTAACGTCAGAGCCTCTGTCTATGTCCGGTTACTAATCAGGGAGTGGATGCAGAGGTGGTGCACTCCTTACAAGTACTTGAGGGTCCACATCAACGACAGGCTGGACTGGTGTCATAACACATAGGAACTATATAGCAAAGTGCAGATCAGGCTCTTTTACCTTAGGAGACTGCGCTCCTTTAATGTGGGAAGTGGCATCCTTCACTTCTACTGTAACTCTGTGATGGCCAGTGTGATTTTTCTGTGCTGTTGAGTGCTGGGCTGGTAAAATCACTTGAAGAGAGGCCCACCGAATCAACAAGCTAATTAAAAAGGCAAGTCTAGACCCCTTGGTAGCAGTCACAAAGGAGAGAATTAAAACAAAACTGAGTGCCATTATGAACAATGCTTCACATCCTCTCTATGACACACTAACACTGAGGACTTTCAGCCAATTAATTATTCAGCAGAAGTGTGTCAGAAAACGCTACTAGGGCTCCTTTATACCAACAGCAAAATGCCTGCATAATGTCTCACTGTGACACTAACTGTCAAATCAGAAGGTTTCTCTTAATTAATTTTCCCACTTTTTTAGTTATTCTGGTGCATGTTCAGACTATAGTCTATCTATCTATCTATCTATCTATCTATCTATCTATCTATCTATCTATCTATCTATCTATCTATCTATCTATCTATCTATCTATCTATCTATCTATCTATCTATCTATCTAAAGAGCTTCTGTACAAACCCAAATTTCCCTCTGGCAACAAATATAAGTTCTATCTATATGAAATATTTTGTAAAGAGTGTAAACTGTAACACTCCATATAGCCCTCTTGCTTGGAATAAAACTGGATATCAAGCACTGCAAGACACCATAGCCATTTAAGGCACTAACCTACTATATTAGGAGATATTTTCATTCGCTCGCCAGCCCCTGTCCTTGGGTAACCTGCAATAGATTTGAAAGAGATTATTGTCTGTCTTGATAATTATTACATATGTATCATGTTCACCGTCACAACATATGTAGGTCTATGTAATATATGTAAATGACAATAGCAGTTTAATTGTTATGTTATGTAAGTATAGAATGTCTTTGAGTTTGCGCAGATCTATGTATGAGATATATTGGAGTGTAAAGGTGTAGATGATGCACAAAGGATATCTTCATACACCACATTTGTAGTAAAGATGGCGTGTTGTCCTTGAATGAGTTTTCCTTGGTATGGAGTTATTATAATCTTGACGTTAACGTCACATGCATGCCGAACTCTTGAGAAGGCTACATAAATTTGTCCATGTCTAAATACAGGCTCAGAGAGGTAAAGGCTGACTCTGTCCATGGTCTGTCCTTGGGATTTGTTAATTAGGTATACTTTGTTTACTGTTAGTAATATGGATAATTGCACTTACTGTTAAAATTACCTATTTCCGTTAGTTGAACTCTTTTGGGGCGGGACGCGGAAGCCTCTTCTGTTTGTGTTTTCTGTGAGTACTTATAGTGTTGTATTACTGTAATGTGATTTACATATGCTGTGGAGTCAGGATCTTCGGGGCTTCTGTACTATCTCGGGTTTTTGCTTGCGGTGATTTAGAAGTGTGTTGTAGGCGCCTGCACCTTCCGCACTATGTCGGGTTTGACTATGCTGTGTAGTGTGGACGTGTGTCAGTTGAGCACTTTCTTTTTGGAGCTGTGCCTGCTTTGCTTGCGGCATTTCAGACGTGCGTTGTAGGCGCCTGCGTTCATTGATTCTATCCAGGCGGGCTCGTGGTTTACCATTCTCGGTTAGCCTTTGTTTTCTGTGGTTGTACTGTCAATATTGTATTACTGTAATGTGCTTAATATTGTATTACTGTAATGTGATTCACATATGTTGTGGAGTCCGGATCTGTGGGGTTTCTGTACTATCTCGTGTTTATGCTTGCTGTGTGTTAGAAGCGCGTGGACCATGCTGTGTAGTGTGGACGTGTAGTTCAGAAGCGCGTTGTAGGCGCCTGTGACTTTCGTACTTTCCCGCGCCTTCCGTACTATCTTTGTAGACCTGTGGGGTGCAGCGCAGAATCCTCTTTTTTGTGTGGCTGTGTCGTTAGTCATTAGCTATGGGCGTGTTGTTGTTTCATTTCTTATTCATGTTAGTTGAGCTCTTTCATTTTTGGGCCGTGACTCCTTCGTTCGCAGTGGATCAGACTTCGCTTGCGGTTTATGAGACGCGCGCTGTAGGCGCCTGCGTGTCTGTGCCGTGTACCTGCGTCCGTGCCTTCCGGTTTACCATTCTCGGTTAGTAATATGGATGAGTTTAAAGTCCTCAAAGAAATTTATTAATTTATTTATATAAATAACTTATTTAATTTAAGCTTGTGTAACTTTCCTAATGCATCACTTTGTTTCTGTGTCAATTAATCTTGATTTTTATTTAGATTAAGCTACTAACAGTTATTGTAAATTCACTAAGTACTTAATATGTTTCCATAATTTCTTCTTAAATATCTTCCCATACTAATAATATTCAAAACATGAATGTCGTTCAAGACCTTTCTTTTACTTTATAGCAATGTGAAGCCTACTTGATCTAATTCAGGACTGAACATGAGTAATGTCTATTACAGCAGCATCTGGTCTTATACAGAAGATGATCCTGGACAAGGTGCCACTTCATCCCTGAGTCTACTTCGGCACACAGGACCTATTTAGAACTGCAAATTCACCTACAGTTGAACCCAGGATGCTAAGTCAATGAGGCAAATAGTGTTACTGCACTGCCACACTGCTGATTTAGCTGGAAACTTTGAGGATGTTTCATACTACCATGGCTGTTTTCCAGTTATGTTTTCAGTATTTTTTTTTCGTATATTTTATTGATGTTCCAGGTGATCTAAGGTTTTGGTACTTTTTTGTTGCATTTTCTCTAAACTCTAATTTTGTCCATCCATCCATCCATCCATCCATCCATCCATCCATCCATCCATCCATCCATCCATCCATCCATGCACCCATTTTCAGTTTGTGTGTTGCAGGTTCTTGAGGAACTAGAGTATATGCCATGATATGCCAAGGTACACCTACCCTCACTCATGTTTTTTTTCCAGTGAACGTTTTAATTGATGTACTCATGATTACTGATAAGGTCTTAACAGGCATGATTTTTTTTTTTTGTCTGCAATTTCTTTTTTACTTAACCACGTTTCACCTGCTCATAGTTAGACACCCCCAACTCAAATGTCAAGATGTATTGTTTTTTGTACCTGGTTCCTATTTGGGGTTGCATGGGATGCATGGATGTGGTCCATGTAATTAATTCATCCCTTCATTCCCTGAGCCTATTTATTCTAAAACGGGGCCATGGGGCCTGAAGGCTTTATCAGCAGCATCCTGTGCGAAAAAGGCACAAGCCTTGATGATAGTACTGGTTCCTTCAAAGAGCACACTCACTCAGACAGAGGTCTGTTGAAGGGACCAGCATGTCTTTTGGGATGTGTGGTGCAACTGGAGTACTTGGAGAAAACCCATATGGACTCAGGCAGAAGATACCCACTGTGCCAGAATGCCAACCTCAGATGCTATATAGTGAATTTCTGAAATATGTACTATGTTGGCAAAAAAGAACATTGAACTTCAGTATAATTTTTGCATGGCAAGTCATATAATTCAGTTAAAACTTGGCTACTTTGGGACATGTAGAGGATATTCTCCCATGAGGTTATGACACTGTTTTTGAAATAATTTATTTATGAGTATTTTTTCTATAGTCTATTATTTTTTTATGGATAGTAATAGTCATCTGCTTTAGCTGTATAAATTAAATCATACATTAATTCACAGTTCATCAAATCTAAACCTAAACTTAAATCTAATAAATTTAATAATAATAAATCTTAAGATTCAGCATAAGTCCTTACAGTAAGAGTTTGTATTAGATATTTCAAAAGTGTTAGTCCTCTCTTTATTTGCCTTGTTTTTGTTAATAATGATTTTTCACTTTGAATCAGAGCTCCTTTATATTTCTGCACACATACACATTTTGTACATGTTTGATTAATCATAGAGTGGGATGGTGAAACCGTGTTATACTGCACACCACACAATGTGCAATGTACTGTACAATAAAGACGAAGTGTTGGAATGATTCATTGCTTGGTGTTAGTCATCTGTCTGCTTTAAAAGACCTTTCACAATTATTTGCATGAAGCAGGTGCTGACTTTCCACTGCGGTACTCACACAGATTTACATGGAGCTGCCTTTGAAAGGCATCAAAAAGAGAATTAAAATGAACAATTTCTTTCTCAGCTATCTAATTACAAGTGGTGTTGCCCTGAAGGTTTTTGATTGTTACTCCTAATTTATGGATAATATAGAAACACAAATGTAAAAAACTGTTTCACTTTAAATACTTTGCTTCTATGATCATTTTTGAAAACAATATCAAGTATGACCACTACCTCTTCATTAATATGTTTTTGTTCTGTCATTTATAAGGTGTTTTGAAGCATCTTTCATCTATGGAAATGCAAGCAGTACAGAGGAACCGTATGTCAGTATTACCCGGAAAAGGCAGATGCCCAAAGGTGGCCTCTCAGAGGAAGTTGAGAAAGAGGTTGGACAAGCAGAAGGAAAATTATTTACCCATCGGGCCGCATTTGCAAGGACATCTGTAATCCAGGCTTTTTTAGGGTCAGCACCCCAGCTCACTCTTCAACTCTATGTTTGTGTGCTTCAACAAGATGTTTCAGTTGGAAGAGGTAAGTTGGGTGTTGTTGGTCTAAATAGACAAATGTAGACATTTATTTTTACACAATGTAGCCAGTAAAACTAAAATGAGCATAAAAGACAACAAATTCAGGCTTAGTCAACCTTATTTCATTGAGGGCCACTAAACTGGGTCCCTTTGTAAATTTCAGGAACAAAATGGATGCACTTTACCCAAAAAGCTGGAGCTTTATAAATAAGTTCAGGTTTCTTTCTACTTGTGCCCAGAATGTAAGAGCAAGACTACAGGGTACAAACAAGTAATATATTGATGAAAAAACATCATTTTGCAAGGAGATAGAACACATTTTGGAAATAAATCAACATTTTTGGAACATAGCACAACAAATTAGCAAAATAACGCAATCATTTGTATTGCATACAGGCAATGCATTAATGTGTAAAAGAATACAGTTGGAAGTTTTTTGAGTGAGGACAATAAGCTTCCATTGTCTACTGCCATTACTTTCAAATACAATTTATGTTGTTCATATTGCAGTGTTTGGGGTTATAGGTGCTCATATGAGTCATTTTATGCCTAATTCTGTTGTTTTTTAAAATATCTGGGGGAAAAAATGATGACCTTATTTTTTTATTGTGAGGATATACTATATGGTTGTGAGACATGGATGCTATCCAGTGACCTGAGATGAAGACTGGACTCCTTTGGTACTGCGTCTCTCCGGAAAATCCTTGGTTACCGTTGGTATGACTTTGTGTCGAATCAGCGGTTGCTCATGGAGTCCTGAATGAGGCACATTACCTGCATTGTGAGGGAGCGTCAGTTACGGCACTACAGCCATGTGGTGCGTTTCCCCGAGGGTGATCCAGCTCGTAAGTTCCTCATTGCTGGGGACCCGAGTGGCTGGACCAGGCCAAGGGGTCACCCACGTAACACCTGGCTGCGGCAGATAGAGGGTCATTTCCGGAGGGTAGGACTGGACCGTGTGTCTGCCTGGGGAGTTGCCAGCCAAGATCCCGAGCTGTTTCGACGTGTAGTGGGTGCGGCAACACACTGTACCAGTGCATGCTCCCCAACTTGACTTGACTTGAGGATATACAAGTAACAATGTGGTATACATACAGTGCATCCGGAAAGTATTCACAGCGCATCACTTTTTCCACATTTTGTTATGTTACAGCCTTATTCCAAAATGGATTAAATTAATTTTTTTCCTCAGAATTCTACACACAACACCCCATAATGACAACATGAAAAAAATTTACTTGAGGGTTTTGCAAATTTATTAAAAATAAAAAAACTGAGAAATCACATGTACATAAGTATTCACAGCCTTTGCTCAATACTTTGTCGATGCACCTTTGGCAACAATTACAGCCTCAAGTCTTTTTGAATATGATGCCACAAGCTTGGCACACCTATCCTTGGCCAGTTTTGCCCATTCCTCTTTGTGGCACCTCTCAAGCTCCATCAGGTTGGATGGGAAGCGTTGATGCACAGCCATTTTAAGATCTCTCCAGAGATGTTCAATCGGATTCAAGTCTGGGCTCTGGCTGGGCCACTCAAGGACATTCACAGAGTTGTCCTGAAGTCACTCCTTTGATATCTTGGCTGTGTGCTTAGGGTCGTTCTCCTGCTGAAAGATGAACCGTCGCCCCAGTCTGAGGTCAAGAGCGCTCTGGAGCAGGTTTTCATCCAGGATGTCTCAGTACATTGCTGCAGTCATCTTTCCCTTTATCCTGACTAGTCTCCCAGTCCCTGCTGCTGAAAAACATCCCTACAGCATGATACTGCCACCACCATGCTTCACTGTAGGGATGGTATTGGCCTGGTGATGAGCGGTGTCTGGTTTCCTCCAAACATGACGCCTGGTATTCACTCCAAAGAGTTCAATCTTTGTCTCATCAGACCAGAGAATTTTCTTTCTCATGGTCTGAGAGTCCTTCAGGTGCCTTTTGGCAAACTCCAGGCGGACTGCCATGTGCCTTTTACTAAGGAGTGGCTTCTGTCTGGCCACTCTATCATACAGGCCTGATTGGTGGATTGCTGCAGAAATGGTTGTCATTCTGGAATGTTCTCCTCTCTCCACAGAGGACCTCTGGAGCTCTGACAGAGTGACCATCGGGTTCTTGGCCACCTCCCTGACTAAGGCCCTTCTCCCCCGATTGCTCAGTTTAGATGACCGGCCAGCTCTAGGAAGAGTCCTGGTGGTTTCAAACTTCTTCCACTTACGGATGATGGGGGCTACTGTGCTCACTGGGACCTTCAAAGCAGCAGAAATATTTCTGTAACCTTCCCCAGATTTGTGCCTTGAGATAATCCTGTCTCGGAGGTCTACAGACAATTCCTTTGACTTCATGCTTGGTTTGTGCTCTGACATGAACTGTCAACTGTGGGACCTTATATAGACAGGTGTGTGCCTTTCCAAATCATGTCCAATCAACTGAATTTACCACAGGTGGACTCCAATGAAGCTGCAGAAACATCTCAAGGATGATCAGGGGAAACAGGATGCACCTGAGCTCAATTTTGAGCTTCATGGCAAAGGCTGTGAATACTTATGTACATGTGCTTTCTCAATTTTTTTATTTTTAATAAATTTGCAAAAACCTCAGGTAAACTTCTTTCACATTGTCATTATGGGGTGTTGTGTGTAGAATTCAAAGGAAAAAAATGAATTTAATCAATTTTGGAATAAGGCTGTAATATAACAAAATGTGGAAAAAGTGATGCGCTGTGAATACTTTCCAGATGCACTATACTATAATATGCCGTCATTTTTAAAAATGGTTGTTTCCAGTTTGCATCGGAGAGGTGACACCTAGGTGCACAACTTGGTAGATGCAAATATATAACTATTTAACTTTCCGAAAACAAATACTTTCAGTAAGTGTGAGCTTTTCAAAGGGCTCTTATTATTTTCTAATTTACTCACAGACATCATGTGAAGACGTTTGAGCACAGTCTTTTGGTGTTATTTATAAGACAACAGTGCAAAGAATTCATGAGACGCAGGTTCATGAGTTTGGGGTATAAGGTCAGATAGCCCAGTTTAATAACAGGAAATAGACTTCTTGGTAACAATAATAATAACAAAAGAAAAGCAGTGCTGAGGGACTTGTGAGCAACAAAATCTAAGGATCGGCGCTGGTATCTGAAGGTTGCTGATTCAAGTCCTGTTACTGCCAGAAGTGATCTATTCTGTTGGGCCCTTGAGCAAGGCCCTTAACATGGAATTGCTTAGTCCTGGGTATGATGTTAATCTGCATGCAGCCCTGCAAGCAGGTCCTCCAATTTACAGAGAAAACTAAAACTGAAAATTGCCCCAGGGGCCATTACATTGATTGACCCTGTGCTCTGACCCCCAAAGGTAATGCGAAAAGACAATTTCACCTTGGGGATTAATATAGGGGATTAATATAATATATCAAAATAAAGAAAAAGAACAACATTGCGAACTCACCCTCCAATGGTAGAGGGTCCAAAAGTAACATTCACCCACCTAGTTAAATCAGTCCAATCCCAGAAGGGGCAGGGTTTGGAAGTTGCACTAGGCATCGTCTAGGCATTATTCTGTTAATTGTTCATTTTATTCTGTTAATTGTTCATTTCCCTTTGGAAATCAAATAACGTTCTGTCTGTCTGTCTGTTTGTCTGTCTGTCTGTCCGTCTGTCTGTCCGTCCATTCGTCCGTCCATCTAAAGAGCTTCTGTAGAAACCCAAATTTCCCCCTGGCAACAAATATAACTTCTATCTACAGTGAATACACCTGACTTGAGCATTCATAGTTTTCATACACTTTCTCTGTACGTTTAGCATTTGTTTGCTCAGAGGTTGATGCGCTTTATGCTTCCTGAGCAGCTCTTCTTTTCTCCACCCTAGCGGCCCGCTTCTTCTCTTCCTTTGTCGGCATCTTTTTGTGTTAAAACTCATTAAGTCAGTGTTTGTATTGCAATTACTTAGTACATTTTCTTTAATTTTTCACTCAAGCTGGAACTTAAGTCTTCAATCTGCCTGAAGAATGATTTAAGATATGAAGAGCTAGGGGAAGTGACGGCGAAGGTGGTAGGGATGAGAATGGCGCCCATATGCATGCACTGCACGGCCGCCCTGCTGGCCACTGCCAAGAGTTAATTCTACAAAAAAATAAAATAAGAGGAATAACCTTGGAGGTCAACCATGCTCGCTAAAGTGGATAGTAGACGTCACTTAGTATATGTATACCAAAGTTCAGGTCAATAGGTCACAAGGTTTGTGAGCAGGTGATTTAAAATCCTGGACAGACAAACGGACAGCCACAGTAGCGTATTATGTAAGAAGATCTATCTATCTATCTATCTATCTATCTATCTATCTATCTATCTATCTATCTATCTGTCTGTCTGTCTGTCTGTCTGTCTGTCTGTCTGTCTGTCTGTCTGTCTGTCTGTCTGTCTGTCTGTCTGTCTTTGAACAACTACAACAAACTGATCCATTTGGGGCCATTTTCCTCAAAACTGTACAGGTTCCTGTATGATCAAAACTGATACCGAAAGCTCCATCTTTGGATCACAAACCTTAGCCTTCCAATGTAAGTTATTTACGTAACAGTAAGCCAGATTTAAAAGGATAAACGCTGATAAAAAGAAAAAAAAAGTCATAAAATGTATGCATGGCTTAACATTTAGGTGTGTTTGGGACTTAGTTAACTGTTTTGAATGCTGGAGAATTTCTAATTATTGTTTATTTACTTTATCAAATACAGGTGCAGATATATCACATTTAAATTTTTATGTTAATAAATATTTTTATACCAATGAATCATATTCAAATATAATAGAGTGTAATGAGATGCATTAGTAGAGTACACCAAATACACATTTGTCATTACAATTTCATAGTTAAAAGCAAAAGCCAAGGTGGCAGAGATAGCTTTCATAGATGCCAGATAATAACTTGAGTTGTGCTTAAAACTGCATCAATTAATGTGCTGTTGTTAGTTTTTGGTTTTTGGCAATCTATAGCTAATTGTAGGCCTTTTTCAACATAGCATTTTTGAAATAATTACTCAATGAAGCAGAATGCATCTCTACCCTCACATACAGTGTAATATATCCTTGTTGATAAAAATTAACCATAAAGAGGCATTTCATCAGCTACTAATGACTGACTAGAAAGAGCCCAAATTAACTTTTAGACGTTCAAGATTTTGATCACATTTTACTTTTAAAATATTCTTTTTGCATGGGTTGCATAAAAAACCTATTATGTCTTTTTTGTCTCTTAGAGTTATGGCCTTGCTGAATGCCTTTCTCACATGCCCTTATCCAAGTATTTCTTTTTTTACTTTATATGTTTCTTTTTTCATCTTTAGGCATACTGATGACTATTTCCCTGCTTTCAATTGTTTATGGGGCTCTGCGTTGCAACATTCTCGCCATAAAGATCAAGTATGATGATTATGAAGTGGATGTGAGACCAGCGGCATATCTCTGCATATTCCTATGGAGGAGTTTTGAGATTGCAGTAAGGGTTGTCGTTTTAGTTCTTTTCAGCTCTGTCCTACAGATATGGATTCTACCAGTGGTTCTGCTCAATTTCTTTATTTTCTTCTTCTATCCTTGGATTCTGTTCTGGCAAAGCAAGTCCCCCTTTCCAGAAAACATTGAAAAGACATTGACAAGAGTGGGTACTACCATTGTTTTGTGCCTTTTGACCTTTCTTTATGCTGGCATCAATATGTTTTGTTGGTCAGCTGTGCAGCTAAAACTTAATGACCCCGACTTGATCAACAAGTCCCAAAATTGGTATAGAATGGCAGTTTATTACATGTTGAGGTTTGTTGAGAATGCCACACTAATTCTGCTCTGGTATGTTTTTCAAACAGACTTCTACAGATATATCTGTGCGCCTTTGCTTGTCTTGCAGCTGCTGATTGGTTACTCCCTAGCAATATTTTTTATGCTTGTATTCTATCAGTTTTGCCACCCTTGCAAAAAACTGTTTTCTTCAAGTATTTCTCAAGGAATGTGGGAGTGTTCTGAGTTACTTTGCCTTCTGTGTCAAAAACGTAACACAAGAGAACCTGATGACAAGCCTAACTTGGAACCGTCAAGCACATTTGACAAAGACATCACAAATGATACACTAAATGAGTCACAGAATGGGATAACCAGTCAGGATCTCTCTGTTAATCCATGAAGAAACTGGAAAATACTGGTAAACTAATAGAACTACGTTTACACCAGATGGAAAGAAGTGCAAGTTCTATACTTGAACAACTCATTTTCAGGATTAAAAAGTTAGATCTCTGTACAGATTTGAGAGTCTCATTCAGTAAGTTCTTTCATTCTTTGTTTGTATTATATTTCATATGTGGCTGTGGCTGGCTCTTAACATAACATAACACTTTGAAACCCACTTAATCCAATTCCGGGTTACTAGGGAAGCAAAGCCTATCCAAGATAATATTAAACATACTTGAACAAGACCATCTAAGACAGTTACAGTTTAAATACTACGATATTTATGTCTGTTATTATGTGGAAATGCTCAGTATGAATGTATGTCCAGAAATTATATTGAGTAGAAACTGAAAAAACATTCTTTATTTCAAAATATAGCTAACTGATTTCTCCCACAGACTTTTCGCTTCGCTTTACTTTTTACTCAAAGTTCTTCTTTTTCTTCACTCTTGATAAACACTCAGTCCTAACCCTGCAGAAAGCTAGCAGAGGTGGGAATGCCAAGGCCTATACTGAATGTTGTGCCCCATTTTTTGGTTTGTTTTCTTTTTAAACAAATGCCCTCTGTCGTGTGATGCCTATTTTATTATAATTGTAAAAGGAAAAACATGAGGAATGAGAATTTCTCAGTTAGAGCCCTGTTTAGTGATTTCTCAGCATGTGGTGTTTACCCTTATCTTTAACTGATCTTTTTTAGAATTAATTTTTAAATTGGATGTTTAGTATTGACTGGTCTGCTCAATGACATCATGCTTTATTTTGTAACATGTATATTTATCATGGACATACAGTATTGCTGCATAAGGTGAGGTGATAGAACTGATTCTACTGTATATTTAGTAAGGAAAGTAGAAATCACAATCAGGATTATTCCAGTTGGTGAAGCTCACAGGTACACATATGAGTCAGTCTTCAACACATTCCATCACATGATTGCTCAATGAAGTACCAATGAGTATTTGGTTAAGAATAGTAGCAAATATTGAAACTTCACATATAATGAGGCAGCTACCTTTTTCATTATTATTATTTTTTTCATACCTACAATACAGTATATGGAAGTCTAATCTTTGTTTCCCATCATTCAACAGATGCAACCCTTTTTATCAAGCACCTACAGGAAAAGCGTCAGGCAAAGGGACAGAGGCTGCATTATGCAATTGTAGATCGGGGAAGCCATTTTCCAGGGTGCTGCGAGAGGGAATGAGGTGGGCATTGATGAAGTTAGGTGTGGGCCAATTATGTTCCTGCAGTGATTTTAATGAATGAGGATGAGGAAGCATGAATGGTAGTCAAGCGAGCACAAGGTGAAATTGAATGTTTTGAGGCGAAGGTTGGCTTCACTGTGGATCTCTACCAAGTCCATGACTTTTTGTGATAATAATAGAGCATTGGAAGAGAAAAGTGAGTGGAGGAATGCCATGAAACCTCTTATATGCCAATAATCTTGTACTTGTGAAAAAAGTGAAGTGGAATTGAAAGAAATAAAAAGCTAGTTTGAAGACCTTAAGGTAAAAGCAGTAACAACCAAAGTGATTGCTAGGGGCTTTAGGACAGTAGGTATGGTCAAGGTAGAAGCATGGCAATGTTGTGAAAAACTCAGTGCAATGTATATGTTGTCAGATGTTGGTACATTAAAGTGGTTATCATATAAAGGGTAGTTTGAGGACAGCATCCACAACCTTTGTTTGTAGAAAGTGTAAGACAGGAGTGTGGCCTACTGATGTAGTACACTAAGTGTACATTTAGATGTCAACAGTGGAGTTTTTTTAGAGAAAGTAGGGGCTCTACTACTTAGGTGGCATGCTGAGTGCAGACAGAGGTGTGAGCACAGCTGTAATATTTTCTCTGTGAGTAACTCAGTTTTATGACCATGTAAACCCTTAACAGGGTTACTGTTAGCGATTTCATTGTCTGTGCACATCCATTGCACCCTGTTAGCCCGTGCATGTCTTTGCTATGCACATGCATCCAGCAGCCACAGAAAGAAAATGGTGGAAGCGTCCACAAAGATACATTTCCTGAGGCAAATGCTTGGTTGATTGCATTATTCCTTCTCCTGGCTGAAATAATTTGTCTCAATATTTCAGAACTTGCTAAATATGTCGATGAGCTGAATGTACAGTATAGTGTTAAACTCATCAGCACAATCTAAGAAAACACAAACTTCATGTTTACTTCCAGATTCATTGATGAAGTTTAATCTTTAGATCATTTTAATGGCATTGGAGTGTTTGGCAGAAGGACAACTCCATAAGTGGATTTGCATATAAACAGAGGTTTTTAAGAAAGCAGGTTTATACCTTAACCAGGTTACTCACCTTATCTTGTTTTTTTTGTGTGTGTGCATGTAAACACACTTGGTTATCACTTCTAATGGTTATTACTACAAGTTCCTCCACAGATTTTATTGTCTCTCTTCTTGTTGTGTCCTCAGAGGATATACTTCCAGGACATAATTTTCTGTCCAGTATTACTTTGGGCCTGGAAGCCTTTTATTTAATTACAGTCTAGATTTTGTTGTTTGGTTTTAAGAATCCATTACAAAGTTATGAATACAGGTAGTCCCCAGGTTACGGACACTCGACCTACGACTTATAAACGAGGCCGCAGCTGTGACGCATGCACCTTATTAACTGCCGCTCCGTCATCTTTGGCCGGAGGATGCTGCAAGTAGTGGCTGGAGTGTCCCTGTGTCCCTCGGGAGGCTCCCGGCAGCAAGCGAGCGGTGACCCGTGGTCCATAGTCACTGGGGCCACAGCTATCGCTCGTGTGCAGGACAGAGGCTTAATGGGGCGATTCCCTGTCCACCCACTACGCCGCCGCAGCTACTGCTCCTGACTGGACGCAGGCTGGATGGAGCGGTGTAGGGCATTTCACTGCCCGCCCACTATACACGGCTCTCCCAGAATCGTTTTCGGTGGGTGGCTGGTAATGCTGCAAGTGGTGACCTGGTTGTGGCTGAACGGAAGCCATTGAGGGTGAACGGGGTGGCGGGGGGTAGCATTGTAGTGTGCTTCGGGTGGCTGCCTGTTGAATGGGGGCGATGGTGGGCGATTCACTACACGCCTTTGGCCGCACCGTATTCGTTCTCGGTGGGCAGATGCATGCTGCAGGCTGCATACTGTAGTGGAGGTGACTGTGTGGTGGGTGGGTGGTGAAAAGTAGAAATAATAAAAAGGTCAGAGAGAGGTGAAACTCCATCATTCATTGGCAGAGCACTTGGTTACAGTCGGTCAACAATAGCATTTATTAAACTAATGTACCTGTTCCGACTTACATACAAATTCAAATTAAGTACAAACCTACAGTCCCTATCTTAGATAGATAGATAGATAGATAGATAGATAGATAGATAGATAGATAGATAGATAGATAGATAGATAGATAGATAGATAGATAGATAGATAGATAGATAGATACTTTATTAATCCCAAGGGGAAATTCACATACACCAGCAGCACCTTATTGATACAAAAAACAATATTAAATTAAAGATTGATAATAATACAGGTAAAAAAAACAGACAATAACTTTGTATGATGTTAATGTTTACCCCCCCGGTGGAATTGAAGAGTCGCATAGAGGAACGATCTCCTCAGTCTGTCAATGGAGCAGGACAGTGACAGCAGTCTGTCGCTGAAGCTGCTCTTCTGTCTGGAGATGACACTATCTTGTACGTAACCCGGGGACTGCCTGTATTAGAGTTTCAGTGGATCATGGGAGGAAGGTCCTGAAATATGGCCAAGTCAATTTGCAGCTACCAATGCATTAATTCAGTAATCTTAAGATTTCGCTGTCTGTCTGACCTGCTGTAAAGACAAACAGCACACTTCCTTGATTTCAGTTCCTGTCTGTAAATTCAGTATCACTGGCAAGAAATTGCAGAGGGTTCTTGTCAT
This sequence comes from Erpetoichthys calabaricus, assembly GCF_900747795.2. Taxonomy (NCBI): domain Eukaryota; kingdom Metazoa; phylum Chordata; class Cladistia; order Polypteriformes; family Polypteridae; genus Erpetoichthys; species Erpetoichthys calabaricus. The sequence goes on along the minus strand of NC_041397.2, from coordinate 131,773,612 downwards.
CTCTGATGCACATTGTCATACAGAGAGGCTGGCTACAAACTTGACACCTCCAAGTCAATGAGCTGGAGCTTTCTCTGTTGCAGTCAATGAGTAGTGGAGCAAGCAGGCCTCTGACTGTTTAAGTCCAAGTATATTGTCTTGTGTACAAAACTCTTACTTGAATGGCAGCAGAAGGATCTCTCCCTCCCACCATTTTGCCATGTCCATACCAATTAGTGACAACAGCATCTAAATATATCATTGTTGGGTGAGCAGAGATAATACTTGGAGTGGAGGAAATTTCTAAAAGATAACTGATCTGTCTATAATATCTGTATGAATATTCCCTCTGAGCAATCTGAGTTTAGCTTAGGTGTGATTGGTCAGTTTGGCTTTGGTAATATAACAAGAAGGGAGTGCAAGTATGAGATGCATGAGGAAGAGTAATGGCTTATGTGGCATACTGAGAGAGTCACCTTAAAAGATGACAAGTATAAAACTGGACAGGCGGTGAGAAAGGTGCCTGGAAAATAATAACAAAGTCTGAGAAGCAGGCTTTACAGGAACACTCTCAAGAGAGGGAGCACATTCACACATGCAGATACAGAGGAAAGACACTAAAGGTGCACATATGGCAAGAGATAACAAATATGTTGTAAATATTCTCTTACCTGTCTTTGACAAGTACCATAGCTAATTTAACAATAAAAACAGAATGTCAAATCAAAGGTATAAACAGACTAGTGACTGACAGCTGAATATTTTTTTTCTCATTAACATCTTGAGCATTTTATGTATTATAATTTACCCTATAGATGTTGGAGTTGCACAGAAATAGACCTGTGTTTGCTTTTTTCAGTCCATCATTTTTCTGTACCAGAGCTTTCTGGTAAGGGATATGGGGATCCAAAGCCTGGAAGCAAGAGGAACAGAGTAGATGCTGAACCTCTATAGACTGCTAAATGGTTGTCCATCAGAGGTTAGTTATAGACATACCCACCAAGTGCCATTTTGATGTTTTCAGCTGGCCTAACAACACACCTGTGTTTACTGTGGGTAGAACAGAACTTTCTGGAATAAACCTACTGGGACAAAAGGGGGGGCACAGAAGGCATTCCAAGTGGGAACTGAAATATTTGCTGAAAGCCTCAGGCACACACAAGGTGCTGGAAATATGGAAACATAAAAGGAAATACATACATTTATAAATGACACTGATCGAGCTGTTTTTAGAAGTGAATTACTCAGGCATTTGAGAAGATCTGTCCCATAATACTCATTCTAGAATATGTGAAGCATATTTTAATTACTCAGAAATCAACAGACAACTACAGCTCAGTCGTGTTCTGCCCCTGCAGTTTGCAATTTGTTGAAAAATAAAACTGGTACTATGGCAGGCAGTAGAATTACATTATTTAACAGCAAACTAAATATGCCAGGATGGCACAGAAGCACTGTGGTTTGAGCTGCCACTTCATGGATTAAAACTTCTGGCCTTGAATCTGCTTCTGGTAATTACCTGAGGGTTTTCTTCTGGGTTCTCTGGGTTTCCCACATCCCCAAAGTTGTGAAAGTTATCTTAATTGGCAATTCCAAATTGACCCCAATGTGAGTATTGTTGTGGGTGTGTGCACAAGCGGGCTGCTGCTAATGCGGATGTTGTATTCTGCCTTGAGCCCAGTAGTGGCAGGATGGGCTCCAGCCCCCAACAACCCTTAATTGTATTAAGTGGGTTTGAGAATGTTATCATATAATATGAATATGCAAAATAGACTTTTTTACTTTCTTTATAGATTATATTACTAATGTTGAATTCAAACTTAATAGCTTGCTGACAAGACCTTTGGTATTTCTTCATATTAGTGTTAATACTTTGGTTTAGAGTAATGATCAAAATTAGCAATGCTGCTGTCTTCAGATACAAATGATTGTACACAGTATTAGGCTGCCTGTCCTTAGTAATTGATTCCTAAAGTTGTGCTTGTGTAAAAATGTAGTGGACGTTTTACACACCCTTTCAGTTTTGAAATGTGCAAGTGCCACTGTAACACTGCAAATAAAACTGTGTTTTGTAAATGTACTTCTCCTTGGTCACCATTCCAAAAGGCAATATCAAGATGTCAAGTTTCTTTCCACAACCAGGTTACAACAAAAATATATCAATCAGTAAGTTATTGTGTGTGAATGAAATCCGGAGACCAGGTCAAGACCAAATATAAGTGATTCCCACCTTAGCTTGTTTGCGAACAAAGCAGTAAAATTGCAGGATCACAGCAACTTTTGGAAGATGCACTGACATGAATGCAAACAGATCATTTGCAAGAGATTTGGGTGCTGACATGCTGTATATACGCCTGCGACTAGCTTGAGGACTTTCACAAGCAAGTGTGGAACTTGACATTTTCCTGTTCTGCAAGTTTAATAATTTGGAAATGAACAATGGGCAAGCTTTCCCTCCAAGATGAAAGGCAAATAGCTATGCAAATTTCAGAAACAGCAAAAGATCAGGTAGTAAACTACCATATAAAAAAAGGATCTGGAATACACAAGTATACTAAGGCACGAGATTCAGGTTATTAAAAAGAGAAAACGGGTTGGATATGGTTTATTGACTATAGTTTTTAGGTTTCTCAACCTAGGTAGGTAGACACTTACCTCTTGACTGTATGTCCATCTGACGTTGTTGGGAGTGAATGCTAGTGATCCAAAAGTGAACAAGTCATTGTTGCAAGTATAAATGAGCAAACCCCACAAAACTTCTTGGACAGTTAAGCCACTAATTCCAGAATTTTTTTGTGCATGATTACCTATTGCCTTTGAGATGGTATGTTAAGAATGTTCACTGAACGCAATGTTTGTTTCTTGCAAGGAAATGTTTGCTTTCGTTTTCATTATTTGTTTGGTTTACCTATCTTTGTCACTGTTGTAATCACCATCACTACTCCTCTTGATTGCTGATTCCTTCCTCTGCTGCTGCTTTTTCTGTTTGCTGTAAGTTATGAATAAATATGTTTTTTTTAATATTTTGTTTTGTAGATTAATTTTTTAAGAGTATGTTTTTCATTTTCAAGTACTGATTTCTTTCTGTATATTCTGATCTTTAATGTTATAGCAATTAACAGTTCATCTCTATATATATAAAATCCAATGTCTGTCTGCTTTTCAGAAGAGAACTGCTTAACGGATTTAGATTGGGGTTTTTTTTTCTATAATTCTCTTGAACATAATGGCTTTCTTCTCTCATCGCGCTAAGTATCATAGTTCGCTTGCTGTACTGATTTGTTTGCGCAAATCTGAGAGACATGCAGCAGACTGAGGAGAGGGGGGCAGGGCCCTCTTCACTCACACGCCAGCCTCGGAGCGTACCTAACATCCGCTTAGCTATCGAACGAGAAAACTACTTAACAGATTTGGATCAGGCTTTTTTCTAGAATTTGTTTGAATATTCAGGTAGATTTTGCAACTTCTCTCATTGCGCTAAGAATCATAGTTCACTTGCAGGAGCGATATATTCTTGCTAATCCTAGACAGAGGCTGTGGGCCGAGGTGAGGGGGTAACCAAGCTGGGCCCTCCTCACTGTCCTGTTTCACTACTACGCGGGCGGTGCCACGGGGCATGGCTAGTTCCCTATATATTAAAGATGTTGTAAATGAAATGTGTGTGAAATGAAAAAACAGAATCAAGATTAATGGTGGGGGCATCAAATAACTTAATTTTGTGTCTTTAATAGAGGAAAAAACAGCACCAACATACTTAAACTACTATTGGTAAGAAAAAAGAACTTCACAGGCATGGAGGTCTGTTCTCCTCAGAAGTTGGTGCAAAAGTGGCTGCTGACTTCCGGTGAATGTGTTGTTTAGGGGTGGTGGAATTGACCTCGTCTGTCTTAAGGTGGCTTCTCCACCACCATTCAAAGGGAACTGCATGAACCAAAGTTAGCAGCGATTTCACTCTCAGTTCCTTCCCCATTTTAGTCCAGCAAAAAGCAGTAAAACGCTCCCCATGCTTGCGTGTCTGACGTGCCTTATCACAATTCTGTCAGAAGAATAAAGTTCTGTGCTTTATAAGAAGCTATAACCCTGACTCTTCATGCTTTTTCTATTATGCAATGTAATTCAATGATCAAAAAATGGGTTAAGTAAAATTAAACATTCACATTTATGTCATATTTTCTAATCTCATACATTCACTGATCCATAACAATACTAAATGGTGTTATTTGTCAAAGATGGCATATTACCTGTTGAGATCCTATACAATTGCCTATCAGTCTTTCCCGCAAAACTTAAACAGGAAATTTATCAAGCAAAATAGTACAAATTCAGAATTGGGTCTTATCTGCTAATACACAAATTCTGTACTTAACTTCTCTTTCTGGATGTGCTGTTGGTTAATCTTAATACATAATTCGCTAGTCTCCTCACTCACTCACTCACTCACTCACTCACTCACTCACTCACTCACTCACTCACTCACTCACTCACGTCCGTCTGAAGCCGAATGTGCAGTCGCCTTCTGCGCACGTCACCTTCTGCGCATGTCCGAAGCCGAATGCGCAGTCGCCTTCTGCTATGCTGCCCGAAAAACCTTACGAGACTGACATCGCGGCAGGTGGCGGATTTATGGCCGTGAAAATTCAAAGACAAAGGCGACTTCGATTAAAGCTCTAGAGGCCTGAAAGGCGATTTCGACTACAGCTCGAAGCCTAATTACGCATTCATTCAATACACCTATATCAGGTTTGTGGTTCTTATACTTATTATATATTATACTATTCCACTCGTGCCCGTTTCATCTTACGTTGTCGAAACGGGCTCTTTGTCTAGTTATTGATATTTCTTTTTACCACTCTCAATTCTTTGTCTCCTCTCTTGGTGCCCTCGCTTCACTTTGAGCACAATTTCTTCCCTACTAGTAAACTGTAGTTTAAATTTCTGTATTTACTCCACTATTCTGATTCTTTTCATATCACATAGTCTAGTTCTAAGAATTCAGAATTGTCAGAGAGTTTAACCAATATGGAAAATGTCCTCTGAGTGATGCTCCCATATGTCAGTATGTCAATATCTAACATACTGTAGGTAGACCTGCACCATGACTTTGCATGTCAAATAACAGACACCCAATACCTTACATATCTACTATCATACTTTCTTGGTGAATCTGTTTCAATAACGAGTACATTTCTTAAAGTGTGGAAAAATGATGATCTCCATTCTGTTATGTCCTACACAAAAACAAAAGGGAGATAGATCAGTGTCAAAACTCTAAACTAGAGTCATCATGGAATGACCTTTAAGCTTGCTCGATTACAAGAAGCTGAGAATGGAAGAAGGTTGCCCACAGACAGCTATGTGTTGTGCAACCCCGAAGCTGGTGGAGGCATTAGATGAAGCAGGTAGTGCAAAGTCTTAAAAGAGATGGAAGTCAAAAACCTAAAACGAGGAGAGACACAATTTCACAAAAACTCAAAAAGTCAAACAAAATTCTACAAGAGGTCTTTAGTGTTTCCCCTTCCTGGAATTCATTTATACAAGTATTGCTTTTCTTTGTATAAATGCTTTTGGAATCTTTCATTCCTAATTATAAACTTTTTCAACACCTGCACTGGTCCCACCTCTTGGGGAATCACCTGTGAAATAAAAGACACATAGCAATGGCGTAGAAAACAAAGCACAAAGTTAAGAAAAGGAACATTAATAAAAATAAATGACACAAGCAAAAAGGACATAAAACAAGGAATTGAACCCCAGCCAGGGAAGGAACTCTAGCTGAAGTACAACAGGTTTCTTTTTTCCCATACAAATGCCTATGACCTAAAGCGTCACCGTCTTCAAAGAGAAGGAATAATATTTACTAATAACAGTTAAGAGTAAATTTTTTTTAATGTCAGTTATATTTAGGTAACACAAGAATGGTCTTACAATGAGTGTATATAATGTTACTGTAGTAATTGAGATGGACTAGACATAAGTAATTAAATTACTTTTTGTTTTTATCTGTCAATTATTTTATTTATTTTTGCCTTTTTTCATTCCTGGAGTAGTGGATTTTGTAGTGCACATTTAACACTGCTTATGTTTCTCTTCTTGGTACTCAAATGTGGCACTTGGTTTCACTGCCCACCTGCCAAGTTGTTTTGCCTGCCAAAGGAAAAGTCATCTCTGATGGAGGATCACAGGAATCATCGGGTAGAGGGGTCCTTTCATCGGATTGGCCAACCTACCACTTACTAAGCTATGGAATGACCAATAGTGGGAAGCAGCTTGATGGCCAAGGTCTCAAGGACTCTGCAAATCCAAATCGTATCATGTAATGTTATCTACTGTTGAATTCTGCTCTGTACTTGTAATATTTCTATTACATTATTATATTGTATTGAGGATTACTTGTGTTCTGTTCTGTGTATTGTATTGTATTGACCCCCTTTTTTTGACACCGACTGCATGCCCAAACTACCTGGAAAGGGGTCTCTCCTTGAACTGCCTTTCCCAAGGTTTCTTCCATTTTTTTCCCTACAAGGGTTTTTTTGTGAGATTTTCCTTGTCTTCTTAGAGTCAAGGCTGGGGGGGCTGTCAAGAGGCAGAGCCTGTTAAAGCCCATTGCGGCACTTCTTGTGTGCTTTTGGGCAGTACAAAAATAAATTGTATTGTATTGTATTAACTGCATTTCTATTAGGTTGTTGGTATCAAAAGCTCCATGTTATATATTTTTCAGCCACTAGATGGGGACGTTTCAATGAGCCATCATTCATTCCTTCAGGAAAATGGTACAGTATGTAAACTCAAAGTATGAAACCAGCTCCTTCACCATAGGCCATTGGGCTAAAATAATATTTAACAAGTCATGAAAACATAGATAGATAGATAGATAGATAGATAGATAGATAGATAGATAGATAGATAGATAGATAGATAGATAGATAGATAGATAGATAGATAGATAGATAGATAGATAGATAGATACTTTATTAATCCCAAGGGGAAATTCACATTCTCCTGCAGCAGCATACTGATACAAAAAAACAATATTAAATTAAAGATTGATAATAATGCAGGTAAAAACAGACAATAACTTTGTATAATGTTAACGTTTACCCCCCTGGGTGGAATTGAAGAGTCGCATAGTTTGGGGGAGGAACGATCTTCTCAGTCTGTCAGTGGAGCAGGACAGTGACAGCAGTCTGTCGCTGAAGCTGCTCTTCTGTCTGGAGATGACACTGTTTAGTGGATGCAGTGGATTCTCCATAATTGATAGGAGCCTGCTTAGTGCCCATCGCTCTGCCACAGATGTTAAACTGTCCAGCTCCATGCCAATAATAGAGCCTGCCTTCCTCACCAGTTTGTCCAGGCGTGAGGCGTCTTTCTTCTTAATGCTGCCTCTCCAGCACACCACCGCGTAGAAGAGGGTGCTCGCCACAACCGTCTGATAGAACATCTGCAGCATCTTATTGCAGATGTTGAAGGATGCCAGCCTTCTAAGGAAGTATAACCGGCTCTGTCCTTTCTTAAACAGAGTATCAGTATTGGCAGTCCAGTCTAATTTATCGCACTCCCAGGTATTTATAGGTCTGCACCATCTGCACACAGACACTTCTGATGATCATGGGGTCCATGAGGGGTCTGGGCCTCCTAAAATCCACCACCGGCTCCTTGGTTTTGCTGGTGTTCAGGTGTAGGTGGTTTGAGTCGCACCATTTAACAAAGTCATTGATTAGGTTCCTATACTCCTCCTCCTGCCCACTCCTGATGCAACCCACGATAGTAGTGTCGTCAGCAAACTTTTGCACGTGGCAGGACTCCGAGTTGTATTGGAAGTCCGATGTATATAGGCTGAACAAGACCGGAGAAAGTACAGTCCCCTGTGACGCTCCTGTGTTGCTGACCACAATGTCAGACGTGCAGTTCCCAAGACGCAAATACTGAGGTCTGTCTTTAAGATAGTCCACGATCCATGCCACCAGGTATGAATCTACTCCCCCATCTCTGTCAGATTATGTTATGTCCAGCATATTATAATGCTGGAAAAGGGCAATACTTTCAAATCAGAAAACTGAAACAATTGGAATCAAAAGATAAATAACAGTAATTGCTTGAATAATTAAATAAAGTAAATGAGGAATTTATTTTATTGAATGCTTTTTGTACTATTTTGTAGGCTGGTAAAATGGACGTCTTAGAGAACAAAGACCTTCAGTTTAATGGACAAAATGACAATAATTTTGATTTTAAACATAAGCAGTATGTGTGTAAATAAAGATAATGAGGAGCCCAAAATCTTGGTGTTTGTAGAGAAATTGGGAGTCACTAGTTTATGGAAACTGCCAGTACTGATGTGACAAATTGAATTATGGTACGCACATAAAATAAAAACACTCCATTCGCAACATTTTACCATTACTTATTCTAGCACAGTCAATGTCAAATACAAAAGACAAAAACTAAGCTCACTTTGCAAATGTAAGATCCAGTCCCAGTTTGTTTTATACACACTGCTTGAGTCTGTTAGTTGATCCAGCTAAGAACATGAATATTTGTAGGAGGGATCCTCTGAGACCAGATTGGTGGGATTATAGGCTTGTGTTTAAGTAAGCAGGAAAGATTGAAAGTAAGTTTTCCTTTCAGTGTTTGTACAGCCAAAGTTCAAAGAAACTATCTTGTGGACATAGTTCTTTCATTTTTTCAGCCTTTAAATAAACATGGAGGCAGCTCCTTTTTTTGGGGTCCTATAAGTTTCACATTTTAAATTCAAAACCAACCTGTATGCGAGTGTCAGTTCACTTTTTTATCTTTAAAAAATGCTGCAGGAGTCTTTCTTTTTTCCATTGAAGTTTTCAGGAACTGATTCCATGGAGGTGTGTTTAAAGGGATTTAATAACACTCGTAGATTTCCTACATTGTCATGTATAATTTTAGAGAAGTTGAACTGTCTCAGGTCAGACTGTTACGTTATATTTAGCTATATAAGCCTTCAGTATTTCATAATAAACCGTTAATGATCATCCAAGGGCCAGACAACACTGCAGAGGCTTGAATAAGTCAGACAGCTGTATTTTTCTGTTCAACCACTGGCTTTGGGGAATGAAATGCTATTTCTTATCATATGGCCCCCCCCATTGACTTTCCATTAACTTAACATCCCTTCCAGGACAGGTCAATATTGCTCTCATCCAGAATTCTACTCAAGTAAGTGTAATTTGTTTGTTGTACTCTTATTAATTTAAAGTATATGCAGTAAAATTTGACTATTTTAAACCCCTAAACAGTCATCTGCCTGAGCATGTTCGGACCTGGTCAATATTTGGATGGGAGACTGCTGCTGGAAGAGGTGTTGGTGAGGCCAGCAGGTGGTGCTTACCCTGTGACCTGAATGAGGATCCCAATGCCTCAGTGCAGTGATGAGGACACCGTGCTGCAAAAATGATGCCGTCCTTCAGAAGAGATGTAAAACCGAGGTCCTGATTGTCTGTGGTTATAAAAGATCCCTGGGCATCCTTCATAAAGAGTAAGGTGTCCCGATGTCCAGGCTAAGATGTCCACCTCAGCTTAATCACTCTGGTCTCCTAATCATCCCTTGGCTCTAACTAGCTATCACTCTCTCACCACTTCATCACCTAATAGCTCATGTGTTTTGAGCATACTGGCACAAAAATGGCTGCTGTTGCATCATTCAGGTGGGTGCTGCACATTAGTGGTGGTTAAAGTGGCTCCCCACTCACTATGTAAAAGTGCTTAGAGTAGTGGGAAGAGCACTAAATAAATGTAAAAAAATATTATTTTATAAGCTTAGAGAGGGAAATAAAAACAATACAAACAAATGCCCTAACAATAATGGCAACCACAGCCATTCCAAAATGGTTGGTCATCAGTCACCTTAGATATTCTACAATGTGCAGTACTACAGTGCAGGTTTAGGATGATGAGACATCCATTCTGAGCTTTTATTCCAAAGTCCTGAGAGATAACATCTACACGATGGAGGCAATACCAAGCACCACCACAGGACATCAAGAAGAAAAGAGAATGAGAAGTATGTAGGCAAAATCAGCCATAATAATTAAAAAGGCAACACGAATTACACATCAGATGCCTTATCAAGAATTTGTTAGGCTAAAATAATGAGCCTTCTAAATTAAATGTAGGAACCAAACAAAGGTAAACCAAAGACCGGAGGTACCATATTTAGTCTATTATCCTGCTGTTTGGTGCTTGACTGAAAGAAATAACAGCAGACTGGAAACAACATCATGCCTCTGCCTGCCTAGGAAGAGCATAATATTTGTTCCATTATGAGCAAACAGTTGACCAAAACTACTGTATAAATTAATCTGTGCTAGATATGCCCACTAAAAGATGGTATAACTGGGACTACCAAAGCATTTGTTTAAAGGCAGATTGAATTTCATGCCTTTGACATTCCAGCTTTATTCCATTCCTCTATTCGTTTTGTTACAAGACTTTTCAATAGTGCTCTGTTACAAACATTTAGTAGAGCCAAAAAAAAAATAGGGAAAAGCCTCCAAAAATACGTCTCTCTGCTGTGCTTGTGTTCTCCCCAGCATATTCAGACAATTGCCACCAAAGAAAGAAACAAAGAAAATGAGAGGATCACTGTGATGGGGCATACCCAACACTTGGGTGTTACAAAGACCCCCTAATAAATCAACAAGATTAGTTGTCAAAGTCCAAAAAGTGCCTGTTTATCTCTTTCTCTCTCGCTCTCTCTCTCTCTCTCTATATATATATATATATACAGTATATACAATCCAACATCTGTTTGTGTGTCTGTCAGCTTTTCACAAGAGAACTACTTAACACATTTAGATCAGGTTTTTTTCTAGAATTTGCTTGAACATTCCGGTTGATTTTGCAACTTCTCTCATCACACTAAGTATTATAGTTCGCTTGCAGGAGCAATATATTCGCGCTAATCCAAGACAGAGGCTGCAGGCTGACTGTCCTCTGTCATGGGTGGCCTCTGCCTTGGAAGGATTGGGGGAGCAAGTGTGGTGCTCTCCTGGTGCTCTAGATGGCAGCACCCCTGGATGGCAGCAATACTTCGGACTCCCACAGGGCTTCATGGAAATTGAAGTTCGTTACAGCCCTGTTGGGATCTGGGGGTGCCGCCAGGATGTGCTGCAACTGTCCCTGAACCTGTGTAGGTGGTTCTTCCGCCATACCTAGAAGTGCTGCCGGAAGTGGGTCAACGAGCACCTGGAGCACTTCCGGGTGACCTATATAAGGGACCAGCAGACATTACTCAGTGAGCCAGAGTCGGGAGGATAGAGACAAAGCTTGCTGGAAAGGAGTGAAGGACATAGAAAGAATAAAAAGTATTGTGTGTACTTAGTGCTTGTTGGAACTGTGTTCTGCCTGTGGGAAACGGGGAAGGCATTAACCACAGGTGAAGAAAAATAAAAATAAAAACTTGTCTGTCTGTGCCGGGTCAAGCGTTGGTATAGCGCCTTCTGTTACACCTGTTTCACTACTGCACAGGCAGAGCTGCAGGGGATGGCCAGTTGATTATAAAAGCAAGTGCAACCATGCTTTAGGCAGACATAAAGTCTTCATAAGTGTAATAAATAGTCATAAATATACAGTATAAAATTAAACCATGTTGAAACAAATTGGACAAACAAGAGATCTCAGTCCATCATCAGAGCAGCAAATTTTCAGCATTAGCACTTAGTCTATAAGTGGAACCCAATCACAACCATCGCCGTTTACCAGACGAATAAAACTAGTGATTTTTTCTCACTCCACTCACTCCTTTCACACGCCTTATTACTCTGAGTCTTCAGTTCCCCTTGATATGAATCAGCAGCCTCAACCATGTCCCGACACCAAACTGGGACTCCTGGGCTCCCTGTCCCCCCGCCACTCTTAGCTGCAGTGGAGCAGGCTTGACCCTACTCTCATAGATGAGGCACCATACTAAAGATGACATGACCCTTTCAATCCCTTTCTTTTACTCGTCACCTTCTCATTTTTCTTCTCCATCCACTTCCTGTTTCTATGTCAGTTCACAGTCATTTCATTTCTTTTTTCTTATTATGGTTTTCTTTCTTTCTTTCTTTCTTTCTTTCTTTCTTTCTTTCTTTCTTTCTTTCTTTCTTTCCTTCACACTTACCTGTCACTCATTATATACTATAGTTTAATCACTAGTTGTCACAGGAGCTCAAACACATTAATTAACCCACCACAATCAGCCCCTATTCATTAAATAGAGATTGCACGTGCCTGCAAAAGTCCTAACCTCGTATCATGCTAGTTTAATAGTATGCCGAACCAAAAAAAAAAAAACTCTAATCACCAATAAACCTCAGTCACCTGACCAACACACTGCCCACAAGTGGTAGCAAATTGACATTGCAGTATTTATCATCTTAATGTGTTTTCTTAAAATGACATTGGCCTCTACATGTTTCCTTAACACAATGCTATTCTTATGTGTGGAATAATTTTAATATATTAATGTGTATTTATGTACATGTATGAGGATATGGTTAGTTCCTACTGGTTTCCAGTTGCTTTAATTAAATTAGCTCCCAATACATATCATTAAGAAAATGTAACTGTTTTTAAACTGTTTTTGCAGTACTTTTGCTATATGATTACATTTTGAAAATGCTTTCAGTTTATGAAAGTGATTCAAAATCAGGAGGAACAAGTAATCCTTTATCTCAATATCTTTTACTGTAAAACAATCCATTGCCTGGCACAGGAGAGCAATAAATTATTATGTCAGTAATTTACCATCTCACTTTACTATAACAAAAGAGAAGCTTTATTTATCCCTAGCAATTTATTGCACCAGTAAATATCTGGGATACCTATAAATGTATTTAATGAGAAACAAGACAAAATGACACTTTTTATTGGCTACCTGAACAGATTACAACATGCAAGCTTTTGAGGCAGCTTGGCCCCCTTCTTCAGGCAAGCTGCAGTCATGGACTATTAAATGTACAGTATATACTGTATATATTTCTACAACCTCAAAAAGACTTTTAGCTTGGATGTCCTAGGTGACCTCCAAACTCCCAGCTCAAAAGGCTTCTGTAGCAATAACCAAATTAACTTTTAGGGCCAATAACACCATTTCTAACTCCTGGGGGGTTAATCAAATCAAAGCCCATGATTGCAGTCCCACCGACACCCATACTCCTGGCTTTTATGATGCCCTGCACTTCATACTACAAATTGCAGTAAGATCTCACTCTTTCCATGTGAAACCCATTTATAAAAAAAAGCATAAATTGTACATTGTGAGCCAGGTGTCTCCACAATTTATATGCAGAAAAGTTGCCTGTGGAGACGCATTTTCTTAATTACCCCCTAGAAAACCAGTAGCCAACAAAAGAGAGTTGTTCAGTTGCTTTCATAGTCATACAAACACCATAATCCCTGCCAAAAGAGGAAGTATGGAGCAACACTCTTCAGGACTGAGTGAAGGAAGAAATACATACATGGTGAACATTCCAGCAGCTGAAAGGTGAAACTCTGCATAAAATATGGCAGAACTGTAATGAGTGAAAACTGCTAACATTTTAGCCTAAGAAAAAGGGAGAGAAATAAGGACTTCACCTCTGATTAATTTATAAATGGGAAAAAGGACCATTACCGTTTATAGATCCCAACAGAAGTCACACTGTCACAAACAGGTAACAGCTATATGTGAGTGTGATATAAGACGCCAATGTAATTTGAAATATATCTGATCAAAAAACAACAGACATACTTGTCAAGTGAGATGTGTCTCATGTAGCTATTACCACTATACCAAATCTGTCACTAGTTAACTTAAAAAGAATGACAAGTTCAGGTACATTTCACATGATGCCTAAAGTGACAGTTCAAAGTGGAAAGGCTATTAACTGTAATAGGGGACAACGCCGCTGACAAATAGCTATTAAAGCATTTAGTTGCCTATTGACTATCCTAACTACAGGGTCACAGGCGTCTGCTGGAGCCAATCCCAGCCAACACAGAGTGCAAGGCAGGAAACAAACCCTGGGCAGGGCACACACACACCAAGCATACACTAAGGACAATTTAGGATCGCCAATGCACCTAACCTGCATGTCTTTGGACTGTGGGAGGAAACCGGAGTACCCAGAAGAAACCCAGGCAGACATGGGGAGAACATGCAAACTCCATGCAGGGAGGACCCGGGAAGTGAACCCGGGTCTCCTAACTGCGAGGCAGCAGCACTACCCACTGCACCACTGTGCCACCCCTATTGAATATAACAAATCAAATTACAAATTATTTATTATTTATGTTGTTCCTTTGTTTTTTTGCATGTCTTTCTCTCTATATATATACTGTATATAGTCAGAAGTACATGTTTGGGGACCTCCCAGATGGCTCAGGTAAGCCAGGTAATACCACTGCTGCTAACTAGGTTTCTTGCCCTCTCTCTCTCTCTCTTTCTCCCTAATGGGTGGCTATGGGGGTAAATGAGTAGGCTATGCAGAAAAATGTCTATCATTACCTAAATATTTTTGGTAAACTCCTTAAATCAAAGTTGAAAGTCTACACTTCAGTCACATAATGATTGCTTAATTTCAAATCCATTATAGTGCCATACAAAGTTAAAAGATTGTGTTACTGTCCAAATACTTACGGATCTAACTGTATATATACCTTCAGAGGGTGTAGGAATACAGTCTGCTCCATCTCCACTAAGACAGACAGAGGGTTTTTAAGTAATCAGCAGAGGTTGGGACACCTGTACAAATTGTTTGCTTCAGCTTACAAGGCTTAATTTACTTTAATTGCTACAGAACATCACTAGATTGTAACCTATTAGTTGCTCCTGAATAAGGCCCATTTGTAATATTCTGAAATTTCTTATTTTTTAGTTTTTGCTAACTTAAACTTTAAATTTAAACCTTTACTGCTTAGCTTTTCACCATTTTCAGTCATTCATTGCATTTCAACTGATTAAATTTGAGTAAAGCCTGTAAAAGTTCTAAAACCTTTGACTGGTAGTGTACAGTATATACTGTATATATATATTAACTTTACTTCAGTCCATTATTTATATATTGAATGAGCATCTATTTTATACTTTTATTGTCTGGAGCCATGATAACATGTTATATTTTCCTTTTAATTTTCTATTGCTGTATTCTGTAATTTAAACTGATTACATTACTGGTGTCCCTTGAAATCAGAACTATTGCTGTCTTTATCTGTCCTTTCCCTGACTTTCCCCTATAAAATGATTTAGCTGAGAGTTTAAAATTATCACTCCAGTTCATTAGCACATGATGACTGTTCTATAAATATCTCTATTGCTATATGTACAACGTACTAGTAAGATAACTGGGACATCCATTCCAGGAGAAAAACAAAATAGCTTGTCACTTTGCAGGACTAAATGTATCACCATGTCTGTTACAGACAAATGAGAAACTTTGGGAACCCCTCTCAGCCTGCATAATAATTGACTCTACTTTCAACAAAAAAGATAACAGTGGTATGTCTTTCATTTCCTAGGAACATCTGAGCACTGGGGTGTTTTCCGAACAAAGATTTTTAGTGAAGCAGTATTTAGTTGTATGAAATTAAATCAAATGTGAAAAACTGGCTGTGTAATAATTTGGGTACCCTTGTAATTTTGCTGATTTGAATGCATGTAACTGCTCAATACTGATTACTTGCAACACCAAATTGGTTGGATTAGCTCATTAAGCCTTGAACTTCATAGACAGGTTTGTCCAATCATGAGAAAAGATATTTAAGGTGGTCAATTGCAAGTTGTGTTTCCCTTTGACTCTCCTCTGAAGAGTGACAGCATGGGATCCACAAAGCAACTCTCAAAAGATCTGAAAATAAAGATTGTTCAGTATCATGGTTTAGGGGAAGGCTACAAAAAGCTATCTCAGAGGTTTAAACTGTCAGTTTCAACTGTAAGGAATGTAATCAGAAAATGGAAGGCCACAGGCACAGTTGCTTTTAAACCCAGGTCTGGCAGGCCAAGAAAAATACAGGAGCGGCATATGTTCAGGATTGTGAGAATGGTTACAGACAACCCACAGATCACCTCCAAAGACCTGCAAGAACATCTTGCTGCAGATGGTGTATCTGTACATCGTTCTACAATTCAGCGCAATTTGCAGAAAGAACATCTGTATGGCAGGGTGATGAGAAAGAAACTTTTTCTGCACTCATACCACAAACAGAGTCGCTTGTGCTTTGGACTGATGAGACAAAAATTGAGTTATTTGGTCATAACAAATAGCGCTTTGCATGGCGGAAGAAGAACACCGCATTCCAAGAAAAACACCTGCTACCTACTGTCAAATTTGGTGGAGATTCCATCATGCTGTGGGGCTGTGTGGCTAGTTCAGGGACTGGGGCCCTTGTTAAAGTCGAGGGTCGGATGAATTCAACCCAATATCAACAAATTCTTCAGGATAATGTTCAAGCATCAGTCACAAAGTTGAAGTTACGCAGGGGTTGGATATTCCAACAAGACAATGACCCAAAACACAGTTCGAAATCTACAAAGGCATTCATGCAGAGGGAGAAGTACAATGTTCTGGAATGGCCGTCACAGTCCCCTGACTTGAACATCATCGAAAACCTATAGGATGATTTGAAGCAGGCTGTCCATGCTCGGTAACCATCAAATTTAACTGAACTGGAGAGATTTTGTATGGAAGAATGGTCAAAAATACCTCCATCCAGAATCCAGACACTCGTCAACGGCTATAGGAGGCATCTAGAGGCTGTTATATTGGTAAAAGGAGGCTCAACTAAGTATTGATGTAATATCTCTGCTGGGGTGCCCAAATTTATGCACCTGTCTAATTCTGTTATGATGGATATTGCATATTTTCTGTTAATCCAATAAACTTAATGTCACTGCTGAAAACTACTGTTTCCATAAGGCATGTCATATATTAAAAGGAAGTTGCTACTTTGAAAGCTCAGCCAATGATAAACAAAAATCCAAAGAATTAAGAGGGGTTCCCAAACTTTTTCAAACTTGTATTTCTCCCATGTGTCCTCCTCTCTCCTAAAAGAAGCCCAGGGGACTTTGGCTACTCTTGGGGTAAAAAATTACACTTCTGTTCCCAGGATGCTTCTTCCCCGAACTTATATTTGGATGCTATGTCTGACAAACCAAATACACCCCCAACTTTGTGGTGTGTTGCCTATTGTGTCTTGCTAGAACTTAGTGACACCTTACTTTGCTCTGCATAGCCCAAGATCACATTAAACTGTACATCTGACTCGGTTCCCCAGTAATATACTGTATACAGAAATTTTAGAAGAGGAGTGTGTTGGTAACCTGCTCTAAAGTTAAACACTCACTGACTATAAAAGTATTACTAAATGCAGAGTATCATGAGGAGGTCATCCTTTAAAATTTAAATCACATGAAAATGTAAAGGAGAAAAGGAGAATTAAAGGACTGCTAACCTATCTCTCTCTCATTCTTCCTAGGGCACGAAGCGGAAGCGGAAGCAGAAACAGAAGCGGACAATGGCCGATAGTGAGGTGAATCGCGTTGAAATTGTAGTCGAGGAACTCCAGGCACTCGATGAACAGATTCAGAAACTTCTGTCCAGACGAAGATACCTCAGAGATCTGAAGGCTCGGCTGTTGGATAAACCGTCCTCACCATCTGTTATCAGCGTAACATCAACCCCGCGTTGTGCCGCTCAAGTCACCTTCACCCCCGCGCCTCGTAGGAGCAACACAGATGATGACCTCGGTGTATTTCAGCAATGCAGGCGGGGGTTCAAGGCCAGAACACCTCCATCGGCACAGGCAAGCATCGTAACGCAAAACCGGTTTGACCCTCTAAGCGTCCCCAGTTCGCCTTCAGCTCCTAGTGATGTAATAGTGGTAGGTGATTCTATTGTTAGGAACCTCAATATCACTTGCCCTAATAGAAAATCTTTTGTTTCTTGTTTTCCCGGTGCTCGTGTCCGAGATGTGACGAGACGTGCGCCGGCGATCTACAAGAACAGGGCAGTTGGAGCAATTGTTTTACATGCTGGCGTAAACGACATAAGGCACCGACAGTCCGAGATCCTCAAGGCAGACTTCACTGCATTAATTAAAGACACAAAGGAGAGGACCCCATCGGCAAAGATCTTCATCTCGGGTCCACTCCCTCTCGTCAGACGATCAAACGAGTACTACAGTCGTCTGCTTGGTTTAAACAACTGGCTGCAGGGCTTCTGCAAGAATCAAGACATCGGGTTCATCAACAACTGGGACCTCTTTTGGGAAAGACCGCGTTTTTTCAAGCGAGATGGCCTGCATCCGAATAGCTTCGGCGCCTGGGTCCTCTCCGAAAACATATCCAAGGTAATTCGTTTATCTTGACTATCTATCTCTGCTTTTAACCCCTTCCGAAATGCCACTCCTGTGCTTGGTCATGATAATTGTTTAATAAAATCTTCCATAAAAGTGCACAACATAAATACTGTAATAACCAATCTTAATGCACATAGAAAATCTAGGCAATACGGCATAAACACCAATAATTTAATTAAAGTTACTACTTTAGATGAACAATGTATTAAAACTATAAAAACATATCATAGATTAAACAAAAAATACACGCAGAGCGGCGCTAATAAAAATAACTTAATTCCTGTTCCATATATCAATAACACACATAGTATTCATCTCTGCTCCTCCGAAACATTGAATATGGCTCTATTAAATGTTAGAGCTTTAACTAACAAGACGTTTTTTATCAACGATCTTATTAGTGATAAAAAAATAGATTTTATTGCACTAAGTGAAACGTGGCTTAGCTCAGATGGCGCAGCTGTTTTAATCGAATCTGCGCCTCCGGATTACAGTTTTACTCGTGCTGATCGCCAAGGAAAGAGAGGTGGAGGATTAGCAAACATTTACTCAAGCAGGTTAAAATGTAAAAATATCAGTTTTGGTAAATTCAAGTCTTTTGAGTATCTCGCCATTATTATTCAGGGAGATTCTCACGTTCTAGTATTATCCGTGTATAGACCTCCAAAATTCAACGCATCTTTCTTTGAGGAATTCTCTGACTTGATGTCAATCTTAATTACGAACTATGACACACTCTTAATAGTCGGCGACTTTAATTTTCATATAGATAATCAATGTGACCAGAAAGTAAAAGAATTTATGAACCTCCTGGACTCTTTTGATTTGAGACAGCTCGTTAATCAGCCTACACATAAAGCAGGTCATACGTTAGACTTAGTAATTACTAAAGGACTAAAAGTTGATATAAAGCAGGTCATTGATACGGGTCTATCAGACCATTTTCTTCTACTCTTTAATATAGAAATAATGATAGAAAACACTCAAGAGAAGCATATTGTTAAAAAACGCTTCTTTGACTCATCAGCAGCTTTAAAACTTTCAAACATTCTAACCAATCAGTCCGTTTATAGTGCCAACTATAATAGCGAGGAGAATGTAAATAGTAAGGTGGAAAGATTTAATACTAAAGTGAGGGCTGCGGTTGACTTAGTTGCACCTGAAAAGACAGTTAAAAAATCTTCTAGCATTGTTATACCATGGAAGACCCAAAGAGTGTCTGATTTAAAGAGAACATGCCGTAGAGCTGAGCGTAAATGGAGGAAAACTAAACTAACTATTGACTATGAAATATTAAAAGTTAAAATAACAGAATACAATAACACAGTCCGTCTTGAGAGGCGCTGCTATTTCTCTAAGATTATAAATAACAATGCTAGTAATCCCAGAGTCTTATTTTCGACAATTGATCATCTGTTAAACCCAGGTAACTCAAAGGAATGCCTCCTAAGTACTTCCAGTAAAACCTGTGAGGCTATCGCTGTATTTTTCAATCAAAAAATTAATGATATTAGAAATAACATAGTATATCTCCCCAACACTAAGGATCCTCCTAAACCCCAGTACCCCATAATAAACAAATTAAAGTCTTTCACTAGGATAGATTTACCTGATTTACATAAAATAATTTCTCAAATGAAACCCTCCACCTGTGCCCTTGACCCAATACCAACAAATTTTTTCAAAGAAGTATTGGGCGTGCTTAGTGATAATGTTCTTGACATAGTAAATTCGTCATTAGATACGGGGGTCTTCCCAGACTGTCTTAAGACGGCGGTAGTTAAACCCCTACTTAAGAAAAATAATCTCGATCCCTCTGCTCTTGAAAATTATAGACCCATCTCTAACCTGCCTTTCTTAAGTAAAATTCTAGAGAAGGCAGTCATTATGCAGTTAAATGAGCACCTCAATAAACATGCTATTCTTGATAAATTTCAGTCAGGTTTTAGAACAAATCACAGCACAGAAACTGCACTCGTTAAAGTAGTAAATGACTTGCGGGTAAATGCAGACAGAGGCCATTTATCTGTTCTCATCCTCTTAGATCTGAGTGCCGCATTTGACACCATTGATCATAATATTCTTAAGAATCGCCTTAGTCAATGGGTGGGCCTCTCTGGCAGTGTCTTAAATTGGTTTGAATCCTACCTGGCAGGGAGAAAATTCTTTGTTAGTTGTGGTAATTATAACTCAAAGACACATGATATTCTATATGGTGTTCCACAAGGCTCTATCCTGGGTCCACTGCTCTTCTCAATCTACATGCTTCCATTAGGTCAGATTATCTCAGGGCACAACGTGAGCTACCACAGCTATGCTGATGACACACAGCTGTATTTATCAATAGCACCTGATGACCCCAAATCTCTTGATTCTCTAACACAATGTCTAACTTGTATCTCAGAATGGATGAATAGTAACTTTCTCAAATTAAATAAAGAAAAAACCGAAATCTTAGTGATTGGCAATAATGGATACAATGAGGCTATTAGAAATAAACTGGATGCATTAGGATTAAAAGTCAAATCGGAGGTAAAAAGCTTAGGGGTAACCGTTGATTGTAATCTGAATTTTAAATCGCATATTAATCAGATCACTAGGACAGCATTTTTTCACCTAAGAAACATAGCAAAAGTTAGACCTCTTATATCATCGAAAGATGCAGAGAAATTAGTTCATGCGTTTGTTTTCAGTCGGCTAGATTACTGTAACGCACTCCTCTCAGGAATACCCAAAAAAGACATCAATCGTTTGCAACTAGTGCAGAATACAGCTGCTAGAATCCTTACCAGGAAAAGAAAATCCGAACACATTTCTCCAGTTTTGATGTCACTACACTGGTTACCTGTGTCATTCAGAATTGACTTTAAAATTCTGCTTATGGTTTATAAAGCTTTAAATAATCTCGCCCCGGCTTATATATCAGAATGTCTGACACCTTATATTCCAAATCGTAACCTCAGATCCTCAACTGAGTGTCTCCTTAGAATTCCAAGAGCAAAACTTAAAAGAAGTGGTGAGGCGGCCTTCTGCTGTTATGCACCTAAAATCTGGAATAGCCTGCCAGTAGGAATTCGCCAGGCTAATACAGTGGAGCACTTTAAAAAACTACTGAAAACACATTATTTTAACATGGCCTTCTCATAACTTCACTGTAATTTAATCCTGATACTCTGTATATCTAATTCATTATAATAACTATTCATTCAAAATCTGTACTAACCCCTACTCTCTCTTCTGTTTCCTTTTCCGGTGTCCTGTTGGTGGTGGCGTGCGCCACCACCATCTACCCAAAGCACCATGATGTTCCAACAATGATGGATGGATTAAAAGCCAGAAGTCTGTATGACCATCAGCATCAAGTGACTCCGTGAAAAACCCGAACTACAAAGAGGACTTTTTCATTTATGTTAGGTAGAATGCCCAAAGGGGACTGGGCGGTCTCGTGGCCTGGAACCCCTACAGATTTTATTTTTTTCTCCAGCCTTCTGGAGTTTTTTTTTGTTTTTTCTGTCCACCCTGGCCATCGGACCTTACTCCTTTCTATGTGAATTAATGTTGTCTTATTTTAATTTCTTATTTTGTCTTTTATTTTTCTTCTCTTCATTATGTAAAGCACTTTGAGCTACTTTTTGTATGAAAATGTGCTATATAAATAAATGTTGTTGTTGTAAATAACTTTTTTTATCGAAAGATTACAACACTTCAGCGCAAGGCAGAACTTCCTTTATATCAAGAAATAGTTCCTCTGTGACTAAAGATATTGAGCAATGAAATAACCTCTAATGATAAGATAAGATATAGAGAATTTCTTTTCTATTGTTGATGTTGTTCTCTTTTAATATAGAATACTAATCTATAAATAAAACATTTTGATGCTTGTACTAGAATGGCATTACACTGGCTGCTGGGTCTTCACAGCAAATACCCAGGAACAAAGTAACCTTACATTTGTAATTGTTGCTTTTTTTCTCACATTAATTCATTCCATTATTTTAATTAAATGTCTAAAATGTATTTTTTTTTAATATTTATGAACAGCTACTGCTTACCCATGTAGGTTTTCTAATACAATAATTAATTTTGTATCATGGTTTCACACACAATCCAACACTTTTATGTGGATTTATTTTCATTTTCTAATATATTTTAATCACATATCTTTAAAGTCGAAGAAGCAGAGGATTAAGGTGCAATATACAAATGCTTGCTTATAAATAGAGACAACTATTGTGCGAGGAGTTAAAAATGAGGCCCCTCAACGCTTAGTGCTGGGGCTGCAGCTCTTTTTTTTATTTAAACGAATTAATAGATAAGAATGTTTCCAACAAGCTGCTGAAATCTGCAGATGACACCAAACAAGATTTTTTGGAAAATATCTTAAAATCAGGAAAATCATTACAGGTAGATTTGGAAAGAATTTGAACATCATTAAATACCTGCCAGATAAAATGTAATTTAAATAAATTACAGGGTTTGTACATGTAACACGTAAACCATTAGATAAAATTATAAAATAGAACTAGAGCTAACACCTCATGAGAAAGGTGTACACCTTACACACTGTAACTAAATACTCTTAACACTAATCAAATATGGTGTCTCTCAATCCTGATCCTGGTTTTCATTTAAATCAGTTTCTTAATCAGAGGCCAGTTACTTCCTTTCATTAAAACTATTGCTTAATACAAATGTCTTGCGTTCTAGCTTCTGCTTTCTGCCACACAAATACTTAGTAGTTTACCTTATTTTTAAAGGAATTTAAATGTGTACTTTATCAATATAAAATCGATGAAAAAATATAAATACAAGATCTTCACAATTATGTGTAAAAGATGCTCCCTTCAACATTTCATAAAACACTACAAATATTTTCTACATATATAAGTTAATTAAAACCCCAATGTAAATTTACGCTTACAGTATACACTTAACAGATGAAAAGGGAGATTCAATCTTGATTAACTGATTGGCTTTTTGTGGTCAGGTGACAATACTCCAGACAGTTTCTATAGCTGTTGCTTGCATGTAAGCATATAGTTTAATAAATTGAAGGGACCCTCCGACTTCCCGTAGAAGTCCATTTAAAGTCAAAACGCATTTGACATTCTTTATGACACTACACTGACAGTTTACATGTGTTGTTTTCTCTTTCAAATTATTTTGTAAGTTCAAAATTTTGATACATATTCAGTTATATACACTTTGAAAAAAGGGAAAGTAATGAACTATCAATTCTCATCTTGTATCCAGCTCTGATGGAGGAATTCCAAGACACTCCTTGAGTGAGATGTAGTGCATAATTTTTCCAATGTGTCCTGTGTCTGTTCCTGTGTCTTCTTCCAATGGATTGTGCCTTGAAAGTACTCTGTAGGAAATGTTAAGGGAGCATTCTATGGAGCATTCGCATCCAAATCACCTGAACTGGCTCCCCATGCTCCAGAGAAGAAGCTGCTCCACTACAAGATCATCCTGAGTTGCAGGGCTCATCATCCTTTGTGGAGCATATGTCCTACTATTTTCTGAACATATTCATCAGATATCTGAGATCAAAAGGCTTGCATTTTGTCCTATTAGATTTGCAAACATTGTGCTAATTTTTTCCAAGATTATCAGCAATAGCAATATGTAAATGCTGTAAATGTTGACCATTTTGTGGATGTCTTTAGACACATCCATGGGGTTAGGAAACAATCCCAAATCTTCAGGGAAGTTGTTCTGTACTGTTGGCCTAAATATCATAGTAGATACTTCGGGTGAAGATTTAATGTTGCATCACACCTCATTTATTTGGCTACTATTAATGGTTAATAATGAGAAGCAAAATAATTCAAACTAAACTGAATTTGCA
Source organism: Erpetoichthys calabaricus (assembly GCF_900747795.2). Classification (NCBI taxonomy): domain Eukaryota; kingdom Metazoa; phylum Chordata; class Cladistia; order Polypteriformes; family Polypteridae; genus Erpetoichthys; species Erpetoichthys calabaricus. The sequence continues at coordinate 131,749,437 of NC_041397.2, read as the reverse complement.
GTGAAACTCAGTGACTTGCTTGAAGAGCAGAAGTATTGAGATGCATTAATTCTACATTTAGATTTAAAATTTTTAGTGAAAAAATGAAAAAGAAAAATCACTGGACTCATTTCCTGTCACATTTTGTGGAGCTTCCAACCTTATGCTACTGTTGTTCTGATTCTACAATGCTCACTTTGCCATTTATACTGACACTTGTGGCAATCGCAACGGTAAAGATGCTTCGGAAACAGAAAAAGACCTCCGAGCCCCACAGTACATGAAGTGTGCATATCCTCAGCCTCTCCAGTGTGAATCAAAAAACTGGAAAAAGCAGTTTCAAGGTGGCAGTTTGGCCGAGGGGGAAGAAGCGGCTTCCTGTGTCACGAAATTTCATGTGGAGAAAACAGTAATGTATACATTGGGTTGTTTTCACGTATATTCTTCAGCAGTATGTCACATTTTTTAAACATTCACCATACTCCACAGTGATGTGAACGAGATGCATAAATGGAACTGATTTTATTGGTGTGCAATTGGTTACATACTGTACATTACAGAGCTGTGAAAAAGAACATATGTAAACATGAAAATGTCATCAAGGCTTCAGGGAACAATAGTCCTTTATTTCCAACCAGAAAAATCTTTAAAACTCCAAAAATGTAGTGAATTTTGCATTTTGCACTTGCAAAATTGCCTGCGAAATGATTTTTAGCATCCATTTTACAAAACTACATGCAAATCGAAACTGCACTGTTTTGCTTATTGTGAATGGCAAATTCTTATTGACTTTATAAAAACTGGAGGTTCATGGGAATGTTGGAAGCCAAATTCCAACAGAGCATAATAAATTTTGGTATGGTTTTGGCCATAGTTTTGATGTGGTCCTTATGAGCTAGCACTAATAAAATGTTTCTGTGGGAGAGTTCATTCTTTTTAATTTACTTTATTCCCTTAACAGCACTGCTTACATGGTTTTTAATGAGGTTATACTGAAAATTACATTGCACAAATAATATTTCCTTTAGTACCTTCAGTATTCCTTTACACACCCATGTGTTCACACAATAAATCACTTACACTGAGGCTATTTTGTCATATTAGTGTTTCTGTTTGTACTTTTTTAAGTTATATTGAGTTACAGATTTGGGAAGTCCTCACACGGTTATTTACTAATCATTTGGTATACAGCAAGAATTACATTGACTGCAGAGACATGAAGCTTGAGGTAAGATAAAAAATTATAAACAGACTTAATCTATACGTTTGGCAACTCCTCCTCACACCATGATTTCCTCAATATGTTATCTTAAGCTCTACTATACTTTCTACACTGACGAGTTCAGGATTTGGGAAGTCTTCACACAGAAATTCATCAATCAGTTGGTACACAATAGGTGTCTTATTGGCTGCAATGGCATGGAACTTAAGGTAAGATAGGGAACTCTAAAGAAACGTAATCCATGCACTGGGTAGCTCTTCCTCACACCATGATTTCCTCATTGTGTTATTTCTACCATAAGTTCTGCACTTTGACAACTGCAAATTTTACATACAGTAGATGTTTATCTCTGCTGATTAGCTGGTATTATCTGTGTATACTTTCAACGGCTTGTGTTCTGTCTTCTCTATAGTATACCATGTCTGCTACTTAATGCTCAGAAGTTGTTGATGTTCCTTCTGCTGTTACCTCACCCTGATTCCTCATTTGGTGTTCACCTCAAAGGAAAAGTATTGCTAAGTGACCTGTATGAACACATCAGTAACGGACAGAACAACAGTGACAATAATACCCATTCCCCTTGTGTTACATATTTCATACATTTGTCTTTAATATTAGATGGGTTCATTAGGTTTGATGAGTTTATTGACTTTATAAAAACTGGAGCAACATGGGAATGTTGGGGGTCAAATTGCAATAGAGCATTATACATTTCTTTACATGGTATGGTTTTGGCCATAATAGTTAGCTCATATACAGTACAACTATTGTGTTACACTAACTTTTAAAACACACTTTTGCCCTGCTCCATTACATTAACATTAACTAGACTGGGTCTGCATGTCTGACCTTGGCACCTCATTTTTCTACCGGCATTGTGACTTGCCATGCTATTAACTGTAGCATAAAATCAACAATAATAGTGTTGAAATTGATAAACTTGATGATTATCTTATAAAGGCACATTTGCTGTTCATCCCCTGAAGTACTGAATGTGAAATTATATCTTGATCCAATATGCTATGACACTTAAACTCTGATTGACTCTATTGTGAAGTAAAAAGTATTTGATACTTCACCCCATCAACTGAGAATGTGAGATTTCCTTATCTTCTTATCATTTACTGCAATAAATTATTCTTTAAAAAGGAGGTTCGCATTTATCAGCAAACATTTGATTATATAAATTACTTTTCTAATACAACTTATTCTCATTAGGTTTCATTGCTTCATCAATGTGTATAAAATATTGTAAAGGAATGCCTGGTTGGAAAGAGGTCTGCCAATGGCATGAATGCTATGTGGATAGCTGGGAAAAGACAGATATCAAACCTCTTGTGGAAAACAAATAGCACAACAGCAATGACATTTCAAAATGTCCATGTTATTATGGGAAGACAAGAACCACTAAAAGTTGTCAAGACCTACTAAAGAGGTGGCAGTAGACTGAGCCAGTTCAGCTTGTAGATAGATGTTTCACAATGTGTGATAGACAGGTCCAGTAGGACAACAGGGACTTTGTTTTACAATTTCTGTACTGGGTTTGTTCTCCTTATGTGTATTTCTCCCTGTATATTTTATATGAATGCTTCATGTTATAATATATCCAGGGTTTTAGTCATTATGCTAAAGTGAGAAGAGGTACCTGTGGTCTCCGTTCTGAAAAATTACCACAAATAATATTTGAAATGGAACCAATATATTTTCTGAATTCTCTGTGTGGCTGCAATGCTTGCAACATGGGTTCATTTTACTAAATAGGATAGCTACAGTAATTCACTACTACCAGGTTTAGCAATAGTTTACTTGCCTTCTTAAACTCTGTTGCTAGCACTAACTCAATGTTCTTTCCATCACTGAATGCAGAATCAATAGGTATTACTTGCAGTTTACCAAGGATGCTGTAAAAAGCAAATGGGTAGGACATCATATGTCATCTAGAAATTGAGGAGAAGAAGATCACACATGAACAATTCAACAATTTATGTTAAATCATATCTGGAAGTTCCTCTCCCATCTTAACATGGAATGGTTCTGCAAATTGGTAGAGCACATCTGTACTCACAGTAATGGTCAACAGATGAAGATCCTTCAGAATGCCCAACTAAAAGTCTCTATCAGTGGTCATGACCTTACAACTAATGTGTCTAACCCATTGTGATGGGCTTGGAGCAATTCAGAATACTGCATTTTTTTGTTGACTAAATGACGCCAGTTGTGGATCACTTCCTAATTTGTTACTTTGATTACTAAACTAATTTAGACATTTATAGGGGTTTATTACAATCCAATAGTAAAACAGAGATAGCATACAGTTGCGGCTTGCGGGCATTGAGTTTTAATTTAAAGCAGAGTTACTTTCTTCTGCTGCAGTTCATCAGCTGCTCTATACAGGTGCTGGTCATAAAATTAGAATATCATGACAAAGTTGATTTATTTCAGTAATTCCATTCAAAAAATGAAACTTGTATATTAGTTTCATTCATTATACACAGACTGATGTATTTCAAATGTTTATTTCTTTTAATGTTGATGATTATAACTGACAACTAATAAAAGTCCCAAATTCAGTATCTCGGAAAATTAGAATATCAATTAAGACCAATGCAAAAAAAGGATTTTTAGAAATGTTGGACAACTGAAAGGTATGAACATGAAAAGTATGAGCATGTACAGCACTCAATATTTAGTTGGGGCTCCTTTGGCCTGGATTACTGCAGCAATGCGGCGTGGCATGGAGTCCATCAGTCTGTGGCACTGCTCAGGTGTTATGAGAGCCCATGTTGCTCTGATAGTGGCCTTCAGCTCTTCTGAATTGTTGGGTCTGGCGTATTGCATCTTCCTCTTCACAATACCCCATAGATTTTCAGGCGAGTTTGCTGGCCAATCAAGAACAGGTACTGGTAGCTTTGGCATTGTGTGCCGGTGCCAGGTCCTGTTGGAAAATGAAATCTGCATCTCCATAAAGTTCATCAGCAGCAGGAAGCATGAAGTGCTCTAAAACTTCCTGGTAGATGGCTGCGTTGACCTTGGACCTCAGAAAACACAATGGACCAACACCAGCAGATGACATGGCACCCCAAACCATCACTGACTGTGGAAACTTTACACTGGACCTCAAGCAACGTGGATTCTGTGCCTCTCCTCTCTTCCTCCAGACTCTGGGACCTTGATTTCCAAAGGAAATGCAAAATTTACTTTCATCAGACAACATAACTTTGGACCACTCAGCAGCAGTCCAGTCCTTTTTGGAATGCGACAGCTGAAACCCATGACTTGCATACATCTGTGCGTGGTGGTTCTCGAAGCACTGACTCCAGCTGCAGTCCACTCTTTGTGAATCTCCCCCACATTTTTGAATAGGTTTTGTTTCACAATCCTCTCCAGGGTGCAGTTATCCCTATTGCTTGTACACTTTTTTCTACCACATCTTGTCCTTCCCTTTGCCTCTCTATTAATGTGCTTGGACACAGAGCTCTGTGAACAGCCAGCCTCTTTAGCAATGACCCTTTGTGTCTTGCCCTCCTTGTGCAAGGTGTCAATGGTCGTCTTTTGGACAACTGTCAAGTCAGCAGTCTTCCCCATGATTGTGTAGCCTACAGAACTAGACTAAGAGACCATTTAAAGGCTTTTGCAGGTGTTTTGAGTTAATTAGCTGATTAGAGTGTGGCACCAGGTGTCTTCAATATTGAACCTTTTCACAATATTCTAATTTTCCGAGATACTGAATTTGGGACTTTCATTAGTTGTCAGTTATAATCATCAAAATTAAAAGAAATAAACATTTGATTAAACATCAGTCTGTGTGTAATGAATGAATCTAATATTCAAGTTTCACTTTTTAAATGAAATTACTGAAATAAATCAACTTTGTCATGATATTCTAATTTTATGACCAGCACCTGTACATGACATTAGAATTTAGGATTTCAATAGTTTTTCAAAATGAAATTTCATAATAGATTAGCTGAACAGGTAGCAATTGGTAATACACTAAAAAGAACAGCTTCCTGATCATTTTTGTTTTTGTTTTTTGTTTTTTTTCACAATCAGCGAGTCATTCAGAAAGCAAATCAGTATGATTTTTTACATTCATAAAGCATTTAGAAACATTCATATTATTGCTCTTGCTTTAAATGCTTGATTCTCTTTTGCCCTTTTTTGTGTGAATTGCTGCCTTAACTGTATCCTAATAATGACAGTTAACAATGAGCAGAGCAGACACTTGGACAAATGACACTGAACGCCGAATGGCTGTAACTACCTCAGCATTAGAACCACTATTGTTCTCAAAGGGAAATAATAGATTTAATAGCCACAACACCAGGTGGGGCACATTAACACTAGAATCCCTGAAGCCTACGAAAAAAATTATAATCCTGGGCCACCTTAAATTACTTTGCATCTCTCCACCAACATCTTTTGTTTTGTAAATGTGTCAATCAGCACAAGCAGCAAGCATCCTCCTATAACATCCTCCCCACACACACACACCTTAGTTAACTCATGCAAAAAGCTCTCCCAGCTTAAGTCTTGTTTATCTCAGTGTGAGGTGCCTGGAGTTGTATAGGGTAAATAATATATCGTTATTTGGAACACATGCATTTCATGTGTGTTCCGTGTCTACAACAATCTATGTAAATGTAGGATGACAGGAAATGCGAGAAATGTTGAACACATACCTAAAACAAATTTTTTCATGTTATAGTACTAATAACAACATTTTGACATGAAGTGTATAATGTCTGAAAACTGAAGACCAAATATCAAATAAGCACTTTCACAAAAGGTACACGTATAACGAAACAAGTGTGCTTTTATACAAAAATTTAACCGAAGAAAAAGAAATCGGATTAGGGTACAATGCTGACACGACCGCTTGGGTGGTGCAGCAGTAAGAACTGCTGACTCATAATCAAGAGGCCGTGGGTTCAAGCCCAGCAGCTTCTCAGAATTACCATTTTGAGTAGTGAGCTGCTCTTATTGTTACTATTATACAATAAAAACATACATTTGATTTGAGTCTGTAACAGCCGGTGTAAGTTTATCGTACTTGTAAAGGTTAGCATTTTTTTTTTCAGTTTTAATCTCTCAGTCACGTTCACATCTCACTGTTTTCAAATAAAGATGTGCTATAACTAAGGTGAACTCAGATGAGGATAAGGGTTCTGAATCGGAGAAATAGAACAGAAGTCCTTCCCAGCAAGAGGTCGAGCGTCGTCCTGCCTGTGGATATTATTGGTCAATCTGCCACACATGTCCTTCAAAGAAACAGCAGGGCATGCCAAGCTCGCCAAGGTATCAGGCAAAGGTCTGTTTTATGATGGTCTTTATATGAAAAACATTTATATGTTATTTAAATAAAAGCCACATTGAATGTTATTTACCTACTGTATTTACCTTGATTTATTTACTTATCTTCCTGCAGCATAAAGTCACAAGTAGACTGCAGAACTTCCTGTGATCGACACGGGCATGCTGACAATCTACATGTGCAATGCCACTCCAGAAAAGATCCCAGTCGTCCCATGGGAGAAAGACTTTCCGAGACTAAGGTCATAAAGCTTATGAAACCATAATAAAAGTTGTGTAAAGTGCGACATGAGTTTCCACTTTCAGCTAAAGTCATTCGTGTACTGAAATAGCAATGATGCTAAAAGAGAGGTGCGAAGGAATTTAAGGTGGCCCAGGATTACAAGTTTTTTCATAGGCTTCAGGGATTCTAGTGTTAAACATGAAATTGATATAGAAGGCTTTTTACAGCCTCTTTAAAATAAATTTTGGACAATTTCAGGTCTCCAGTGTTTATTCTGCAAGCAGCGGACAGGGGGCACATGTTTCTACAGCAAAGGCTGCACTCTGGAAATTAGTGTCCCCTCTGGTGGAAGGGATGAAGGGACACAGTAGATATGAAAGTGCTATGGAAAACTTCCTGATAAGCTTATTAAAGAAACTGTTCACCTGCTGTGAAAATGAGATCCCTCCCTAATTTAAAGGTATGAAGGTGTGGTCATGACAGATAGAAGGATTTTTTTTATATACAACTTAAAGTATTTCATTCAAATGGTTTTAGTCACTCATATGGCAGAAGTTCAACAACAATGCATTTGCCATGGAATGTTTTTTCTCTTTTTAAACCCAGAAACAGCTACTTGCATTAATGTTTAAGAACAAGTGATCACTTATACCATGAAAATGGATTACTACATTTCTTTGAACAATTTGTATTTTAAATGTCTTTGTACATAGTTTTTGGGTGTTGAGTAATGAATTAATATTATTACTGATATTTTCCTAAACGTTTTACATTTTTCTCTGTTGATGAGCTCCAGTTGATAAATTTATTGGTAACAAAAGATAGAGCATACACGCCAAAACAACTGAAAAGATAACTAACAAGTGGCATTTTTCAATAACATTTTAACAAAGTTTACTGTCCACCGTCAATCACAGAGCACCCCAGTAAAACAACAATAACGTATAATACACCTGCAGCCTTAGAACATAGACATCATAATATCTTTGTGCATGAAGAAACAGCAGGCAGGCAGCTGCGCATGCATGTTTATTGACAGACAGGACGGCATTTTGCACAGAGAATGTGTGAAATCAAAAGAGAAAGGACACACAAAGATGTGCAAACACGAGGAAATCCCTGGCAATCACACCTTAGTGTGCTTGTGCCATATCCAAAGGGACATTAAATCCCATGGGGCACAGAAATCTTCATAAAACCCCCAATCACTGTGGTGAAGCGGGTCCACAGCTCAAGTCAACAGGGCCACTTTTTAAATAAATAATCAGCTTAGAGAGGGGGTGTGGTAGTGTGGCGGAGCAGTTCCCGCGTGATTCATGAGGCAGGCGGTCCTCACGTAAGTGCATAGGTGAGGGGTCGTCTGCATCTGTAATTGGCGCTGGGAGCTGCTAATTGGCACATCTGATCCACGTCCCTGTAATAAATAGAAGCGCAAGGCAGCTAGGGAGGAGGAGAAAAAAAGGAAAAGAAAAAAAGGACGGAGGTTATGAATGAGGAATGCAGCAGGAAGCAGCGAGGAGAAAGCCGGTACGTGAGTGAGCGAATATGCTCTCTGTGGAGAGAGAGGCAGCTGGACAGTGAGCCCTCCTGGGGTATTTTGGCTGGCACCCCGGGAGCAATTGATAGTGGTCACTCCCGCTGAGCATTTTGAGGAGCGAGAGTGACCGGAAGAAGGATGGCTCACCACGTAAGGCCAAGAAGGCAGCGGGAATCAGGACTTGGAACGTGAATACCCCAGCATGAGTGCCTTGGTCGCTGGGGAGCCCAAGTCGCGGTTTAGTGAAGCCTACCAGAGCCAGGGATCGATGAGGCGAACGGACCAGCAGGAGAAGGTAGAGAGAAGGTCAGTTGCAGATAGGGTGGCTCCTCTGGTGCATAGCCTGGACGGGAGAAGCAGGGGAGTCATCAGTAGCAGAAAGGCACCAGGCTGATTTGTTTAACAGCTTCCAGCCGTTGTTATAACCTCGTTATTTTTAAAGGATTTTTTTTCTAATGGATTTTAACCTCCACCCTTTCTCTTGTTTTTATGGATTATTTATTTAATAACTTATTTTGATACACTGCACTTTATTTAATTTGGACACTTTGTTTTTGTTTGCTGTTTTAATAAAAGCACTTCTGCACTTTTTGCACCATCCCCTTGCTTCATTGTTGTGCCTCACTGCTTAGCTCATCGGTGACATTACCGATGGTGTCGGGTTCAGAGCTCCCAAAAGCAAGATGGGACCATGGAGTAGAGCCTGCATCGTCACAATCACCAGAATATTACACTTGCCCCTCTTTCAGTGCTTTTGGTCAATAGGCCTGACACTCCAATTTCCCCTTTTCGTCTTCTTAACCTCAGTAATTACAGGCAGAACTCTTATTCTATAATAAGAGTCTCTCTTTCTCTGCTGTGACATTGTTAGCCAAACACTGTCACTTACGGACTAGGAGACTAATCAATACACCGATTGAATGGGCCGCAAGTATAAATTTGTTTAGTCAATCACCACATGCGCTCATGGCAGTGCAGTGTGTGAGCAGACTTCATGTGGTTAAGTATAAACCAGGCTTAACCAGGGATACATTAGATAAGAAAACATGTGCTCATTGGAGGACTAGTTGTGTGAAGTGTCGCTACCCACAAACACACAATCCAATATTAAAATCACACCATGATAGCCAAATAGGCACAAATGCATGGCGATAAATCACCCATACAAAGTTTGAGAAGGCAGAAAGGTAAATATTTGTGAGATTAATATTTAAAGGAAAAGAAAAAACTTTGGGGGAAAAGCCAGAGTATTCTGCTATTGCACAGTGTCACACACTGAATGCTTAAATTATAAACAGACTAGGGTACGCATCTATTGTGCTTAAGTGTTTCTGCAGCTGCCTTTGCCCAAATGTAAACAGGCCTTACTACCTGCAAGAGTTTTACTAGGGGTCTTGGAAATGATCCTTTTTGTACTACCAATCAGGCTGTAGTGGGAGAGAGAAAGAAGACAAAATTGAGGACCATTTTGAGCAATGCTGTTTCCTGTTCTCTCTATGACACACTATCATGGGCTGTTTTAGCAAACAAATTATTCTTAAAACTAGTCTCAGTGTTGATAGTTTTTTTTTCAGTTCCTAGAAGAACCACTAATTTGGAAATCTGTTAAAATTCTCTTCCTTGTTTTCTAACCATTTTGTTTTCATTCTTGTGAGTGAAGGCATCATCAAGTTTCACCATTTAATTGATAAGGACCCTGGCACTTGGTACACTCTGGTTCATCTCGCAACAGTTCTGGGGAGGTGGTCTGAATGACTGGCAGAGCAGTTTTTTTGGTCATTTTAAAAAAATTCATCAGTTAGGTGCAAGCGCATTGCTGGACATGATTTCACAGCAACAAACCATGGAATCTAATCCCGATGACCTTGTTTTACATTTCAAACCTAAAGTGACAGATTGGGATGACTGTCCTGCATTTATTCTTCAGTTTGGAAGTCTCTCAGATAAACATTTTGATGCCACGGAAAAGAAGGCATTGTATTAAGAGCATGTTAAGGTTACATTTTACAGTTTCCTTTAGGAAGTCCTGGACAGTCAGTGAAGTAAGGAACTGAATATAAGTGTGGACATAACTCCAGCATGAGGTCTTTTTATAATTACCCTTACAAAAGCATCTTGGAGACCTGCAGTGAAGAATTGTCAATGCAGCCATTACCACCAACACTTTTATGGCAGTTTTGTCACCAGAATCACCAGACTCCTGTCCTTTCTATTTCCCAGAGAAAAATCTTCTACATGTTTCTCAAGGTTGAAGCCACTGTTTAATTTTCATAGAGTGCTTTAAAATGGAATTGGACTGCTTTTTTTCAAATGTTACTTTCACTTTTGGATTTGTTTACAATACTAAACAAAAAAAATAAATAAATAAAACAAATATGTACTTGGAATCGCAAAGCAGGCAGTTCTTAATACAAGATGAAACTAGGGAAATAACTTACAAAAATATTAACTTCTGTTCCAAGGGCTAGCGAAGTTCAGGCTGCAGTTGGAATTTACTTATGACAACGTCATTAATGAAATAAAGACCTTCTGTGAATTATGGGGGCTGTTGGGAGTGTTGTGTCCTGTCGAGAGGGACAAACTGGTCACTAACTGGTGAGAGGACTTTGTAGATGGGGGTCTGTTTGTAATACTTCAAACAGGAGTGTACTGGGGGAGTAGCGGTGAGGTAAAGTGATTATCAACTGCTTCTATCTTGTGAAATTAATGATTATTCATTAATTGCATAAATTGATGTAGGCTGTTTTCTATTATTGACCATAGTAAAGTTTACCTCAAAATAAAAATATCTATCTATCTATCTATCTATCTATCTATCTATCTATCTATCTATCTATCTATCTATCTATCTATCTATCTATCTATCTATCGCTTGCTCAGGTCTCTATTGTTTTACAACTTAACTTTTCCTCAGACTTTCAGCCAGGATAATCAAAAGGTCTTCCAGTGTTAACATTAAGAAATAACAATTTGCAGTCAAGCTGGCACACAGCTGCAAGTCCCCAAATAAGAGACAATGAGAATGCAATTTCTTCAACACGTGACTGTTTTGTTCTTTCCAAATAAAGTCCCTCTATTTTTTGCCCTGATATTCATGTTTCTGAATGTGACGTCACAAGCTCTGTCTTCTGTGCTCCTCGTCATGCCCTCACTGGGTTGGAAGGGTTGCCAGGGTGGGCAGTTGTCATTGTGAGAGGGCAGATAATGGGTGTCATTAGAGGAGTATCTTATTTTGTCTCCTGTTCAAAACAAATTGTGTCTGCTTATGCTGGCTTTGTTTTCTTACAATTACAATTTAATCACAAAAAACACATCTATGGAAAGGGTGATTTACAATTTAAATCTTAATTTACCCCATGCAAACAACCGGTGCATTTTTTTTTGTCTGTTTATCATTTATAGAATTATGTAATTGTCATCTTCACGTAAATCCCCAGGCATCAGACAAGTTCCTCCTCATGTTTAAACAGCTCACATTCATTTCTGTACTAGGCAGATAAGAGCAACACAGAGAAATGGTGTTAATTTATGAAACAGCAAAGAATATGGGAATGTCAATTGGATCAGACAGCTGAAATGAAATGCCTATTTTAGACAATTAAGAATTAACAATTCAATCTTTAGTGTTTGAACAACATACACAATGACATTAAATTCTAACCACATGGTAGAAGAGCCTTGGTAAGAGAGGATACCAAAATCACAAACTCTGAGATCCACACATTGAACTGTTATTTAAGTCTTATATACACAATTTTTGGAGAAGATCAATCATCACCACAACACTCCATTCATTTGGGTTTTATGGCAAAGTGGCAAGTTATAAACATCTCCTTAGTAAAAAGCTCATGAAAACCCACTTGGAGTTTGCAATAGCCACCTAAAGGACTCTTAGAATGTGAGAAACAAGATTCTCAGGATTGATGGAACCAAGATTGAACTTTTTGGCCACCATTCTAAGCATCATATCTGAAAGAAACAAGGCACTGCTCATCATTGCTGTGTAATACCATTTCAAAAGAAATAGATGGTAGTGACAGCATCGTGCTGTGGACTTTTTTCAGCTGCAGGGACTTGGGGACTAGTCAGGATTGAGGGAAAGTAGAACTAAACAAAGCACAAAGATATCCTTAATGAAAACCTGCTGCTGCTTCTAACAGGACAACTATCCTAAGTACAAAGCAAAGATAGCAAAAAAGTTTTTGTGGCCCAGCCAGAGCCCCGACTTGAACCCAATCAAACACCTCCAGAGAGACCTGTACATATCTGTGCAGTCTTCATTCAGCCTGACACAGTTTGAGAGGATCTGCAGAGAAAAATTGCAGAAAAATGGCCTAATCTAGGTGTACATACCCCAGGACGACTGGCTGTAAGCTCTGCCAAAGGCGTTTCAAGTAATGAGTAACGGATCTGAATACTTGTGTCAATTTGCTATTTCAGGTTTTAACAAATTTTCAAAACTCTTCAAAATCTTCTTTTTAGTTGGAAATTCTGGGGTATTGCACTTTTCTGGAGGGAAAAACGAATTTAAACCATTTTAGCATAAGACTGCAACATAAAATGAAAAATATGACTTTTTTGAATGTTTCTTCTTGTCTTCTTAGAGAGTCGGGGGGGGGAATGGGGGGGCTCCTCATGTTAAACCACAGAGGAATTTATTGTGTAATTTGGGCTATACAAGAAATACATTGTTGTTATTGACAGGTTCTGAATACTTTCTAAATACACTGTACATTGTGAGAGGCTGCCTGCCCTCACCAACAATTAGCACCAGCGTAGCACAGAACAAAGGAAGAGCCCAAGCTGGGCCAAAGAAAGAGTTGAAAATTGATCTGAATCAGGTGAAGATTCCATTAGTGTCTCAAAAGAAAGTCTGGCAATTATAATGAGGATGTCAGAAGACGATCTCCTCCCCTTCCCCTTTCTTCCTTACATTACCCACATCCTGCTTTGTACTTCCCACTGTGTAACACCCTGCAGGTCTTGCCAAATAAATTGTTATCAGTAATTGACAGGGAATATTACAAACACCCTTTAGATTTCAAAGCTATTTGATTGTGTAGATAGTATTTGATTATCTTAGCATTTCAAATCCATACATTCATCTGCCATAACTGTAATAGATAGTTTCATTTCTGCAAGAATGGAAGCAAACTAGAAAACTGTAACTCTGATTTTATACAGTAGATCTTGAAAATGTTTTTATGGTTTATGCTGATTTACATTGGCCTTCTCAATATCAGACAAGAAAACAAGACAAGATAATATTTAAAATGGAAAACATATTTTATTCACATTGATGTACTTGGTGAACATGTACATATCAGAAAATATACCTAATACTCAAATTACATCAATAGATTTAAAACTTAATGTAGACTTGCAGAATGAATAAGAATAGGTAATACAGATACTACAGACAATATAAGGCAACATGGTTACACATCTGTAAGAATATAAAAAACTGCAATGGCAATGGCAAAAACAGATACAGCATATCATAGACAAAATTACAGCAACCTGAAAAGAACCAGATTCATAAGTAAATACTGTATTACGTTAATCTCAACTCACTCACAATCTTAATATAACATTTTCCAAAATCTAATTCAGGGTTGTGGGTACAGGAGCCAATTCCAGTAGTGCTGGACACCAAGCAGGAATTGGCCCTGCACAGGGTACCAGTCGATGATAGGGCTCACCCACACTCAAACAGTACAATCGTCTACACTCACACACACACAGGACCAATTTGAAACTTTCAGCTACAATAACCTGTGTGTCTTTGAGGATGTGGGAGGAAAACCAGAGCTTCTAGAGAAAAATCCTTGCAGTGATAATGCATAAACTCCACATGGGTAATGGCAAGGCCATTCCCCATTCAAACATAGGATGCTGGATCCTAGCAGGAGCAGCACTATACGGTAATGAGAACAATAATAGTAGTGATAATAACAAGAATAATAATACTGTATCAGTCTATTCATTACTGAACCTAATTTATGTAGTTCAGTTGTAGGAGCCAGAGTTCACCCCAGTAGTTCGTAACGACGCAGCTCTGGTCAGTGTGCCAAATTATAATAATGATTCAAAGTTACTTTGCCTAAGGTCTTTTGACTTTTGCAGAAATGCATCTTAGTTCTAATTCTCTTCCATTCTACATTTTTGATAGGTTTCACCAGGCCCTGTTGTAATCTGTTGTATTAAGCTCATTGAAAGAATTCAACACATTTTAAAACATTGGTGAGCGACGTTGGTCCTGGAGGGCTGTAGGGGCTGCAGGTTTTTGTTCAAACCTAATTGCTTAATTAGAAGTTAACCTTTGATAATGAAGCACTTACTGCTCATGTGACTTTTTTTTTTTTTTTTTGCTTCATCAAGGTTTTCTCATTTGTTAAGATTTTTGAATCCTTAATGGCTTATTGCAATCTTACGAGGCTGCATTCACTGTTTTTAATGGCTTCCTATTAGCAATCAGTTGTAGATAACTAAGAAACCAACAGTTCTCCATCTAGCTTGTTTTCATTCTCACCTGAGTGAACCATTTGGTTTAATAAAATACTTGGACTGAAACTGAAAAAAAAAAAGTGAAAGACTGAGAATTACTCATTAACGTTACGCTTCAAATCATTTGAATGATCTCTTTATAAAGGAAAACAAATCTATGATGTAACAATGACCTCAGATTACCCTGTTAAAGTTAAATAAGATGATTTTCTAATTAAGCAACTGGGTTAGAATACAAACCTTCAGTCACTGTTGCCTTCCAAACCTATTTTAAAAGAAACAGGGGTTCTCAAACTCAGTCCTGGGACCCCCTGTTGCTGCAGGCATTTGTTCCAACCAGATTCACAAACTGATCTAATTTAATTATCTGGTCTTTTTTCTCTTCTTTTATTCTACATTCAGAAAAGTGCAACAGTATGATTTTCACATTTAAAACATATTTAGAAGTATTTCTTTTTTTTCAATATCTTTAAATGCTTAACTCATTTGTTTACTTTTACTTTGACATTTTTCTGTTTAGCTTGCTTCCTTTGTTGTATCCTAATAATGACAATTAAAAAGAAGCAGAGCAGACACCTGGGAAAACAACACTGCATGATGAAAGGCTGCAACTACTTTAGCATCAGAGATAATTAGTAAGTAATGGATTAAATAACCAGAAAACCTGGAAAAAGAGACTGAAAATCAGGATAAAAGTGTTGTTAAAAAGCATAAATTGCATTTTCAATATAACTGCTTAGTACATTTTAATAAAAAATTGACCAAACTTAGTTTAATAATTTTTACATTGACTTAATTGACGGTAATAACTGATCACTTCATTAAGCTAGCAGTCCAATTAAAAACAAGAGTTAGAACAAAATCCTGCAGCCACAGTGGGTTCCCTGACCGAGACTGAGAACCACTGCTCTAAAACATGCTTACAGTAATGAAATCCATGGTCACCAGATAGTGTCATAGATGGTCGGGACACCCTTCTGAGGAAAGGACCAGGGGAGAGGACATATCAACAGCAGTACCTTCCCCAGAACATGAGAGGGCAGCCCCTCTGGGTTGTATTGGGGCCATGGGCTTGGAGCTTAGAAGCTCAACCCTGTTGGGGTCTGTGGCTATGGTCTGCAACACTTCCGCCACATCTGGAAGTGCTGCTGGAAGTTGATCAGTAAGCACCTGGAGCACTTCCAGGTGCAGTATAAAACAAGCCACCTCACTCCACTTGGGGAGCCAGAGGCAGGAGGCAGAAGACAGAACTTGTGGGAAAGGAGTAGGGGTGGCAGAAGAGAAGGAGAAGGAGAAGGAGAAAGAGAAAGGAAAGGAAAGGAAAGGAAAAGGACAGAGCATTGTGGGGTTTGTTCACTGTGTGCATTGTGCTAAGAAGGAAGTGAATAAACGTGTTTGTTTTTGGGACTTCCAAGTCTGTGTGTCTGTCTGTGTCAAGGCTGATTTTTCACAATAGTAGAGCCTGTCCCAGCAGCATAGCGCACAAGGTTGGAGACATTGCAGAGACCACCAATTCACAAACTTCAAGTTGCCAATAAATCTAACATATATGTATTTAGAGTGCAGGAAGACAATCAGAGTACCCAGAGAAAAAAATAATACAAGTACAAGGAGAGCATGCAAAATCCACATAGACAGAGACCCACACTGCAAATTAAACCCATGAATGAAAACCCAAACAAACTGTTGCAGTTGCACAAAATTTTTCCCAATATCTGAAATTTGTTTTTTTTCTCTTTGACATATGTATGTCTCGTTAAATTAGGATGTTGATGGGAATTGATTGATTCACAAGTCAGTATAATTCAAACATTTACTTAATATTGCTTGTTTTCCCATTTCATATTCAACAATAGCTTTAACAATAACCTAACATTGCTGAGTTAAAATACTAACAAGCCATGAAATTAAATGAGATCATTAGTATGGATTGATAACAAATGGTGATAGTTAGCATGACTTTAATTACTTTAATTTTCTCCATTTTTCTGGGATTATTGCCTATGCTAGTTTATTTTGATAGGTTTGTTCATACAGGAAGGGTGTCTTTTAGTAATACAGTTTGATAAAGTTAATTTTTTCGTAATGTTATTCAATAGTCATGTAAACATTTTATTTTTCCCACAGAGCAACCCATACCTGCTTAAACCATAGACGTACTGTTTATGGATAGTCGCTAGCATTCAACTGAAACGACTGCTAGCACTAAATAACAATAGCACTAAAACACCTGGTCAGATCGCAGAGCAGTGTTATTTCTTTGAATGTAATGGAGTGTTACTGACTCTCATTAATAACTTACTATTATTACAGTGTAGCTCACAATATTATAATAATAATAATTAACTGCATTTATATAGCACTTTTCTCCCTACTCAAAGTGCTTTACATAGACAGAGGGGAGCCACTTCAAACATCCAGCTGGATGATGCGGCAGCAGACATTATTTCGCCAGTTTGCTCACCACACCTTAGCTTATTAGGTGGTGATGTGTCAAGAGAGTTAGCCAATTGGAGACAGGAGAGGATTAAGAGGCCAAAAAGAACCAGCAATTTGGTCAGGGCATCAGGATAAACCCCACTCTTTTCGAAAGATGCCCAGGGATCTCTAATAATCACAGAGAGTCAGGGCCTACGTCTCATTTGAAGGATGGCACCATATTTACAACACAAAGTACTTGTCTCTACACTGCAGCATTGGGATCCACATTCAAACCTCAGGGTAAGCTCCCCCTGCTGGCCTCACCAACACCTCGTCCAGCAGCATTCCTAGCCTTTTCCTAGATGGTCTCCCTTCCCAGTACTGGCCAGGCCTAAACATGCTTAGATTCAGGTGAATGACCTGTTCTGAAGTGCAGTTGGTATGGCTGCTGACAATAATATATAAAGTATAATATATAAAGTTAAAAAGAAGACAGGTAAGCAAGTAAAACAAGTGGATTAATGCCTAAGAACATGATTTGTAACGGGTATCATATTTTAACAGGTCCTACATACCATAGCTTTGAAAATTCCAGTATTTTGCATTTAAAATGTTTATCTTCATTCTTTACACTTTCACATTAATACAGTTTTGCAAAGCAAGATTCTTTAGCCTTTTCATTCTCAGTTTACCCACACAAAAATGCTTCCCCCTTCCAGTGCTGCTTCCTACTTTGAATCAGACACTGCTGGGATGGGCTGTGGTTCCTCATAGTCTACAGCTGGATTAAGTATGTTCAGTCAATAGACAATTGGAGTTTCCTCCAGCCTGGCCCTTTTCTTTCTCTGCTCTCTAAGTGGATATGGGAGGAGGCATCTGATCGAATTTGAATAAAATGTGGTACTACATTTGTAATGCAAACACTAAAATATATACTACTGTATATACAGTATATATTAATAAAAGGACACAAAGCTGTGTTTAAATATTACAAGAATACAAATAAGAAATTAATTATTACCAGTCACATCCAAAAAAATCACCCAGCCAGCCTACAGTCAGATGAAAACCCTACATTAGGAGAAAATGCTGCCACCCATTTCAGTGGTCAACCCATTTCATACAGTAAATTACAACATTAAACCCCCTGCCTAATATTGTGTAGGTCCCCGTGAAAACAGCTCTGACCCATCAATGCACCTCTGAAGGTGTCCTGTGGACGTTAGCAGCAGATCCTTTAAGTCCAGTAAGTTGCATGATGGGGCTTCCATGGATCAGACTTGTTTTTCTAGCACATCCCTCAGATGCTCAATCAGATTGAGATCATGGATCATTGAATCTGGAGGCCAAGGGAACACTTTCAACTTCTTGTAATGTTCCTCAAACTATTCCTGAACAATTTTTGCAGTGTGGCAGGGCACATTATCCTGCTGAAAGAAGTCACAGGAAATCCCAATGCCATCAAGGGGTATGTGTGGTCTGCAACAATCTTTAGGTAGGTTGTACATGTCAAAGTAACAGCCACATGAATGCCAGGACTGAAGGTTTCCCAGGAGAACAGTTTTCAATACATTACACTGCCTCCGCTGGCTTGCCTCCTTCCCCTAATGGATCCTGTTACTATTACTTCCCCATGTAAACGACTCACATTCACACATTTTTGTCCTCATGATCTAAAAGAAAACGTGATTCATCAGACCAAGCCAGTTTCTTCTGTTGTTCCATGATCCAGTTCTGACACTCACATGCCTATTACAGGAGCTTTCAGCAGTAGACAGGGGTCAGTATGGGCACTAGACCAGTCTGTGGCTACATAGCTCCATATGCAGCAAGCTGCAATGCATTGTGTGTTGTGACACCTTTCTCTAATGAATAGCATTAAGTACTTCAGTAATTTTTACTGCATTAGCTTGTCTGTGGTATCAGACTAGGTGGGCTAATCTCCACTCAAAGAGTCTTGGACATCCATGACCCTGTCACCGGTTCACCGGTTGTTCTTCTTGGATTACTTTGGTACGTACTAACCATTGCATACCAGGAACACCCCAGAAGACCTGCTGTTTTGGAGATACTCTGACCCAGTCATTGTGCCATCTCAGCTTGGCAATAGTAAAACTCAATTAGATTCCTACACTTGCCCAATTTGTTCTGTTTCCAATACATCACCTTCAAGAGCTGACTGTTCACTTGCTGCATAATATATCCCACCTCTTGACAGATGCCATTATAACAAGATAATCAGTGATATTCACTTCGTCTGTCAGTTGCTTTAATGTTGTGGCTAGCTGGTGTATACACATTTCATCACATAATTTTAAACAGAAAATAGTAAATACAACAGAAAGGGATGAGCTTACTAATTTGCAGGAATAAGCCTGAAAGCTAGTCAGCTGCCCTTTGTGAAGAGATTGCAATAGAGGTACTTTTTCAGTTCCTTTTTTTGCACAGCTATATTTCCAGCTCCATCTGTCAAGTACAGAAGTCAGTTTGAGTCTCCATCATGGCCAACTGGTTTGTGAATGAGGGGCTTTCCATTTTTGTCATTGTAAGTACTGGATTAAGATAAAAGCTTCACATTGCTTGATAATAATATATTATAAATGTATTTAGAAATATTATTTGGTTTCTTCCAGTTGGTGTGGCTTGGTATCAATGCATTTCTTTTTGAACATTTCTATATTGTGTACCTGGATAAAAAGTTTTACTACACAAGGGAGCTTACTGGGGTAAGTGATATTTTTTTTCTCTTTTATTAACCATTCACTTCAGTACAATAAGTACAATAGTTAAGTAGAGGAAATCTTTTCTATATAACAAGACCTCTTAGTGAGTAATATTATGTTCTGTACCAGTATCTGTGTCATATTGGAAATTCAGGCTTAAATTAATCCAGCCAATGAGACTAAATATTAATGATGTTAACCTACTGTACTGAACATTGTCCCTAATATGCATTTTCATCGATGAGGCAACTAATAATCTTATGGCAATTTGCTTGAGTTATTGATTGTCTCAAATTCTGAACAAACAGTATAAGCCTTTGAATGAATGGGTGAAAAGGACATCCTAAAAAATGATATTCATATAATAATCATTAAAAATAAACTGTGATGCACCATATTTGAAGAAGAAATTTTACATACTATATAAATGAATTATAATAAAGGAAGTAGATTCAAATGTTTTTAGTACTTTCACTAGATGAAAATAAAAGAAAAAAATCTAAAAAATAACAGAATAAATGAAATGAAAATATGTAGTACAAGCAAATATAAACTGTAAGGAAATAATATTTCTTTTCTTGCCTTTTGGCTATATAGTCACTTTAGAAATATTTTTGTATTGAAGGATTAATGATATATAATTTACAGTATATAGTAAATCGCTGGCATGTTTTGAAGACAAACAGATATATAATATGCAATATTTTGTTTTGTTTTACTTTATAATGTCAGTTTAAGATGAATAATTCTGCATGCAAACACACACACACACACATACTGTATTTATATATATATATATATATATATAGTATATATACATGAACTATCAGTCAAAGGTCTGTACACAGAAATGTTCATGATTTGTTGGAAAATTATACCTTTTTTTAAATCAAGATACTATTAAATTGATCTAAAAATATAGCCAAGATATTTCTGGTGCTTCTAATGGCTATTATTGCTTCATATTAGTGATTTTTAAGTTATTATTCACATTTGACTGCAAAGCCCAATTATATATACATACTTACCGATGTCCTTATGGCTCAGCTTATACTTTATAGGACAATTTCAGTGTCTGTTTTTCTATTTTTAATTATTGAACTATATTCAATCATTATTATATTCATAATAACTTTATCTTTTCCTGGCACACCACCAAATGTCAGTCAGCTCTAATTTCTATTATTCCTTCTGTAGGTCTCATTAAAGGAATGGCTTCAAATGTGGGAAATACACTTACAGTATATACATACAGTGCAAATATACATACATACATACATAAATGCATACATTCATTCAGTGCAAGCATACATACATATATACATAAATGCATACATAGATGATCCCAAAAAGAAATTGCAGTGTTCCGTACATTGGCCCTGTTAGCATAGACTCTTCTTCCTCTGTACATGTAGGTTTTTTGACTCCTGACACCTCTTATATGTCTAGTACATGTTTGTTACATTAATATGTAACTCTAAATTGGTCTGGGGTGAGTGGGCATGGTGTACTGGTAGGCGTACATGAAAGTGTCACCTGCAATGGGTTGCCTTTCATCCATAGTTAGCTCCTTCCTTGCATCTGATTTTCCAAAGAAAGGCTCCAACTCTATTGAAGTTGTAATAGAAAATATTGGGTCATAAAACTGACTCATGTAATGTAAAAATGTTTGAACCACAGGTTGATTTATAACTAGAAGTGAGTATGGGTGTGTTTTCTGACATCTTGCTACTTTTAATTTACTGCTACTAAGATAGGCTCTGGCTTTCTGAAACGTAAGTAGGACTCTTAATATGTCTTATCTTAAAATGTGTTCTCTAAATTACTCATACTTTCAATTTTATTTTAAATCTCCAGCAGGGGTGCAATCTCTCTTGCTGTCTCTCCAAAAGCTCATTATTTTAAGTTAATTTTTGATTTCTGCTAGCCAAACCTACTTCACCGTTGTTGTATAAGTGAAAATGATCAAAGCTAAAAAATACAGCATGGCTCACCCTAACAGTACATAGGAGTACACTATTTTTGTCCTTAAGACAGTGCATTACTTCAAGGAAATAAATGAGCCTTACTCAAGTTAGCGTGGGTGTATGTATGAGCATGACCTGCAATGAACTGACAGCTCATCCAGGATTGTTGTCTGCCTTGAGCCCAAATGTGCTAGGATAAGCTCCAATAACTACAGAACCCTGAACTGGAATAAGTGCATTCAAGAAATGGATGAAAGAGTGGATAAGAAGGTGAAATAAATATCAATAGGCATTAAAACAAAGTCTGTTTTTCAAAATTTGTGTATGTTGATACTTTGAGTTCCGGTTCTTATGAGTGCACACAATTAACATGTTAATTCTTTTTCCATTAATTTGCCATTGCTTTGGAATGATTACTCCTTTTTCAAACCTGTGATTTCTTTGTTCATAGGTGAAGGGATAAATATTGATGGAGAGATGCATTTGTAACAAATTATGCTTTATTATTCTATAGTATCTCTACTGCAAAGAAATTTTCAGAGAAATAAATATACAGTAAAAATTGTTTTATTATCACCAGCTGGAATTAGAAGCACATCACTAATACTTTAATTCTGTATTCTAGGTACAGAGCTTTAAAAAGAATTATAAAATATATATATTTTAAGGAAACAAAAACACACCCAGAAACTTTGTTGCAGCTTCATAAGGATCAGGTTGTGTGTATTAATATGCAGGTATACCTAATAAAGTTAAACCTAAAAGTATTTGTGTGTCACTAGAGAGGTTAATACTGCATTAAGTAATGTACATTTTAGTATTACAAAATAAAGCCAATGATAGAATGTCTCAAGGGTTTAGTAATTGTGTAGAAATACACAGGACACAATTTGGTGTTCTTACCGCATTTCTTTCTTATTGTAATTAGAATGAATAAGCCATTACAATGAGCCAAGTTAAGAAATCTCATAGATTATTTGTCAGAGTTTTTTCTTGAGCTGTTTGTAAGGCTGATCTGTAAACTTCAGGTGGGCTATTGGATATAAACAATGAGGACGTAAAAACAAAAGGTGACTTTCTCCTTTCCATTTCAGGATGCTTTGTCTTGGGCCAGAGCTTCAGCTGCCTGCCTCAATTTCAACTGTTTGCTCATCTTGCTACCTGTTTGCAGAAACTTGCTCTCCTTTCTCCGTGGATCATGCCAAGTAAGAAAATCTGCTTTTTGCCTAATACTGTTTCTACTGTTCTGATGTTGTTTGTGCCGAGTGTGAGACAAATATTAATAATGATCAGTTCTTAGCTATATCGAAGCTGCACTTTTAAAGCCAAGTGTGGGTGGAAGATGTAGAAAATTTCTGGAAGGAGCTGAATTTTTTCTTGCAATGTTTATAAAGTTTAATTTTTCTTTTCTGTGTTAAAATAACTTGTGTGATTAAATAAGAGCACACAGAAACAAGATAAAGAGTTGGGGATCCCCCAAAATATGTCATAAGAAACATTTGAAAATCACAGAATGAATTCAGTGAGCTTTTATGGAGGTTTTGCAGGAAGTACAATTGGTGGGGAGGAAATGACGTTGATTGTTGAAGCCAGAGATGACATCAGAATCAGGGGACGGAACTGAGGTCATCATGCGGGGACTGGAAGTGTACTGATTCCGGTAATGCGGAAGGGAGTCTTCAAGCATGACAGGGATAAAGGATTTTTGTGTGTTGTACATGTTGTTCCAGGTATTCATGGTTTATTCTTTGGTTTTTCTGTTAATGAGAGAGAGGCATTAGTGCATTTATCCAATCCTCTGACTTTTGGTTTTTCACGTGCTATCGAGCCCTTTGGCTGTCTCATTTTTGCACGTGTGTGACACTTGTTATGTTACTTGACGGCTGCAAAATGTGCCTCATATGTTAATGCTTTGGTGTTTGCTTAAGAATTACCTGAAATATTTCTTAATCAGTTTAAACCGAAAGTGTAAAAAGCTCTATGGCATTGTAAGTCTAGAATTTTAGGAAATTCTGTTGTGGGGTGGTGTTTGACTGTAAGAGATATGGAAATGCAGCTACCACAAAGTGGCACAAGAGCGCTTCTTATAATCCTTATTTCTGAGTTACACATTGATGCCTCACTATAGTCTTCTAACTCTAATTTTCAGAAGCATATTAGCTCCGAAAAAACTTTTCAGAGACAATAAACTTAATTTGAAAAAAGGCGAAGTTGTCTTGGAGACAGGATGACCACTTCACATCTAGATTAGCTTTTTAAGATTAGTCAAAGAGCTTGTTAGAGAGAAGAAATGAAGACAGGAAAGTCAAACCGCGAATCCCCTGTGTTACTGCTGACACTTAAAGTAATGCAAGAAATAAGCCACCTGGAAAGATTAATTATCTAGCAATACCAGGTTGTATTGGTGTTTATTGTAACACTTTATTTTACTTTTGTTTATGGAACTATTTAATTGAATTTAATTTAATTAGTTGAGAAGCAAGTTCCTTTGTCAGTCAGGTAAATCATGAGTAAGGGAGAGAGCATATTCACATTAGGAAGGTTACAGTGGCAGTTCTACTGCCCCCCAGGCAGACAGTACCAGGAGAAACCAAGATCAGAAACGAAAGTCAGTTTTATGTTTTAAAAAACCTAAGAATGAAAGCAAAACAACAAAACTCAGAAGTGACATTAGAAGACATCACAAAATGGCAAGACAACAAAGTTTATTTTGTCAAAATCAAAACTCAATCAAAAATTCAAATTAAAAAAAGCAATAGCAAGGATTTGTCAACTGGGAAAATCAAAAACTCTCAAACAGTGATTCAAAGCTTATCTATAAAATGTTTATATGGCTTCTCAACCTCAACAAGTTTAGGGTCACAAATTCTGTGAACACACAACCAGAAACCAATGATCTACAAAATGTCGGCACCAGAAAGAAAAGACAAAATGGTGGTGCTGTAAAAAGTAAATACATTTTTAACATTGCTAAAATGCAAAAAACATAAAAACAAACCTAAAAAGCTCTGGAATCACTGTTTCAAAATTTTATAATCGATACAGAATTAGAAAGAAACTTTAAAAAGAATTTGCACAATAAATTTTGAAAATTAGAGATCATATCAACCTGGGTGAAGTCTTAAGACAGTACTGACAACAAAGTAGTGGACTGTAGTCCAGGGTGCAAATGCACTGCAACTGTGGACTGCATATCCCCAAAGGTTGGTGAGTATAAGAATATGTAAATTAGAGTATCAGTAGAGGTGTAACAAATAACCGTGGGTCCACATTAAAAAGGATCAGAAATTTAAAAAGGTGTTTATGTTTTAAGGAGAAGTCTTCCCACGATAAAACACCATGCTTTAATCCTTGTACTAAAGACTTGAATCCTTACCAGGAGATACCCTTCATGGGAATGGGGCTGACCTGAATGAGGCTCAGATCTGTACAAGCACAGACTAAATACTCTCACAATGGATAAATTTAGTGATGGGAACTAATCGTACATGGCATATTTGCTCAGGTAGTCAAAACTAAAGTTTTGATTTTTCCAATATTGTGAGAACATGACAGATAATTAAACCAGGGATTACAGCACTATAAAAAATGCTGCTATAACTTATATTCATTCATATCTGCAATGTTAAAACCAATGCTTGAACCAATAACACACATTTGCCTCCTCCATTACATAATCACTACAGCCTATGCTGCCAATGGGTAAAAATTTTTTGGTTTTGATTTGTAGTAGTAGGGTGCTTCTCATTGGATTTGATTTGATATAGTGTATTAATGCCTTAGGGGAAAATGTCTTTTTTCGCATGACCTTTGGGGGGTCAGAGCTTAGGGTCCCATTGTGGATGTAAGTACTTCCCAGCAAATGACAAATTCACCCTGGGCAAATTTTAAATCTCGAATTAACCCAAAGGGGTATCTTTGTGAAATGGCAGAAGCCCACATTACAAATTTAAAAACTATATGAGACCAAGGAATAACACACAAACTCCACACAGACAATAACTGGCCTTGAGCAAGGCCCTTAACCTGCAATTGCTGAGCGCTTTGAGTACTGAGAAATGCGCTATATAAATGCAAAAAATTATTACAATTATTAAGCGATTGAACACAGACTCCTAGAGCTGTGAGACAGCAGTACTAACCAGTGTGTCACTGAGTTGCTTTTAAAATGTAATATTTCTAGATTTCACAGTTCTTCAAAGGATCCTTCTTTTTTCAGTTCTCACATACATATAGTATATAAAGGGTAACTTAAGTCTAAATTGAAAGTGGTTACTATAAAGGAACTTTAAATAATTTCACTTCTCCTTTTATCATCAGGCATTCACATTATTCCACAGGGAAAAGGAACTAATGCAGGCTGTTAATACAAATGTAAAAATTGAGCAACTTACTTTTGATGAAATTTAATTAAAGTATTAAAAAGCACAAACCATTCATTTACTTTGCATTTTTTCTAAAAGACAGGTCTTGGACCCTTTTCTGGGTTGCCAACTATGTGCGACTATCTTTACATGTTCATTTTCCTCAAAGACCTCTTGGTCTTCTTCTCATTTCAAATACATCCTATTAGGCTCAATGACCCAGAGTTTGCAATTATTTCAGTAAGAAAGATAGTGCCCTTTGATTGGTGTGTTTCTGACTTGGGTCATGCTCCTGCCAACTTTCAGTGGCAAGGGGCCTCATTTACCAAAAAGAGGCTTGAAATGTGTCCCATGCAAATGTCAGTATTCATTGCATTCGTAGTCTGAGTCTTGACGACCTGAATTGTGTGGGTGATTACCTACCAGGTAACGCTTGTGGTTGGTCTGCCATTCGGCAAACATCCACCACGGTGCCCTTTTTCAGTTGCGAGAAGCAGATCATGAATGTTGCATAGTTTACTGTACTCTTTGCTTTATTTGACAGTAAACTATGCAAAATGTCAGTATTTATAAAAGAAAATTTGACAGGGGAATATGTGTATATTTACAGCAACTCTGTCCCTTGATCAAGTAGGAAAATGCAGCAAAACCAACTAAATGATGCATATCACCAAGACGTTATTATGATGTTTGCTGACATGATAAAAATATTACATCTGAAAAGTGATGAATTTAATGCACAAACTGTATTTTAGTTCCCTTTTAAGATGACCAATGCTGCTTATTTTCTCTGAAGAATTATTTTGTTTAATTATCAGTTCATCAGTTTACATCAGCTGTCTGTTGTTATTTACCAGGGAACTGGCTGACAAGCCAGAAATTTCTCAGCCAAGCTTTACCACATAATGCCCACTTGTCCTTGAAGCCATTAACCCACTGGCAAGGTGATACATTATTTTTCGTATGGTGTGGTTATACATACATTAAACATGTTTTTGCCACCATGACAAGGCCATTTGCAGCAGTGTCCAGTTTTCCTAATATATTTAGAGCACTTTGCTGCACTCATATTGCAATAAGGACACCTAACAAGAATGAAGCTGCTTTTGATAACCATGAGCAGTTACTTTCCATTAACACACAAGTCATCTGTGATTTCAAAATGAGACTGACAAATGTCATGGCTCAGTGGTCTGGATCAACCCGGGATTCATTTATTTTGAGCTAAAGTAATTTTGGCAGATGTGATGACTGGTGGCTGGCTTGTTGGTAAGATAGCTGGATGATCTCTCTGTGTTTTATATGGCCTGTACCATTCATTGTAACAGCAATCATGTCAGGTAATAACAGCTACCCACTCAGACGCTGGCTCCTTATGTTTTTCCCTGACCCTAGAACACAGTGGAGAGGTGCTATCATGCCGTGTGCTCAGTTGCAGAGCACAGCCAGATACTTTTGAATGTAGCCGGTGGTGTCTCAATGCATCAGGTGGGAGGCTCATTTAAAAGACAATGAAGTTCTACAGCATCGTGACTGCATATGTATGAGGTTGATTAGTATGTTACATATATGGATGAGTTGGCACCCTGCCTGGGATTGGTTCCTGCCTTGTGCCCTGTGTTGGCAGGGATTGGCTCCAGCAGACCCCCGTGACCCTGTGTTCGGATTCAGCGGGTTGGAAAATGGATGGATGGATGGATATATGGATGAAATAAAGGATAAATTGCATAGAAATGTGCATTTGCAATGTTTTAAAAACATTTTAGTGTTTTTTTAGCTTGGGTGTATGTTCATGCTCGACTTCCCACAATTTTTTATATGTAAGGCCCCTGGTACAAATAAGAAGAGGTTCTGAAAATATATACTGTAAACAGACTGATTTCCCATGGAGAGATTAGACAACCAGGTTGCTTAGATCAGTTAGACCTTGACTTGGTATACTCTAGAAAATCATGGACATTAACTGGAGTATTCATAATTTATATATATATATTTTTTGTGCATTTAAAAATGTTTAACGCAGAAAATACAACATATGCCATTTTTATTAATTACAGGAGAGTTGCATACTTTCAGTTTAAGTGTGTGCATATGATTTGTTTTCCTTCAATTATTGCTTGAATATCTAGAAGTATTTCTGTTCTGTTTTCTTTTCAGGACATTATTCATTTTTATTTTCATACTTGAAATATTTTATGTTATTATTGTGATATCATTGCATTGCTATTTTGTATGTTTGTATCTCTACAGGTGCCACAGTTTTGTTTTTCTTCTCACTATAATGCTGCTTTATTGTTATGCATGTACTATGTGTTATGAATTTGCACTTTAAAAATATTTTATGATTTTTGCTACTAATCATATTATAGGTAAATCGCTAAATTTAAAATATAAAGTTTTGTATTTCCTATCTCTCTTATGCCATATAGTGTTTACATTTTTTGCCATGGTTTTGTGGCTGCTGTTTGCTTGGTTGTGGTCATGTTGTTTATGACAAGGACTCTTCTTGCCAGGCATGTAATTTCACACTAGTTTAAGATGCTAGCATGCATTGTCCTGTTTTCAAGTTTTGGATAAAATAAAAACCTCTGTGATTTACTATTGTTAGGGAAATGAAATGTATTATGCTTAGGACCTTTTTGCTCTCTTTAGATCTTTGATTTTTGATTAAATGCCTTAGTTTTGTTTGCTGGTGTTTTTTGACATTTTTGGCCATGATTTATGCGTGTTTTCTTACAATTCTTTTGAATTGTCCCCTTGGGTCTTCTTCTCCTGGTTCTGAATTTGCCCAGGTCTTGAAAAGACCTCAAACCATCTTCTGGTCAAACTAATTGGCCTTAATAAATTGCTCAAAAAATTAAAGAAACACTTTGAAGACACATCAGATCTCAACAGGAAAAAATCCTGTTGGATATGTATACTGATATGGACTGGGTCATGTGTTAGGAATGAAAGGATGCCACGTTGTTTGATGGAAATGAAAATTATCAACCTACAGAGGGCTGAATTCAAAGACACCTCAAAAATCAAAGTGAAAAAATGATGCTGCAGGGTAGTCCATTTTGCCAAAATTTCATTGCAGCAACTCAGAATCGTACTCAGTAGTTTGTATGGCCCCCACGTGCTTGTAGGCATGCCTGACAACTTTGGTGAGGACATGCTTCTAATGAGATGATGGATGGTGTCCTGGGGGATCTCCTCTCAGATCTGGACCAGGGCATCATTGAGCTCCTGGACAGTCTGAGGTGCAACCTGATGGCATCGGATGGAACGAAACATAATGTCCCAGAGGTGTTCTATTGGATTTAGGTCAGGCGAGCGTTGGGGCCAGTCAATGGTATCAATTCCATCATCCTCCAGGAACTGCTTGCATACTCTCACCACATGAGGCTGGGCATTGTCATGCACCAGGAGGAACCCAGGACCCACTGCACCAGCATAGGGTCTGACAATGGGTCCAAGGATTTCGTCCCGATACCTAATAGCAGTCAAGGTGCCATTGTCTAGCCTGTAGAGGTCTGTGCGTCTGTCCATGGATATGCCTCCCCAGACCATCACTGACCCACCACCAAGCCAGTCATGCTGAACAATGTTACAGGCAGCATAATGTTCTCCATTGCTTCTCCAGACCCTTTCACGTCTGTCGCATGTCCTCAGGGTGAACCTGCTCTCATTTGTGAAAAGCACATGGCGCCAGTGGTGGACCTGCCAATTCTGGCATTCTATGGCAAATGGCAGTCAAGCTCCACAGTGCCGAGCAATGAGCACAGGGCCCACTAGAGGATGTCAGGCCCTCAGGCCACCCTCATGAAGTCTGTTTGTCATTGTTTGGTCAGAGATATTCACACCGATGGCCTGCTTCCTGATCCTACTTGCCCAAAGGAACAGATACCAGTCCTACTGATGGGTTTAAGGACCTTCTACGGCCCTGTCCAGCATTCCTGGAGTAACTGCCTGTCTCCTGGAATCTCCTTCATGCCATTGAGACTGTGCTGGGAGACACAGCAAACCTTCTGGCAATGGTACGTATTGATGTGCCATCCTGGAGAAGTTGGACTACTTGTGCAACCTCTGTAGGGTCCAGGTATTGCCTCATGCTACCAGTAGTTGCACTGACCTTAGCCAACTGCAAAACTAGTGAAAAAACTGTCAAACAATATGAGGATGGAAAAATGTCAGAGGCCTCCACCTGTTAAACCATTCCTGTTTTGGGGGTCATCTCATTCTTGCCCCTCTAGAGCACCTGTTGTTAATTTCATTAACACGAAAGCAGCTGAAACTGATTAACAACCCCCTCTGCACGGTGGCGCAGTGGTAGCGCCGCTGCCTTGCAGTAAAGAGACCTGGGTTTGCTTCCCGGGTCCTCCCTGCGTGGAGTTTGTATGTTCTCCCCGTGTCTGCGTGGGTTTCCTCCAGGTGCTCCAGTTTCCTCCCACAGTCCAAAGACATACAGGTTAGGTGCACTGGCGATCCTAAATTGTCCCTAGTGTGTACTTGGTGTGTGTGTGTACCCTGCGGTGGGCTGGTGCCCTGCCCGGGGTTTGTTCCTGCCTTGCGCCCTGTGCTGGCTGGGACTGGCTCCAGCAGACCCCCGTGACCCTGTAGTTAGGATATAGCAGGTTGGAAAATGACTGACTGACTGACCCCCTCTGCTACTTAAATGACCAGATCAATATCCCAGAAGTTTCATTGACTTGATGCTAGATTCTGATTAAAAAGTGTTCCTTTAATTTTTTGAGCAGTATATAAAAGATGGTTCTGCTTAGTCGCACTTTTCTGAACTTTGAGAGACTTCTTAATGGAAAAAGCCTGTGCAAGAGACAAGTACTTGAGCAATCATTTTAAAAAAAGATTTAATTAAGAACAATTTTTGTTTTGACTTTTAGTTCTGCTTCATGTTACATTTTTCGTATAAAACTAAATGATCATCTGTGAAGCAGACCTTTTCAACATTCCTTTCAATTCCATTACCTTACTTTGAAATTAATTGTTGAATATCTCTGCCACTCAATTTTTACAAATAAAGAAATTTGATTTGCTATTATTTGTATGTATGTTGTAAATATTTGTTGTAAACATCCATGAGCTTATTTGCTCAAATTTTAGAATTTTTATACATTGACTTCTGTGTATTTATATATAAAATCATTATTCTTGTGACACCATTTTGTGTTTTATATTTTTTGACTAGTCAGCTATGTCCTGTATATACTTATTCATGACCTCTGCCATGTTGTGTATATTTGTTACGCTTGTTTTTGGTCATTTGACGCAACAACCACAACAATTTATTTCTTGCATAACCTAAAATAACACAAGCAATGCCTC
This sequence comes from Erpetoichthys calabaricus, assembly GCF_900747795.2. Taxonomy (NCBI): domain Eukaryota; kingdom Metazoa; phylum Chordata; class Cladistia; order Polypteriformes; family Polypteridae; genus Erpetoichthys; species Erpetoichthys calabaricus. Next base: position 131,717,853 of record NC_041397.2, on the reverse strand, counting down.
AATGGGCTTTAACAGGCCATGTTTTATGACAGCCACCCAGATTGACTCTCAAAGAAGAAAAGACAAACTCCCCCCCAAAAAAAACCTTGTAGGGAAAACATGGGAGAAATCTTGGGAAGAACAATTCAGAGAGAAACCCCGTTCCAGGTAGGTTGGGGGTGCAATGGGTGTCAGTAAATGAGTAAATAAGACACATAAAGCAGAACACAAGTAATCCTCATCACAAAGCTACATGGCCATGTCTCCACATAAATACAATATAATAATGCAAACTAGTTTGTTCTTTCTAAGGCAAAGTTAAAGAACAGAATATACCACTCATTAAATACAAAACTACCACATATAAAGGTACAGCTTATTTCAAGCACATCAAAAACAAAATATACATGTCATCATGCTACACCTTTAGTGTAATACCTTGGTAAAGAGACTTTCCATGACTTCAGTTCATTATAAGAAAATTCATTCTTGGAAGCAGATTTAGCATAAGAGGATTTGGACATGTATTATAATGACCAGGTTGGGTGTTGTGGGGTTCATGCAGTCTTCCAACTCCTTGCTTGGCCACCATACAACACCCCTGCCGACACCCTGATTTTTTTCAGGTCTTTCCACACTCTCGTCTGCCTTCTTCACTGAATAGACATTTAATACTGCACCTCCCACCTTACTTTGGCTCAGAGTCAACATCATATAACTCACTTTCCCCAACTCTTGAAACAAACCAAATGAGTATTCTTAAGAGTCGACACACCATATTTAATGGTGTATGGACTGTAGGAATCAGGTTCAGGTGTTTTAGGAATAGGCCCTGCGGGTGTAGCCTTTAAAGACAAGATTTAGCCGCTAACCATTCTATATTTCTTACCAGGTTGTCCGTAGACATGTATTGTCATTTAGGAATCAAGACTACCCCTTCCCAGTATTTAATTAAAACATAAAAAGCAAGCTTTTTATATAGTTGATTTAAAAGAAATTTGTGAGCTTATCAATTAAAAGATATGTTTAGGGCTGATTAGCTAATCTGTTGTATTATCTCCTTTCTGGGCTATGCACTGTGCAAAACAACATTGAAGAGCAATGGAAATGAAAAAATATTTTAAAACAAATCTACATTAAATAAAGGAAAATACCATCCACCATTAAAAAATAAAGAAATATCCTCTGGTAAATGAAGCAAATAATAATGAATATTAAGCAAAATCAAGCTTTAGCTAACAGAACAGCTTGACATTTGGCATAGAAGGAAATAAAATATCATTACTGAATTCTGGGAGAAATCCAACATTTAAGGTTCACGAGGACCTACTGAAGAAGGAAGTGTGGCTCACTTCTGGCTGCCAGCTGCTTTCTAGTAATACTGGGTAATGATTTCATTATTATTATTATTTGGCTAAAACTTTTATCCAAAGAGACTTACAGCATTTACAATAGGTTACACTTCTTTTGTTTTTCCACTTGGAGCACAGGAAGGTGAAGTGACTTGCTCATGGTCACACAATGTCAGAAGCAGGATTTGAACACAGAACTCAACTCAGAGGCATTTGTAATAGTAATAGTCAAATTGGAAGCTCTAATACTGATACACCATGCCATGCAAATGAGTCTTCAGCTTCCAATGCTGAGACCATTGGAACATGCTTTACATTAGCTAGTATATGAAACATCTGGTGGGTCTGAAGCTAAAGTTTGTGTCTCCTACAGTGGTCTATTTTATTTCTGAAATCATAACAAATCTGATATACACTTTACTAAGTTCTGTAGCATAAAGCGAGCCAAGGCCGTTAATGCCTTTATTTGTTAGAAGAAGGGATTTGTAATACATTTTAAAGGTGAAAGCCAGTGTGGAGACTTAAAACAGGATTATTATGGTCATATTTAGTTCCAGTAATAATCATTGAAACTACATTTTGAATCAACTTCAGGATGAAAATACATTGATTTGAATAAGTTGTAAATGTAACCTTTAAAATGCCCGGAACAACTACATAATAAAACATGATCTGTACTATATTGTGTTATTTAACAGATAATAAACACGGCTCATAAACTTAAATCTTATCAAAGCAATGACATTAAAGCAATTTACAATACTGAATATCCTAGTGGTTAATACAGCCCATACATCACTTATTTGTTCTAGTGATGAAGGGGTTAACAAAATTCATGAAAGACAATTAAACACTAAGTGGGTATTTGTTTAAATATAGTATGGCATTTGTGTGCATTAAATATGTAAGTGTCACCTGAATGGCAGTCATGTAAGTGTCACCTGAATGTCATAAATTATTAAAGTGGGAAAAAGGGAAACATGGTTCCTCTTTTAATTTCTTTTAAAAGAACTGAGAATAAACAGTAAACAAAAAATGGAAGTGTGAGGCTATACTGTAGTTAGCATTTAGCAGAAACCATGAAAAACCTATTTTTGAAAGGTGAAAAGTTCATTACAGATTTATTTGAAATAATGTAGCAATATTTGGAATTGGGTGGCCATTGAAATATGAAATGAAGAAAATAATTAGCCATTAAGAAAACCTAAAATCAAAATGTATTATATATGACAAGTGTTACTGAAAATCTTGGAATCCTGTTCCTTTATCTATTTTATATTAAATATGTACAGATTTTTTTTTACTTAAATCGGTAGATAAGTAAGGAAGTAAATAAATACACACCTACAATGGTCTGAACACACACCAGAATGACTAAAAATCAAGAAAATTCAAAAGAAAGAAAACTTTGGACTTGGCAGTCCCAGTCCCAGTGAGGCATTATGCAGACATATAGCTGTTGGTATAAAGGAGCCCCTGTTGCATTTCTTGACACACTTATGATGAATAATTCTTTAGCTATAAGTCCTCAGTGTTAATGTGTCAGAGAGAGGATGTGCAGAATTGTTCATAATGGCACTCAGTTTTGTTTTAACTCTTTCCAATACCCAGAAGTAAAGAATGCAAGGCAGAAACCAATATTGTATGAGACATCAGTTCATCACAAGGCAAAATTACATTCAAACACCCTAATAGTGGACCAATTTAGTGATGTCAACCAACATGCATGTCTTAGAGATGTGGCAGAAAAACTGGAGCACTCAAAGAAAAGCTAAACCGAATAAAAAGAAAATGTTTACATTTTTAATGGACAATGAATGAGGGGGATTCAACCTGAGGTTTCTGAAGCAATGCTATACATTAATGTTTTTATAAATTCTTAACCACAATTCTAGAAAAATATAAACTGCAATGTTATCTCTAAATATACTGTAATGGTATCAGAATCTATAAATCAAAGTGTGTGTAAATATGCTGCATTTTTCAAAATGATCAAAAAGCACAAAGTTTTGAAAAATATTTAAAATGCATTACAGTAAATGTTACTGATTCAGAATCTGACAGTATATATTTTGCACTGAGCAGGTTATTTCAAAATTTGTTAGAGAAATGGCAATGTTTTTGAACTGTAAAAATATTAATCCATCTATCATCAATTAATTGTCTTAACTCAGCCAGTCCAATGCAGAGTTACATTTTGCCACCATAAGAAATTATTGTGTCTAATAGTCCATTTTAAGCATTAATAGCTATATTATTTCAATGTATTATATTTTTACGTTGAATGATGCATGCAGTAGGTTTATTATAGTCTTTAAGATGGCTTTGTGTATTTGCTTTGATGTACTGGTGTCCAGTCCAGGGTTTGTTCTTATTTTGTGCTCAATTCTGCTCTTCTGCTCATTCATCAGCTCTGGCTACGAATGAATGAATGAATGAATGAATGAATGAATGAATGAATGAGTGTAAGATTCATCATGTAATAACAGTTTCTTATATTGTGTGTGTTTTTTTTTTTGTAATCAAAGTGCTTCAGCAGGAACGTGACCAGGCAACTGGACAGAAACCTTACTTTCCATAAATTGGTTGCATATATGATAGCACTTCATACTGGTAAGCATTCTTATTTATTGTTTTATTGATCTGAATCTTTGGGCTGTATTTTAAATATAGATATAATTAAATTAATTTGTTACAGATGTTTTTGAAGAGTTAGTTATACTTAAGATCTATCTATCTATCTATCTATCTATCTATCTATCTATCTATCTATCTATCTATGTCAGATGCTTCTCCCATTTAATTTATCCCAAGAGGAAATTAAGATTTTATGGAAGCTTAAAAGATATAGTAAACTAACAAACAAAAACAACCACCACCACACCCAAACACAAAAGAATTACAAAAAGTAAGAAAGAACTTCTGACATGAACCCTAACCCTAACCCTAACTCTTACTCTCTTTCAGAATATTATTAAGTTGAAATGTGAATGTCCGCAAAGTACTATGATCTACCACACTATGTGGTAACTTATTACATTAATCTATGCTTCTCTGCGTGTGTAGAAAAATTTTGGACTGTTGTGAGAAATTTACCCTTAACCAGCTTCCATCTGTGCTTCCTTGTTAAAGTTGAAGAAATCATTTTAAGGTAACTAATTACAAGAAATTTTAACAATACAGTGGCTACAGTGGTTCAAGACCCTATTTTTCTTCATTGGAGGGATTGGGACAAGTTGCTTTTTTATTTCCTGTTAGAACATAATTGATTGGGTCTGTGCCACCTTTTTCTTGTAAAAAACAGAGAAAAGCCAGTTAAAATCAACACGCATTGTTACAAATGTGTTGGTACGGTACTTTTTACTATCTGATATGGAAATAAAATATAGTCTATTATAGTAACTGCTATTAGATCATCAAAAAATCTACAGTAAATATTTTTGTGCTGGTTATATTGTCTTGTATTATCATATAATTTGAAAGGTAGCTTTAAAGTCTTTACACAAGCTGCATATACTCATTTTATAATGCCAGCTTTTCTAGTTGTTATGGTAATCAGATACTCCCCACTTTCAAAAAGTATTAGAGATTTATAAAATAACTGCACTTCACAGCACACAGCATATCAACTCAAGCACTTTGCACACAGGCAAAGAATCGTACAATCACGTGTTTGTGAGAATGTGTCCCAGTGCCTGAATGTGTATTTGCTTGCCCTGAGCAAAAAAGAGAGAGGGGTCAATTTCAGCTTTGGTTTTCAGACCTGTTAGTAACCTTCAAGATTCATCGACAAATGCTAAATTAAGTTTTTCCAAACTTGACTCTGTTAAGTCCAAATTCAGAAATCTGTGTGGATAAGAATGGCCCTCTGATCCTCTGTTTCTAAAAAAATCATTATTAACAAATATCTCCTCTCCTCTTAACCCTTGCTTGTTTAAACTGAAAAGTTCTAACATTTCTCTCCTCTTCTCTGTCCTTTCTGAAGCAGTACAATAATTTTTTTGTAATATGATGATGAAAAACTCCACCTAAAACTTCAGTAGTGGGTTATATAATTTAAGGAAAGCCTCCACTGGTTTCTACTCGACACAGTGTGTTGTGTAACCCAAGATCCTCTTAGCCCACTTCAGTACTTCTATTCACTGTGTAGATGTGGATTGTAATGACTCCATTATGACTCATAATGTGTACTTTCAAGTTTTAGATCCACTATTTTTTACCCATACCTAAAATTTTTCTTCCTATCTATGACACGTTTATTTACATTAAATTTAATTTGTCACATATTTGTCCAAGTGTATATTTTTTCTAGATGCAATTGTAATGATTCTGCTGACTGTAAGAAGTGTTATTTGCAAACTTAACCTGCTTTAAAGTCATAATCCACATTACTAACTGAGAATGCTAAACCGGATGGACGCATGGACATCCGGCCATGGGCCATAGCCGCAAAAAGACGTACTGCGCAGGCTCCCCAAGAAATGAGGCGCCGCGAGAGGCGGCCACGACCACAGAAAAAAGGAGTGAGCACAGAAAAAAGGAGTCAAAGAAATGAGGCGCCGCGACCACAGAAAAAAGGAGTCAGCACAGAAAAAAGGAGTCAAACGCAGGCGAAACACACAGCGCCGCACGAAAGCCATTGCACACGAAACTAGCACACAAAAAAAAAGAAGCCGCTCGCGCCCCACAAATCCCACACCCACCTACAAGCACCCCCCCCCCCCTACAAGCAACGGACGGGACACACACAAAGAGGACGATTCAACAAGCCCCTGGCACACAAAAAAAAAGAACCTGCAACCACCACCCCCCCCCCCCCCCCCCACCACAAGCAACGGACGGGACACACACAAAGAGGAGGATTCAACAAGCCCCTGGCACACAAAAAGAAAGAAGACGCTCGCGCCCCACCAATCCCACCCCCCCCTCCAAGCAACATCCCCCCCCCCCCCAGACGCCGGCAAAGCACACAGCGCCGCACGAATCCCATTGCACACAAAACGGGATGCACACAAAGAGGAGGATTCAACAAGCTCCTACCACACCAAAAAAAAGAAGCCGTGACCGCCACCCCAAGGCCATTAGAGACGAAACGGGACAGACTACGGACATGGCACACGAAACGTTCACAACAACGACGATTCAGACCCACAAACACACTAACATCAATAAGAAGTGACACCCAAAGCCCCATTTCTAAAGGAACCGTCCGTATTAAACATACGTCATTTCAACACCTTCACACTATGCAGCATAGGTGGATCTCCTTACAATAAAGCACTATTAACCGTTCAACTGCAGAAAAGGCTCCATATTAACAGTGAGTGCGATCCTACTTATTACTTATCCATATTTCTCACGCTGAAGAACAAACAAGTCATGAATACATGCTCACGGGTACAAAACGATACGGCTCAGATAACGGGACCAAACACACGAACCCGCATGAAAAAACAAAATACACGGCGGCGCATACAACGCGCTTCTGAAACTCCGGGAGAAAAAATGTCTCGGCTCCAAAAACGCAAAGCTCAACTAACCCCGTTACAGAGACGTGCCCAAATGGACAGACACAATGAACGTAGACGCATACAGCGCGGGTCTCAAAGTGCTGCATCGAAACAGGCACGAGTTCAAACCGAAAGACCTCGAGTCTCAGACATACAAAAACGGGAGCGAAGAGACAGCATAAATGAACGCAGACGTCTACAACGCGCATGTGAACTGCCGGAAAACAAGCAAGCAAGGCTCCAAAAGCAGAAAGCTCAACTGACCGACATACAAAAACGGACAAGGCTCGATACAAACAATGCACGACGTAGACTGAAATGGACTTTTCGCACAGCACAGGCGAATCGATTACACCTCCAAAATAGCGCGTCCCAAATACTACACATACAACAACACGCCTCTCAAACGGCACAAGCAAAAGATACACGTCACGGACATCAACGCCAGACACCTGCTAAACGCTTGCGCCACTTAGCTGACAACGCGTTCAATAATGAGTCCACTATTGAGGAAAATTCATTGGGATTAATGAATGTCATTTGCAATCATTGTCATTCACTTAACTTCCCTGAAGAAACAACTGGCAATACAAGTAATGAATTTACACGTTGTTGTCAAAAGGGTCAGATTAGACTGCCTCCTTTACATTCATATCCTGAATATCTACAGAAGCTTCTAACTAACGATATACCTGAAAGTAAAAACTTTATGAACTGCATTAGATCCTACAATAGTTCATTTGCTTTTGCATCTACCGGAGTACATATCAGGCCACCAAAAGGCAATGGCCCATACTGCTTTCGCATATGTGGACAAATATTGCATCGCATTGGAAGAGTGCACCCTGAAACAAATCAACAACGCAAATATGCACAAATCTACATCCTAGATCCAGATGACGCAATCTATCAATCAAAGTGCTGCATCGCAACAGGCACGGATTCAAAACGAAACACCTCCCGTCTCAGACATACGTTAACGGCAGCGAAGGGACAAAATAAATAAACGCAGACATCTACACCGCGCATCTGGAATGCCGAAAAACAAGTAGGCAAGGCTCCAAAAAGAGAAAGCTCAACTGACCGACATACAAAAACGAGCAAGGCTCAATACAAACAATGCACGCAGTAGACTACAACGGGCTTCTCACACAGCACAGGCAAATCGATTACAGCTCCAAAACAACACGTCCCAAATACTGGACATACAACGACGCGCCTCTCAAACGGCACAAGCAAAACATACAGGTCACAGACATTAACGACAGACACCTGCTAAACGCTTACGCCACTTAGCTGACAACGCGTTCAATAATGATTCCACTATTCAGGAAAATTCATTCGGATTAATAAATGTCATTTGCAATCATTGTCATTCACTTCACTTCCCTGAAGAAACAACTGGCAATACAAGTAATACATTTACACGTTGTTGTCAAAAGGGTCAAATTAGACTGCCTCCTTTACATTCATATCCTGAATATCTACAGAAGCTTCTAACTAACGATGTACCTGAAAGTGAAATCTTTATGAACTGCATTAGATCCTACAAATCGGTATCCACTATGAACATTAACAGTGGCACTGCACGTGACATCCGTCTTGCAAAACTGTTAATTATTGATGAATGTACAATGGCATCCAGTCACTTACTCAACACCATTCATAAACTTCTACAAACGTTTATGAATAATAATATTCCCTTTGGAGGAAAGGTACTTTTATTAGGAGGAGATTTTAGACAGTGCTTAGCTATTCTTCCACATACCATGCGCTCAGCTATTGTTCAGTGCACCTTAAAATACACAGACAATTGGCATTGCTTTCAAAAGATACAGTTAGTACAAAACATACGATGTCCAGAACCAGATTATAACAATTGCTTATTACAACTGGGAGATGGTACACTCACCAATACAGATGGACTTCACCCAGATATTATTACAATTCCTCAAGCCTTTATCTGCGATGACTTAGTTACAGACAGATTTGGAACAGCAATGTCATTAGACCAAATGCCCCTTTTAACACAACGCACTATATTATGTCCAAAAAATATTAATGTGGAAAACATAAATACCCAAGTCATTCCATTACTTCCTGGAGAGACACAACTCTTTCTAAGCTCTGACAAACTTGACTCTGATCACGACAATAACCATCTTCATTGACATTACAAGTTCTGACCTGGAATTACCTTTTACACTTAAACGGCGTGTACAAAGAAATTTTCCAATAAACCTTTACACTGTGCCACACACTTTATTGTTTGCTTTCTATGTGCATCATCTACACCTTCACACTATTCTATATCTCATTCATACATCACGCTCTTTGTCATTCCCAACACCAGGGGTTGGCGAGCAAAGCGAGCAGGGGGCGGAGCCCCCTAGTTTTAGCATAACTGTCAAAAAAAACTGATTCCTAACACACATCACCTACTTTGGATTACACTTTCCATAACCCCTTTGCTTTTTGGATTTCCACAATTTTGCATTCATCTACACTCTTAAAAATAAATATGCCAGAGTGGTTCTTCAGATTGATGCTATAGGGGAACCATTTTTTTTCTAAAAGACCCAGCCACATGATGGTTCCAGACAGAATAGATCTGTAACAAGCTCCATACAGTAAATAACTATGAAGAAATGATAACAGATTTGTGAAATCCCACTGGGTCCAGATTTTAAAAGGACTCTTGCTGAATACAATAACACAGGTCAAGTCTAGGTTTTCTTAATCTATTAGTGCCCTGCTAGGTAATTCACCATATATTATAGATTTCAGGTTTATTCCACACATAGGAAGTTCTGCATAGCATAATAAACCAACTTCATATGCAAAGAACCCTTCCTAGAATGAAATGGTGCTTTGTCAAGCAGTAGTTCCATGAGGAACCACACAACCCAGTAAATAAAATGCCAATGAACAATAAAATGCCACTAAAGAAGCATTATTTTTAAGAGTGTACACACTACATCTTTTACTTCTTTTAACTGAATTGCTACACTTTCATATGACCTGGGAAGATGTCCATTCGCAAATCTCAAAAAGGATCCCTGTTCACATCGACTCATAAAGATGTGTGCAGATGGGGCTGACCTTCACCTCAAGCAAATGTTGTGAGGTACAGCTGGTGGTGTGAATGTGCAGGCAGAGAAAAGATCATTCCAACTGCATGGAAACAGCACTGGAAGATTAGAGTGGTGGTACAGCACTGGAAGGTGGCCAAGGAAGGAGATGGCTTCCAGTAAATCTTGCACGAGGATGTGAGAGAACCAATGAGTTTCACAATGTACTCAGCAGTACCAACGATGATAAAATCAGCCAAATAATGCCATTAAAAGAACAATCACTATCAACATAGTATCACATTACAACCAACAAAGGACAGTATTAAAAGAAAATATTTCAACATCAACATCAAATAACACCAAAAGGAGAAATGAAATGAGTATTCTTCACTTTCCAGTTATTTTTTAAATGAATAAAGAGAAGTACGTAAGAGTTGTACAGGATATGTATGAGGGAAGTGTGATAGTAGTGAGGTCTGCGGTAGGAGTGACAGATGCATTCAACTGCTCTGAGCCCTTTCTTATTTGCAATGGTGATGGACAGGTTGACAGATGAGATTAGACAGGAGTCCCCATGTACTATGATGTTTGCTGATGACATTGTGATCTGTAGTGATAGTAGGGAGCAGGTTGAGGAGACCCTGGAGAGGTGGAGATATGCTCTAGAGAGGAGAGGAGAGGAATGAAGGTTAGTAGGAACAAGACAGAATACATGCGTGTAAATGAGAGGGAGGAGGTTAGTGGAATGGTAAAGATGCAGGGAGTAGAGTTGGCGAAAGTGGATGAGTTTAAATACTTGGGATCAACAGTACAGAATAACGGGGATTGTGGAAGATAAGTGAAAAAGAGAGTACAGGCAGGGTGGAACGGATGGAAAAGAGTGTCAGGAGTGATTTGTGACAGATGGGTATCAGCAAGAGTGAAAGGGAAGATCTACAGGATGGTAGTATGTTATGTTATGTGGGTTGGAGATGATGGCATTGACTAGAAAGCAGGAGACAGAGCTGGAGGTGGCAGAGTTAAAGATGCTAAGATTTGCATTGGATGTGACAAGGATGGACTGGATTAGAAATGAGTACATTAGAGGATCAGCTCAGGTTGGATGGTTTGGAGACAAAGTCAGAGAGGCGAGATTGTGTTGGCTTGGATATGTACAGAGGAGAGATGCTGGGTATATTGGGAGAAGCATGTTAAGGATAGAGCTGCCAGGCAAGAGGAATAGAGGAAGGCCTAAGAGAAGGTTTATAGATGTGATGAGATAGGACATGCAGGTGATGGGTGTAACAGAGTAAGATGCAGAGGACAAGAACATATGGAAGAAGATGACCCACTGTGGCAACCCCTAACGGGAATAGTCAAAAGAGAAAGAAGAAGAAAGTGTTCTAAATTGCATTGTACATAAGTAATCAACTTGGTTCATGATAATGATGACAACTACTCCAAAACAATGAACTGTGAAGTTCATGTACCAATTAAATTGCATCACATAAAAATCAATTGGCTGCTTAAGATGGCTATAGCCTTCAAGTCCTAAAGCAGAACTAAAAAGTTCAGGATGCAAATTTCACACACTCCAAAAAGAAATACTTTTCTCCATACAAAGTTGCATTGAGCATAGTGATGAGCAAAACAGTATAGTTTCATTTCACATACAGTTTTTTGAAATTAATTCATTACGTTTGTTTAGTTTCAAGATTGTAAAATATGAAACTTACAAAAATGAAGTAAGTTTTTGGGTTATTTACAGTTGTTAGAGAAATGAAGTGAGGAATATTGCTCTGTAAAGTTTATTCTGCATTCAAAATTTGTGTTTCTTTCTTTGATCCCCCTCAAATTCTGTTCTCACCTACCAGTTTTCCACTACTCCTTTAATGCTGCTCTATGTACTCTTATCTGCCTTGTGCCAACTGCCTGCCTTACAGTTCGCACCACTTACTTCAGGCGAGTGGTGACGCCATTTGTGCTTACCTTCCACACCTCCATAAGCTGATCCAATCCAGGATCCTTCCGGTTACACATCTGCAGTCACACATCCAGGCCAATTGATTTCAGTAGCAGAGAAGTTCTTGCAAGCAATTGCACTTGTCTGTATCCCTCTTTCTATTTTCTGCACCAGAATGAATTTCCCCATACCTGTGCACAACAGAAAAAAATCTGCAAAAGAGATTTCACTGGTTACAAAGTTTCTGTTACTGGTTACAAGTTTCACTTCAAAATTAGTTTTGTGCAAATTGTCTCATTTATGGGCATATCATGGAAAAATGAAAAAAGATAATGATGACTAATTTGGGTTTACTATAAAAAAATGTAAAATATGTAAAATTAATAAAACGTACTAATTTTTTTTACAAAGCAGTGTGCTCTTTTAAGAGATGTGGGGCAGTGCCACACTTGTCCTTAATGCAGAGACACCACTGTAACCGAGTAGCTTAAAATAGCTTTAGAATTTCTCAGGAACAAGGACACGCCACGAGCATTCAACCTAATTTAGTAAAATTCAGTGTAGTTGTTGTAAGAACTGCTTTTATTATAATGTCTCAAATTCTCATCTACAATGACATGTAACACCAAAACCCTGGACATGGTTGATCTTTTCAACTTCAGAAGTGGAGATATGATTTGACTTAATATGAGAGCAGGGACTTCATGATCCATTTGATTCAACACAGATGCAGCCAAAATCTCAGCACAAATTCATTTCTGAATATGTGGCCTGCAGTGGGTGACAGGGAGTTGTATGCTTCTCTTCAAACACTCCAAGGGTGGAAACTTTGCTAAGCAGTCACTATATAGTTTATAAAGTAAATGTGTGACTACATCAATCAATAGCAGCTTCTAATGGCACTCCAGATGCAGTTACCTATGTTCCTTATGACCTGAGGCAGTTATTTCTATTTAAAACTTGTGGCGAGCGGCTGGGGGTGGTTCCCAGCCGGGACGCCCGGAAGGACCGGAGGAGGGATTACGCCTCCTCCAGACCATGAGGGGGCGACCGCCCTGGTGGCTATGGGGACCACGGGGAAGGAGCATAGAGGCTCAACCCTATAGGGGCCGTGGTCACCGCCAGGGGGCGCCCTGATGCTTGAAGAGCCCTGGCCCTCAGCACTTCTGCCACACCCAGAAGTGCTGGGGGGACGAAGACCAGGGACACCCGGAGTGATTCCGGGTGCACAGCCGGCACTTCTGCCACACCAGGGAGTGCCAGCAGGAGCTCGTTGGGAGGCACCTGGAGCACATCCGGGTGGATATAAAAGGGGCCGCCTCCCTCCATTCGATGGCTGGAGTCAGGAGGAAGAAGGCAAGAGCGCGGGAGGAGAGGAGTGGAGGCAGACCTAGAGAGAGAGAGAGGCATTGTAGTGAGGCCTGGACTTTGGGGGAGTATTGGGTTGTGTGCTGTTTCACTGTAAATAATATGAATAAACGTGTGTTGGGTGTTGTACCTACGGTGTCCACCTGTCTGTGTCCGGGTTGGCTACCACAAACTGTATTCTCAAATAATAAAATGTGCTTTTATGGTGCACTCCAAGTACTTCTTCTTCTATTTATTTACTAGAACGTTAAAAAAAATCTGGACGAGAACAGGCCATTCAGCCCAACAAAACCCGCCAGTCCTATCAGCTTAATTTTTCCAAAATAACATCAAGTCTAACTTTAATGGTCCCTAAATCCCTACTCTCTACCACACTACTTAGCAACATATTTTGTGGTTCTCTGTGTGAAGAAAAACTTCCTTATGTTTGTGTAAAATTTACCCTTCAGCTGTGTCCCGTGTTCTTGTTGAACTCATATTAAAGTCTTGATCCACTGGATCCTGCTACATAAAATGTAACTCTTCCTTCAAGTACTATTGAACAAGCAGTGCTAAAGTATGGTAACAGCACTCCAGAATAATTCATATAGCAGGCTGTAGTCTGCAGTTGTTGATTTTGGCAGGCCACATCCTGGGAAGTTTGGAATTGTATTGTTCAAACACATTTAATTTGGAATTCCAAATTACTTAACTCAGATGCAGATGCAGTTAACCCTATTGTGAAACAAGCCTTAAAGCCTCTTTCGTTGAGGGTGTATCAGGTACAGCAGAACATATCAATGCACAACAACAATTTTTTTTGAAAAGTCTTGCTTCCTGAAAAGTTTTTTGTCTGAGAAACAGACATTTATGTGTTTACTGACAATAACGTATTTAGTCACGTTTATGTTTCGCATAAGCTATTATTTTCAACAGAATTAAAAGAGTTTTGCTCCTGATTTTCTTTTGTATTCAATGTGTGGTGCATCACATTGTAGTGTCCAACAGTAGTCAGCAAACATTGACAGATTCCAGTTGCCCTGGTATCGTTTCTCCATCGTAGCAATGTCCTGGTGAAACCTTTCACCGTGTTTGTCACTGACAGCACCGAGATTTGTGGGGAAGAAGTCCAAGTGTGAGTGGAGGAAATGAATCACTTCATTGTCTTGTATGCTTTGAGAAGTTTGTCCACCAGCTGAATGTAGTTTGGGGCTCTGTAATTGCCCAGAAAATTGTCAACAACATCTTTGAAGGCTTTCCAGGCCAATTTTTTCCGGCCCAACTAACAGATCTTAAAACTGCTTGTCATTCATAACATGTCTGATCTGGAGGTCAACAAAAATGCTCTCTTTGATCTTGGCATCAGTTATGCTTGGGAACATCTGTCTTAAATAACGAAAACCTTCACCTTCCTTTTTCAGTGTTTTCACGAAATTCTTCATGAGTCCCAGTTTTATGTGAAGAGGAGGCAAAAATATCTTTGCCGGGTCGACAAGCAATTCATATGCCACGTTTTTCTGTCCTAGAACTAACTTTTTACAGAGTGGCCAGTTCTCTCGAGAATAGTGCAACTCTTTGGCACGGCTGTCCCATTCACAGATGAAACAACAGTACTTTGTATAGCCGAGCTGCAGTCCTAGTAACAGAGTAACGACTTTTAAGATCTCCACAGATATTCCAGGTGTACCTGCTATACTGGACGTGCTTCAGCAACAGTTCCATATTCTCATACGTTTCTTTCATGTGTGATGCATAGCCAACAGGTACTGAAGGATAAACGTTGCCATTATGTAGCAAAACAGCTTTCAGGCTTAATATTGACAAATCAATGAAGAGACGCCACTTTTCCGGGTTGTGATCACAACCCAAAGCCGAGAACAATCCTTCAATGTCACAAAAGAAACAGAGACTGTCGACTTGTCAAAAAAATTTGGTTATATCATGATGTTGGCCTCAAAACACAGAAATTTTTGTACCTGGTGACAGCAAACACCATTCCTGCAGTCTTGAACCTAGCAGCTCGGCTTTTGCTTTTGACAGACCCAAATATCTGACCATATCGTTCAATTCAGACTGTGTTATCAGATGTGGATCGCCTAATGAGCACGGTTCAAAATCTGGGTCAATGTCACTGTCAGTACCCTGCATTGCAGTTTCTTCATTTGGTTCGTCTAAGGTCCAATCCTCTGGTGGTTTTGGAATTGGAAGACTATCGTCATGTGGCACGGGTCTCATTGCTGAAGGCAGATTAGGATATTCAATTGACTTCTTGTTTTTGGCAGAGAAACCAGACACATTAGTCAAACAGAAGTAACAGTCCGTCACATGGTCTTTCTGTTCTCGCCATATCATCGGAACAGCAAATGGCATCGTCTTTCAAGTGCCTCTGAGCCAGGCTCTCAGACTGACAGCACATGTTGCACAGCAAATGTGAGGCGCCCATTCCTTGTCTTGATAACCAGTTTTGCAGCCGAAATACAGATGATAAGCTTTCTTCACAAGAGCAGTCATCCAACGTCTCTGAGGTGCAAGTGTATATTCGCCACAGATATAGCAGAATGTATCGCAGCTGTTACGACATTGACGAGACATATCGCCCAACACCAAAATATCTATAGCATCAAGCTTACTTACTGTTATATTGCTACAGATACTATACTTTACTATACTGATACTATACATACACACTGACTATCTATATTAACCAAATGAGCAGGATCGGTGTATGCAAGCCACCTTTATAGCATGCTGAGACAGCGTCAAGCCCGTTCAGACCTGCCCAGGCATGCTCAGGATGTCAACTTCCACAGAACACCTTCCAACCTGGTCTGATTCCATGCCTGGACACGCCCAGGCTGCCCAAACCGTTGTTGATAAGTCATTTACGGGAGCGAAAATGTTTGAATACAAAAATAAGAAAAAATCATGACAAAACTGAAGATTTCTCAGAAACGGTACGTGATGGGTAAATTTTGATTTTCGTGATCAGCACCCAAAAATCTATAAGAAACACCCAACAGTGTTCAAGAAGCAAAAACTTTGTTGTGCAGTGTATTCAAAGAAGCTCCATTGCCCATAAGGGTCTTGGCCTTTAAATGTTTTACAAATTAGGGACATAGAGAGCACTTTTTTGTGGTATGAGTTCATTGCTTTAACCATTGAATCAACTAATAAACCTCAGGAGTTTAAACTAACAGATATCAAAACAACTGACACCTGTCTGTATTCTCAAGTGTGCCAAGTGGTATCTAAATGAGTATAGCAGAAGTACAGCAAAAGGGGGACATGGCGAAAAGAGAAGTGAAAAAGGGAAGGGTTTTGGGGCCTAGTGGATGCAGTAGACAAATTTCATGAGCAGTCACACCTATCTGAAAGGGTTAACATCCTGAATGGTGAGTTACTGTATATCCAGTCAGTAGTTATTTGTTCAGTTATTTGTTGTTTCTGCATCTGCATGGAGTAATGTACATACAGTCTAACAGGAAAAACAATACATCTTTCTATACAGAGAGGGAAAAATAGAACTTATAGAAACAACTTTTTCATATTTACGACATCTATATTTGTATTTTTGGCTTTTTATGCAGTTCTATTATGAAAAGCCATTTTAACACTTAAAAGCTTATTTTGACTAGTCATAATTGCATTCTGATGAACAAAATCATAAGTTCATTGACCCAAGTACAGTAGTTCAATAATAGTGAAGAATAATAATAAATCTGGTGTGTAAAATAAACAAATATCCAAATGTTTTAATACATTTTTATTATATTATTATAGGGCAACAGTAAATAAGTGAAAGGTACATAATACTAATACATAATAGTAAATAACTTACTTATTCATACAGGGTCTGACTAAGACAGGAAAACAACAAAAGTTAACAGGAAAACCAAGAAGGTTTTCTGGCTCCAAAAATGGTGATTCATGAGGGCTGTTTTTACTCTTGCCAAACAGTCGAAGATAATTACTTACTTCAAAGAGCTCATCTGGTCCACATAGACTAAGTGTTCCCAATTTGTAGATCCAGTATATTTCGCTCCTTAACAGGACATTGTTGTAATATGCACCTCTGGGGTGTGGTTTAACAATTTCAAAAATAGAGCACTTCAGCTGACCTTCAGTGTGCATTTCATCATTAAAGTGTCTAGACACATATTTCCAAGTACATGCATATATTGCTTTTATGTTTTAGGGTCCTGCTACCTATGCAACATTATGTTTTTCTAATGTTAAAAATATGGGCTAGGGTAAAATAAAATGTAAATTACCCCTTTCATATTGAAATTCGAACACTGTGTCAATATTAAGTGTGTGTCATTGACATTAAAGCTGTCACGTTTAAAATATTACTGTAAAAAGTGCAGTTTAAACCCGGAAGATGCCCTGCTTTTACCCAAGCATAACATCCAGTGGGCTGACTGTCACGATTAAACTTTGATGTATTGATTGCACAATCCTGTATTTTGTTGCAGGAAAAAGCAAAAAAAATCTAAATCATAAAACATATCTCTCTATCATAAAATAAGTCTTGGGGAGGGAGACTAGGGAGACAAGACGTGATCTTCACAGAAGACAATTTGAAGTCCCACGAGAGACACTTTAACTTGCTCCCAGCTCTTAAAACAACGACAAGTGACAAGCAAAACACGCAGCTCACCAGCAGGCGAAAGTCAGCAGATGATCCAACCGCTTCTCCTTGCATCCGTTCAGCCACCCTAAGACCCCCCCCCCCCCCCCCCCCCCCAACGCAAGCAGCAGAGACGCGAAGTGGCAAAAGGACAGCTGCTGTACAGGCTTTGAAATGATCTGGCAGGGAGACAAGCAGATCATGCAGCTCGCCAGCAGTAGAAAGACAGCAGATGATTTGACGGCATCTCCTTAGCATGCATTCAGCCGCACCCCCTTCACAACGCGAGCAGCATTATACGTCCAGTGAGAAAGAGATGTAACCACGTCCCGGGCCGGAAATAAAGGACAAGTATTGTTTTTACAAAAGTTTTAAAGTAAAAGTGAAAATAATGCATATGTAACAATTCCCATGAAAATAACAATCTCTTTAAATTGTATACCTGGTAAACCAAACCCGGGGGTGGGCGAGCGAAGCGAGCAGGGGACGGAGCACCCTAGTCTATAATAAGAAAGTCAGAATGCCAATTAAAAATATTATAGGTACGCACTCTATACTCAGCTGTATATACCATGAGGGATAAATCCCTTTGTCTTTAATTCCATCTGGACTAATTGCAGTAAAATTAAAGTTTAAATATTATCTCTAATTCAAACACATTGGAGATATCTGAAATATAAATTCTACCTAATCAAAACATAACCGAAAGCTAGCTGGAAATCATTAGAAAAAAAATCCTCATTTTCACTAGTGAAAATGTCAAAATGTAGATATTAATTATAGCAAGTCTCATAATATTAAAAAGTATTGCCCTATATTTCACATATCTCAAGAGGCAGTGGTGATGACGGTACATTTTGCTGTTAGACTAGGGATGCAATTTATTGCAATTATTGCTAAGTTTGTACTATGCCTAATTATATTAAACAAGTGATAAAAGCTAAGACATTTTTAGATAATGTTAAACAAGAGTGCATGTGCAATCCACAAACTGCCTGCATGGATAGGGTCTGGAGGTTATGTGTTCTCTCTATATCAGTGTTTGTTCTTGCGCTCCACTGATCAGATTTTACATTTTTTTAAGTGTGTCTTAATCCCCATCCAAGGATGGCACCAGAAGTTTTTTCCCACTCTTCACCATCCAGGCCAGGCAAACAAAACGATATAGAAAGTATACATAAAACTGATGAATATTTGAATATGTGTTCATGTTGTGTTTTCCAAGTTCCTTCTACGTCCCCAAGACATACAGGTCAGGTGCCAACTGCTCCAGTATGAGGAAATGTGTCATTGTTTGCATGAATGCCCAAGGTGCCTTTTGCCTATTATGCGTTAAGCTGGACTCCAGATCTCTTTCACCCAGTATTAGAATATAAGGGTCCAGGAAATGGATGGATGGGGGAGATTACCAACCAAGAAAGTGCTGAATTTTTGATAAACATAATTTTTATTTGCTGAAATTATCTTGCTCCAAAGAAGTTGTTCAAGTTGTTCAAGTATGCTATCTGTCTGTTTTGTCTCCTGCAGCTATTCACACGATTGCACATTTATTCAACTTAGAGAGATTTATGGACGGCCAACTGGACAATCACGACACAATTCAGTACACATTGTCACAGATTGGTAATATAGAAGGCCAGGCTTATCTAAACCCTATCAGGTCCAACGATACTGTAAGTATAGTGTACATATTTATAGTGTATATTTATGTATATGCATATATATAGAACAAATAAGCATGTATGAATAGGAATACTGTAGAGTGTAAAGTGGAATAAATGGCTGTGTATGATGCTAAATGATATAGTTCGCCACTGCTTCAGAATGAGTCTGTTGTTTTTAACTAGCACAGTTCATTTTTATGAATATGAAAGTCCATTCTGTAATGTAGTAGGATGAGAAGGTTAATATCTATGAAGGCAACATTTGAAGAAACTATACAGTTTATAGATGGGTGGGGAAGGTGAAAACTAAGCTGATGGAACGAAATGAGATCAATGGCGGTTGTAAAAGTCAGATTCTCAAATAAAAAATAAAAAAAAGGATGGCACCAATAGCTCACAGTTTGTGTTGTATGTTTCTTTTTTGTGGTGAAAATGAGAATTGTCTTTTCTATATTGGTGTGTAGTCCTTGAAAAACATTAAATTATATGTTATACCAAGAAAATTGCAGCAGTCATTTTTCACACTCCATTTATATGCAAGCCTCTTTTTAAAATGGAGACAGATATATTTGCCATCATATTAAATACAGTACTTCTTTTCAATATTAATAATTAGCTTTGTAATAACGACTTGAAGTGAACCTGGGGGAAAAGGTGAGGTTCTAATTGTTGCTCTCCCTCGCCTTCATTCAGAGATTAGTCTCAAGATGGATTCTGTATCTTCTGAACTTAATAAGCTTAGATTTACATGTAAGGTCTGTTAGCCGCTCCTGTTTCTTTCACTTAAAAAATCTTTCTAAATTGAGGTCTGTAGTCTCAAGACCAGAATGGGAGATGCTTGTATATGTTTTTATCTCCTTGCATTTTGACTACTGTAATGCCCTGTACACTCGTCTGAATAAATCCTCCCTTTCTTGGCTGTAGTTAGTCCAAAATGCAGCTGCCAGGGTTTTAACTCGATGTAATTGGACGGTGCACATTACTCCCATTTTGTACACATTGCACTGGCTTCCGGTCTATCATAGAATTCATTTTAAAATTTTGGTTCTTACCTATAGAGCTCTCTGTAGACCAGTCCCTGAGTATATTACTGTCTTCCTGTACCGCCATACAGCCTGTCAGGCACTCAGGACTGTGCCTCTTAGCCATCTCTCATACCCAGCTTAAGCTATGTGGGGATTGTGCTTTTCAGTCAACTGTGCCAAGGCTTTGGAATGTTCTTCTGTTAGCATGGCTGAGTCAGTTGATTCTATTAGTAAACAACTTAAGTCATATTTGTTTAAGCAGGCTTTTGAATGCAGTCAAGTAATCTCTGCTTGGACTTTTAGTTTATTTTTTTAGTTATGTTCTTTTTATTCTTTTTTATTTTTCTTGATTTTGTTATATTTGGATGGCACCTTTGGTGAAAGGTGCCTTAAATAAATGTTACTTACTTACTTATTTACTTTGTTTACCTTGAAATGCTTAAACAATTTCAAAATAAGCATGCTTATGCCTTTTCCTTTTGAAAATTCTGAAGTCTAGGAAAGTAAAATTTAACTAAACCATCCGAGCACCATCTGTATCCTGCTACCCTAAACCAAGATTGCATCTCAGTGTTCAGCAATCTGGTCTGCCTGAACTGCCTGAACTAGCTCTCCACTGTGCTTTTCATTTACCCCTTGAAACATGTCTTATAGATGGTTTGCTTCTTGTAAAATGGGAATACATCAATGTGATTACTGTAATAGTTGTCATTAGTAGCTGCTTTACATTGGGTCTCACTTAGTTCCTTTAGCTGGCTACTGATCCTTGGCCCACATACCGTCATTCTTGCATATCCTTAGACCTTAACTGCTTCTGGTTCCCTTCATATAAACTTTGCCACATAATGTGTCATAGGGTACTAACTTGGCAAAGCCTTAAATTTCATGATTAATAAAATTCCCTCAACTTTCGGATACTTTGGAGTCCTTCAGTGTGCCATCTTTCTGAGCATAGCTCTATCTCATTTGAGCAGATATGGTTCACTTTTAGCAGTTGCCTGAGCCTTTGTAGCCAGTAAGTGTTTCCTAGAAAGAGTCTATGAAGGCAGTGTGTTCTCTACCCTGGCTCTTAAGTTGATGTCACATTCTGTGACCTTTTATCATGAGGCATGTCAGGTTTGCTGACCAAATTTGCTAATCTCATTGATGTAACATGTCAAACTACACAACTGAACATCTCAGCCCAAGTCATTTTTACCGACCCAACTGCCATTCTTCCAGCACAGTCGTGTTTGCCCTCTTTTCGGACAGCCAATACTCTGCTGCCTCATAGACATGGTACTGTTTGAAGGGTTAATAGCTGCTGGAAGTTCAGCAGCAATCTCTGCTTTTTAATTCTTTTCCCATTCTATTATGGTATGTCAAATAAAAGAAATCAAGCAGACGGGCATCTCTTCTATTTGTGAGGTTTTAAAACATGTGAGTTCCTTACTTCGCCCCTACATTCTATGTATTATACTTCCAGTTGAGCATTCATTGGTTCCTTTGGCTCTCAGTCCTTCTGGATATACAGCCTGCCCATCCGACTTACAAGAAAATGAGAGCTTTTTGGTCTCATTCTACCCAGACGCAGACTAGTTGATCTCACCCGTTAGGTATGTCACATTAGATGATTGGCTTCATGGTAGTGCATTGCTCACTGCTTTCGACTGCCTCTGATTATGTAAATGAAGGCTGCAACCAAAAATCACTGGAAAAGAAATCTAATGTGACATGGGCTTCAGCTGACTTCCACTGGAACATCTGTAAGGTATCAGCTGTTGTCTTCTCCTTTCATGATGTATTGATTTATTACATTTTTCTAGATTAAATACGTTTTTTGGCTCTATTTTTGTAGTTTACTGATGGTTTGTAAGGTCAATGAACACATTTCACATATTACTATTTTCACCTTTATTACTTATTTATTGTTATATTTTTTTAAAATTTTCATGGTACCATCTTGTTTTCTCTTCAGACTCTGCCATTTTGTGGTTCATTGCCATGACCCTGAAAGCCTTTTGCGAGGCCCATGGCTTCAAGTATTACTCATTGTGATGTTAATGTGATGCTTTATAAGCCAGATCTCCCTGGGCAACTATGTTCAAGTTTATGGAAAGATATACATAGTTATCAGGTTACCAACTTAGTGCTTTGGTTCTTTGACTGAAATTCTTCCTTTCTTGTCGTATTTTCATTTGGCCTTTCTGATTTTGAGCACTGCTAGTTTTCAGTTTACCTTTTCAACTACTGCCAGCATTCACCTATAGCAGAACACCCGTGCGCTACAAGATGGTCTTTTATGCCTTACTAATTTTATTTTTTAAACTATGAACTCAAGGTGCCATTGTATTGTGAGCTTAGTCCTCACACTGCTGCACTATGGTCTATCTACAGAGCAATGGCTTGTGACATATACCAAAAAAAGTTTTAAAATCACAATTTAAGTATAATGCTGTTCTGCTTGTGTCAGAAAACTTGAAAATACAACCAGAAAAGACCAGAGTCCATTATGTTTCTGGAATGCTTCTGCTCCAAGTACAAATGATGACCATCTTTAAAGATTTATGTCTCTTTTTTTGGAATCTGTTTTGCCACTGTTAAAAGTGAGTGAGAGTAGGAAATACTGTAACATTAAAAGGGTAGGGCTATTGTATATTAAAGAATCATACAATGTTTCAGGGTATTTGTTTTATTATGTAGTAAAAGCACAGGGTTGCTTCTGCAAGGGGTAGTAATATATAAAAGAGACGCTCTTAATTCTCAAGAAGACTCTGTTAGCGAGGATGTGTTTGGAAGGTGGAAAATGAGAACATTAGAGTGGCTGAGGTATTTAAAAAGTATGTGGTGTAAGGTGATTCCCAGGAAGAGTGAGTTTTAATGGGGTCACTAGAGTGGATGTGTCACAAAGTGACTGCGGCTCACCCTCTAAACCTTCTCTTGGTTGCTATTTGCCTAAGTAACTCCAAACTGTGTATGCAATGATTATTATAAAGCAGTCAAGTGATGGGAGGGCAGCAGAAATTAAAAGTGGGAGCTCAGTTGTTTGGTGCCCTTATGACAGCATCATCTAGAGATCTCTTTATGCCTTGATTTATTTTTAGATTTTTGTACAAGTAGTTGATTTGGTTTTTGACCTTGAGTTTTGATTCATTAATTTGGTTCTTGTTTGTTTCTGCAGTGCTCACTGCTTTCGACTGCCTCCGACTAGCTAAGATTATGTAAATGAAGGCTGCAACTGACAATCACCTGAAAAGAAATCTAATGTGACCCTTCACATGTTTTATCATTCTGTCTATATATTGGCTATTTTGAATTTTCCTCTGGTTATACACTTTTCTGCTTGTGTATGGGCTACTGTCTGATTTTTGACAATTTTCTTCAAATTTTGATTTACTAAGTAAAACAGTTCTATTCAATTACTTTATCAAAATACCTGTTTTGATGTTGGCTCAACCTGTGCTGGTTTTATGCTATCAACCATATTTTATAGGGAGGTTGTCTGCACTGCAGCCCTGTGGTTTGGCTTTTCCTGCTGGAATTCTGGGCTTGAGATGTTTCTGTGTGTGCTTTGCCATCTGGTCAGTATGTATGAGAGAAAACGAGAGAAAGAATGAGGGATATTTGTTACATATGAAAGTACTTCATGGGTGGAGAGATGATGGCAGTAAGTAGGAGATGATAGGTGGAGTGAAGAATATAACAGAACAGAAAAAACATAACAGTTTATTAAATTTTGCACAGCCATGTCTTTGCAGATTAATATACATTATGTTGCAGTTTACCTACTGTATATTTTAAGCTTACTGTATGGTTATTTTTTCTGTTCAGCTTTCTAGAAGGTTTACATTAAACTTTATATGGTTACTACACTATACCTAGCCCATTTAAAAAACCTTTGGATGATATTTGTCACTTTAGGTACCTATGTGCTAACCAGCTATGTTTAAACTATTCAAACTGAGAGCAGAGTATTTGTTGTTGAAGAGCTGTTTACTGTGAGTTTTATAGCCTGTCAACACATTTTTATTTAATGTCCCTTTTTACTGCACACATGATGATGAAGGACACTGGCTGGGTACTGTCAGTTTTATGAGTGTAGAAAACACCGCACCTAAAACACCATTTCTGCATCTAGCCTTTTGTTCCTGCTTTGCCCAGTTCAAAGTTTACAGGATTTTCGCTGCTTGATGATCTCTGGCCCTTTAATTGTATATTGTGCTGTGTTTGCTTTTCTTTTTTACACCACCATAATTGTCTCTATAGATTCTCTCCATGGTAATTGTTCATTACATTATCTGAAGTTAGCCTAGTTCCAGTCACTTGTCAGCTTATCATATAAGATTACACATTTTCAGCAAGAGCTTAAAATATAATTCTCATTCTCAAGAAGTGATTGTCAATTTTAAAAACATCGCTGGTCCTGTTTTTTTTAATAAAGCTAGAAGACTACTTTCTCCTACTCATCCAGTTTAAAAAGATTTAATATCAATAAGGTGAAATTTTCTGTTTTTCATGGACTTTTAAATATTCTCCAATATGCTATCTGCATGAGACATAAAAATCTGATGGTGTCATGTATTGAATGTAGACAATGACAATAACTGTTCAATTTTACAGATAAACATTGTATTTTTTGGGGTCATCCTCCTGTCACTATTGTTATTACACTTATTCACTTCACTGTGTGAAGAGACATTAGACGGCGGCCTACCTGATTTATATGTACAGTATATATATGATGTAAACTTTTGAGAAATTCAGTATGTTTAAAAAATGGGCTTAGTCTTGATGACCTTTTATTTCATTCAAAAATGAGTAAATCCCCACCATTACTTGGGTTATTTAATTACATTAATAATCTGTCCAATGTGATGTCTATGAGGCCTGCTTTAGATTTTTGGTTTAGATAGATAGATAGATAGATAGATAGATAGATAGATAGATAGATAGATAGATAGATAGATAGATAGATAGATAGATAGATAGATAGATAGATAGATAGATAGATACTTTATTAATCCCAAGGGGAAATTCACATACTACAGCAGCAGCATACTGATAAAGAAAATATTAAAATAAAGAGTGATAACAATGCAGGCATACAGACAGACAATAACTTTGAATAATGTTAACGTTTACTCCCCCGGGTGGTATTGAAGAGTTGCATAGTGTGGGTTTAGGTTTAGGTAGTGAGTGTATCTCAAGATTTATGTAACTGTGGTTAATGGTCTTGCAGTAATACCCCATCCATGGTTGGTTCCTTCCTTGTGGCAGACCAATTTTATTGAAGTGAAAAAGAAGTTAACTAGATGCTTCTATCTCACAAAATCCTAGAGTGTAAAGCTGGGTCAAATTTAAATTACCTCTCTACTATTCCTCTCACAGTATATGCTCTTACTTGTATCATTATGAAGAGCTGTCAACATTGCTCCATGTAACAAAACATTCAACTTAGAAAGCAATTGTTATACATTTATCTGAAAAGCCCAAGATTAAATTGAAACTCTATAGATACTATTTGGCAAATGAAGCTTGACTATGGCTAATGTTCAACTCTGTAACTGGGCCTACCACAGGCAGACTTACATTTTGACAGATTTAAATTTATATGCACACATAGTGTGTAACCTCCAAAACCATGGACACAACAGACTCAAACACAGTCATTGTTTCAAATATTATTAATTAATTATTCTATCCATCCATCCATTTTCCAACCCGCTGAATCCAAACACAGGGTCACGGGGATCTGCTGGAGCCAATCCCAGCCAACACAGGGTGCAAGGCAGGAATCAATCTGCGCCAGCCCACCACAGGACATACACACACACACCCACACACCAAGCACACATTAGGGACAATTTAGAATCGCTAATCCACCTAACCTGCATGTCTTTGGACTGTGGGAGAAAACTGGAGTACACCCATGCAGACACAGGGAGAACATGCAAACTCCACGCTGGGAGGACCCGGGAAATGAACCCGAGTCTCCTTACTGCGAGGCAGCAGCACTACCACTGCGCCACCATGCCACCCTAATTATTCTATTTATTTATTTATTTATTTATTCTATCCTTTACCTTTTTTTTCTATCCTTTACCTTTACGTGCCCTTCAACAGTAGAATCTTCCCGCCAGCACACCACAACAATAAAGATCTTCCTTCTTCTCCATCACACACATCATCCTCCAAGCAAGCATTGTCTTCTGCCTTACAACTCCAACTCTATGAGATGAAGCAGAGTGACACCTTTCATCCAGAACTTGGGAGTATTTCCAGTGCTAGGACATGTTCTGTTGAAAATACTTCCAGGCACATCCCTCAGCACCCCCTGGTGGCACCAAACAGTGTTGTCTCACAGGAATATGAATTCCAGCATGGCCTGTGGGTGTCTGAATGGTTACTGAAGCCCAAGGATAGGGATAAACCCGGCAAGCTGCCTCTCCCTTTCTCTCCATTATGTTGGCCTCCCAGCCAAAATAAGGATCTTTCATCAGCAGCGTCTCCTTTGTTCCTGTCCCAATATTGGTTTGGCTTCACATCTGGGCAATGGTTCTAGAACCATTCCAGCCTGGTCACCAGCCCATACTTGCCAATTCTTTATAAGGGGTAACATATAAGTCAAAAAAAGGACACAAAAATATTAAAAAAAAGACTTTTTCTACATGTCACAGTGAGGGGGAGTGCTGTCACTCCCTTGGAGTTTCTTTCCATGTAAGTGCCAGGGGGCAGTTCTTCTCCATATAAGAATAAAAGCAGGGAAGAGGTAAATATTTGTAATTATTTCCATAATTAAAAAGTTATAGTCTCTCATCAACAGTATTGCTATTGCAGTTTCATCCAATGTTTTTTTAAGAATAATACTGTGGGTAATACTTTAAAAAAAGGAGATGAATTGAAAAAAAGTCAACCAGTTGGGAACAATGGGCTGAACAGACTGACAGTTTTGTAAAAAGCACCTAAAAACAGACACTTCTGGGGAAATCTGGATGTATGGTAACTCTAGGCACACATCTGTGGCTTTCTACAAGCCTGTTACTGTATTTGCCCAAGTATGACATATCCAGCAGAAACACTAGAGATAACTTTTCACAATACTTCCTCCAATATTCTTGCTCAATTTCTCCATTTTTACACAACAGTTGACCCCATAAAGACAGCCAGATATGTCAAAACCATTAAGTATTGGGAAAGAGACTTAAGAACTTCAATTTTAGTAGGATGACTATTCAGTAGTAGTTCTCTCTAAATAATGTCCCTTGCTGCAATAGGGACACTCTCAAACATTTTTTATACTGCAGGTGGTATAGAATAACTGAAAGGGTTGATTAATTTAGCTTATAAATGTCCTTTTCTTGCATTAAATGGGATATTGAAACTGTAACTTACTTGCATGTTTGTGGAAGAGTCCTCAAACTTCTTGAGAATCTGTTGTTTTGAGTTGCTCTTGTCCCCCATGTGGGGTATTCTGCATCTTATTTGCTTTAGATTTTGTTATTAATTTATATTGTTATTCTGTTATGATCTTGGCAATTTTGGGTACCATTTTCCAGGGGCTGCTGCCACTATGTAAGTTTTTTTTATGGTCACAATCATATTGTTGTTGGCAATCACTTCGCATTTCTACCATGTGACAAGTAGAAGCACTGCATGTGATGTCATTGCATCATCATTATGGAAGATTATGTCATGACCTTAATGGAATCCTAGCTTTGGATAGAAGACTTCACAAAAGAAAAATCCTAGTAAAACTTCTTCGTTGGATATGGAAAGGGCACAGAAGGTGGATTAGATATTTGGCTGTTTTTAATGATATAGATTTTTTTTTTTACAGATCCTACACCCATATTTCTCTTCCCAATTAAAATCAATCTTCACTTCCCAGTCATTCACTTTTTATTCTCTATCTTGCTGCTGTTGGCCTCTGTCATAATGTCTGCAAAGGTCTACTTCAGAATTATTGTACAAAAAAGTTCTTGCTGTTTTCTTACTGCATTTCAGGACCATTTCAAAATTATGGACATACCGTACATTGAATAATCTACCTTTTTTCATCCAATTGCTATTTAAGTTTCTTTTCTTGAATAATGATTATTTTTTTCTTTCTCTCCCCACTCACCCTACCCATTCATTTACTAACTCTACCTTTTCCAATTCAAGATATTGTAGACTAATTGAAAAGCAGGGTTGCCAGGTTTCCAAAATCACAGATGGGACAGCCACCATTTCAAGCAACCAAAAAAAAGATGTTAAGGAACTAAGGAAGAGAAAAAATAGATTAATTACTTTATAATTCTAGAAATATAAAAATGTATAATCTAAACATATAGGTATATGCAAATATTATATATATATATATACAGTATTTATTTATATATATATATATATATATATATATATATCCATCCATCCATTTTCCAACCCGCTGAATCCGAACACAGGGTCACGGGGGTCTGCTGGAGCCAATCCCAGCCAACACAGGGCACAAGGCAGGAACCAATCCTGGGCAGGGTGCCAACCCACCGCAGGACACACACAAACACACCCACACACCAAGCACACACTAGGGCCAATTTAGAATTGCCAATCCACCTAACCTGCATGTCTTTGGACTGTGGGAGGAAACCGGAGCGCCCGGAGGAAACCCACGCAGACACGGGGAGAACATGCAAACTCCACGCAGGGAGGACCCGGGAAGCGAACCCGGGTCCCCAGGTCTCCCAACTGCGAGGCAGCAGCGCTACCCACTGCGCCACCGTGCCGCCCTATATATATATATATATATATATATATATATAATATCCATATTACTAACTGAGAATAAACCGGATATGGACGCAGGGACACGGCGATGGGACCATGAGACGTACTGCGCAGGCGCGCGTCTCATAGACCCGCATGCGAAGTCGTATCCACCGCGAACGAAGGAGTCACGGACCAAGAACAAAAGAGCTCAACTAACGTGAATGAGAAATGAAGCAACAACGCGCCCATAGCTACCACTAACGACACAACCAAACAAAAAAGAGGATTCAGCGCTGCACCCCCCCCCCCCCCCCCCCCTCCCGAGAGTCACACGTAAGAGGCTACGGAGGCCCCACAGGTCCACAAAGATAGTACGGAAGCCGCAGGCGTCACCGTCATATTGTGAGCGGCACTACTGCAGAGTGAAGTTAGGAATAATGTGCTGCTTGGGATTGTACAAACCGCTGAACGCTTTACACCAAATTCAAACACAATACAGCTCAACGATACAAACACGAGCCCACCTGGATAAGATCAATGAACGCAGGCGCCTACAACGCGCGTCTGAAATGCCGTGGGCAAAGCGGGCACGGCTCCAAAACGAACGAGCTTGACTAATGTATTTCAGGATACCCAATGCCGGGGGTAGGCGAGCGAAGTGAGCAGGGGGCGGAGCCCCCTTGTATAAAGGAGAAAACATATATAAAATAGTCACAGAATAATCACCATAGTACACCTACAAGTAATGCAATATTTCAATTCATACTAAACTAACATAAATATGAATATACGTTAAACATTTCACATTGTTTTGTATATAACCTCATGTATCATTTCTTTTAGATTCAAAAAATACATATGGGTATGTTTGATATAAATTGTAACATAGTGTAGCATCCAAACCAGGTTGAAGCCTTTTTATTAACTGACTGTTAGGGACTGACTGTTAATTGAGGGAGGGCAGAGTACAGCATGGAAGACTGACAGCGGGGTATTGATTGAGGCGGTAAGTGGGGGGGCGTGGGACCAGGGATGGGAGGAGGGGTTGGAGAAGGTGCTTAAAAGGGTGTTTTTGGGGTTACGAGGTCAGCATTCTTTTTCTTAATTGTTCAAGTAAAAGCTTTTTGGTGAGACTTTACTACGTCTGTCTGTTTTTTTAACTTCTCTTTTCAAGCCCGACGCGGAGGTCGCTACAATATTTTATGTTTCATATAATATACGACACTATATATGTAAATAGAATGCAGTTATGCAGATACAACCTACCTTTTTAGTTGTAAAGTCTTTATCAGTATCACTCCACTTTCAAAACTAATTACACATGAGCACAAGCAGCCGTGATGCGCACGAGAAACGTACGATGAAACGAGCACATAACGTACACGAACACACACAATTAAAACACTCAGATTCAGCTGACAGTTACACATTTTATTCATAAATGTGGTTTTTCAGTCTGTCTACAAAAATGTAGCATTTTTTTCTACATTCAGTTTCTGGGATTTTCTGAGGCAATTTACGACACATTATTCTGTTGAACTCAGGACAGTCCCACTCAAATCAGGATGTCTGTCAACCCTGTTGACAATTAAAATAAAAAATGTAAATATTCTTTAAGTCGCTGTGAATACATTGCATGTGTGATGATTGAAGTAAATGATCAGCTGGTGGACAGCATACTGTTCTTACAAATAAAGCTGATTCTTCACAGAACTTGTCACTGTGGTATAAGCAAGTGCTGGAGTGTCATGGACAATACAACTGGCTGCTTGGGGCTTGTCTACATGGTTTGGTGCTTATACATGAAACAACTTGCAACATAGTCAGATAAGAAATGCACGTCTACACAGATGATAGAATATTGAATGGGCCACACCAGAGCCGATAAGTCTGAGGTAAAAGGGTCCCTCCTTAAGAAGATCAGCTAGTGCAATGGCAGCCTTGATATTGACCCTGATGGATGGGTTTTTATTAAGAATATGCATCTTGTTGTTTTATTCTAAATTGTCCCTAGTGTGTGCTTAGTGTGTGTGTGTGTGTGTGCGCACCTTGCGGTGGGCTGGCGCCCTGCCTGGGGTTTGTTTCCTGCCTTGCACCCTGTGTTGGCTCCAGCAGACCTCCATGACTCTGTAGATAGGATATAGTGGGTTGGATAATGGACGGATGGATGGATCTTGTTCTTTTATTTGTGTAGCTATAGTTTCATTCCATGATTTCAAAAAAATGTTATGTTGATTGGTTATATTGAATGCCCATTAGGTAGATGCATATGTACTATTGTCAAATTCAATCTGACTTCTCACCACACCTGATCTTCTGCATTAGGTAATGTAAGACTGAGAAATTGGTGATTGCTCCAGATATTGTTCATTGTATAGAAGTAATAAATATATGTGTTAAGAGTGTTGTGCAAGGCCATTGAGTTTAGAACAAACTCTTTTTTTGTTCACTGTGTTATTAATGATAATTCTCAATTGCGTAACATTATTATAATATACGAATAATTTTGCTTCTTTTTTAATGTTTACAGAATCCAACAGTGATTGCATTTACAACAATTGCAGGGCTAACTGGAGTGGTCATAACTTTAGCTTTGATTTTAATTATCACATCATCCATGGAGGTCATCAGAAGGTCCTACTTTGAAGTGTTCTGGTATATACACCACCTTTTTGTGATCTTTTTTATTGGACTTGTTTTTCATGGAGCTGGGTATGTATTCTAAATAAGCAGTAAAATCATTTGGCTTATGGTTTCAGTTTTGGTCTCAGTAGAAGAAATAATGTCAGACAAGGCAAAATCTATTCAGAGACATTTATCAAAAGATCAGCTATAATTAAGCAAGAAACAGGAAATATAACCAACAAATAACTAGAGTAATTGTTGACATATACATTTTAAATTTCTTAAAACTATTTACACTCAATAAGGCATTTATTAACATGCCAATAAATCTTACCGCATTAATGCAGTACAATAGTGTTCGTGCTCAGCAGTCCAGCTATTGGACATTATGACCACAGATTCAATAGCTCTCTATTGGAAAAATTCCCACATTTCTTTACAGATAATCACCACAAGTGATTTTTTATGGAAATATGCTATCAACCATTTAGACATTAACTGTTAATCTACCTGAGGCTGCAGTGCATGGTTGTGGGAAATGTTTATCAGCAAGGTCTTGCTTTAGAAATGCCTACCTAATGTTAAAGTTCTGTTCATAATAAAATACCTTCATTTGTAAGTGGAGTAAAAATGGCAATGACAACGAAATGAAACAAGTGGAAAGCTCATTGTCTGATCCTTCCCACTTCCAGAACTGGGCAATTAAATTTGACAGGAGAGAGAGCATTTTGAGAAAACAACAGCCCATATCGTATCAGAAATTGCCAGTGGAGACACCTCCTCATCCCTAAAGTATTATAAAAGACTTGCCCACACTGAAATGAAAATCAGGAAGTAGTCTCACTATAATTATATATCCTAAAATTAAGATGAAGCAGACACAACCTTACGAACATTTGCAATGGACAAAAATGGAAAATATAAGTAAGGAAAAGATAAGTCAAAACATGACAAATTCCCTCCCACTGCAGCAACAGTAGTAACCACTAGGCTGCATTGCCTGCATTATACAAAAATGTTTTATTTTCTTAATTGAAATAAATAAATAAATGCAGTATAATTCAATGAACTTCAATATGCATTTTACTTTTTCAGCTCCTACCTCTATGAAGAAACTTCACATAACCAAAAAGCTATATAATATGTGCTCCTATTCAACATTTAATAATCTAAAATTTCAGAGAGAAAAGACCTCTATGTATGTTTAATTAATATTGTAGCCAAATGGGTAAAGTGACAGTTGAGACAGTGGAAATAACTGAGATCTGCCATTTATTTTTAAACAAATCTAAAGCACAGCACTGCTTTCCAACAGCCCGTGACTACTCCACCAATCTCTCTTCTATCTTGCACACCAAATTGCGCCTTCTCCTCACCAATAACACACAGACATGACACAGTAGGGGTCAAGAGAATTCGTTGTGCAGTCAAGTGTATACAAACAAGAGGGAATACAGGGTTCACACCAGCCAAATAACTATATTACAAATACAGCAATCTAACCAACTGGGTACTGCATCTCTGTCACAATTTTATTTATTTCTTCTTATTTCGTACTTGACTTAAGAAATGTTAACATAAGAAATACTAACTCCACTGTTAATGCATTTGGGACAATTGTGACTAGCACATCTATATATAAGAAATCCAACATCTGTCTGTCTGTCTGTCTGTATGTCTGTCTGCTCTTCTCGAGAGAACTACTTAATGGATTTAGATCTGTTTTTCTTTCTATAATTTGCTTGAACATTGATTTTGTGACATCTCTCATTGCGCTAAGAATCATTGTTCGCTTGCAGGAGCAATATATTTGCGCTAATCCAAGACAGAGGTTGCGGGCCGAGGGGAGGGGGACACGTGACATCAGGAGTGAGGACGCTGGTGGGGCCTTCCTCACTGTCCTTTTTCACTAATACACGGGTGGAGCCACAGGGCACGGCTAGTAGTTTATTTACAAATTTCTGGTGTTATGCACATTTAAAGTTATAATTATTGTATTAAGCAAGGCAAATGTTCTGCCAAATGTTTAAAATGTAGGCCATTTCCCACAACTATTGCAGTTCATTTAATTGATTTGTAAATGTTATTAAAAAATAATTTCCATAATAGTCAGCACAAATAGTGTTCAAAATTTTGATTCATGGTTTGATTCATGGTGGATCTGATTTCTGTGGACTTCAATAGTTCCTGGAACTACATCAAAGTTGTCATTCGAGCACAGACATTTATCATAAAATGGCTTTACAAAAATGCAGGCAAAATCCCAAGCTAGATGTAACAGGATAACTCTTTCTTCATCATGAAAACATCTACAAAATACTTAGGGTCTGCATAAAAATATATTTTCATTGGTCTTTCTAAGGTAAGCTGATTGTGTAGGGTCATTATTAAAGGATGTATATTGGTGTACTTTTCTGCATAAAGACCAGCACTTTTAAAAAAGAAGGTGCTAAAATGGTTCTTCAGAGTAATGTCAATTTTTTTTTTCCATAAATAACCTTTTTTAATTAGATTTAGATCTTTATTTATTTATATTTATTTCAGATTTGTGAATTACCAATGGGTTCCTGATTTTTAAAGGACTCTTGCATTAACATTAACATGTACTAAGTTTGGGTTTTCTTGATTTCTTGATTTGTTAGTTTCCTGAGAGGTTGTCTACTCTATAATAAATATTTCTGTTTTGTCCACATATTAGGAACTTTTTCTAAAGCCCAAAGAACTAATTTCTTGTACAAAAAACCCTTGCAAGAATGAAATGGTTCTTCGTCGAGCAGTGGTTCCATAAGGAACCACACAACACAGTTGAAAGCCATTTTAAAGAGAGAAGTCACTGTATATGATGTCAGAGGCTAACTTTAAGGCTCATTAGTTGTAGGTAAAATGGCTATCCCGGAATGCCACCTTTGATGTAAATCCAGGAACAGAAAACCAAGTGAATCAGATTTACCGCATTGTCCAAAAAGTGGACACTTCCATATTACATGAGCTGAAGGCACCTCTGAGAAGGTCTCAACTGACTTTGGTTAAAATAAACTCAGAGAATATGTTTGAATCCTTCACACTATCTTGAAAGAATTTGGGAAGAAAGGACTTGTTGAAAGAGTCTCCATCAAACTGAAATGTGGTGGTGGTGAAAATTCCACATGGAAACTGAGTGGCGTGTATATCTGTGAATTATATATATATCTGTGTGTGTGTGTGTGTGTGTGTGCGTGTGTGCGTGCGTGTGCGTGTGTGTGTGTGAATTTCTTTCTATCTATCTATCTATCTATCTATCTATCTATCTATCTATCTATCTATCTATCTATCTATCTATCTATCTATCTATCTTCTGCTCAAATGTGGAGGACTCTTTAGCGAGAACACAAATTCAGGAAAATTTGGAAGTGAACCAACAAAAGAAACTCAGGCTCAGACTAAGGTGCAGCTTAGTTTCTTTATGATATGTGTAGGCAGACTGGTCAGACATGGGTTCAAGAGTTGGGGAACCACCTTGTTAACCCTGTTTAATGGCATCAAATCACAAAAAAAGTACAACAAAATTATTTGTCCTCTGTCGTTAAGAATAGCAAAAATCTTTGTACTAGAGAGGAGCCTGCCTTCTCTCCTTCTCGTGTTCTCATGAATGTCAAACTGAAGACTCCGACTTCAGTCGGGATGGGCTCTATATACAGTATATCTGGAACCAGAAAGGGTGTTGCTTGGGAGATTTGTGGGGCTGTGGTTAGATGTCTTCTGGCTGTAATCCTTCATAGATGTGGATGGTGAGACAAGGTTGTGAGCAACAGCATCACATTTCATCGCAGGTGGTACTGTTTACCCTCTCACAGCCTTAAAGGAGTCCCCTACGCACACATGTGTGTAATATGTAAACAGAACTGGATTGCTGAGTCTTTTTAACTAAAATAAATTTTGGAAAATTCTTAAATCTGACAAGACTGATACTTTGGATTTGTTAATTTGCCTGTTCGTTTTTTTAATTGTTACACTCCATTAATATTTAATCATTATTTTTTTCTTTAATATTGTGTTGCTTCCACTCATTCATTAGAGCTTGAGTTTCAATTCTAGGCTTGGTGACAGTCTGTTTGACATTTACACTTTCACTCTGTGCTCAGTCAGACTTTCTCCAGACAGCTTAACATATTCTGAAATCCCGGTTCACCATATTAGGTTACTTGGTGACAGCCTAAATGAGTGTGTGTGTGAGTGTGCCTTGCAATAAACTATAATCTCATCCCATGATGATTCCCGTCTTATTCACGATGGATTCCCACTGTCCTGCAACAGAATGAGTGGGTTCAGAAATTATATCAAATGATAGTGTTCTGGGCAAAGAAGGTTCAAATATTGATGAGTAGATAGATGGATCATTCAAATGCAGTGCATATTGACATAATAGAGATGATTTAAGGATCACTTTATTAAGTTCTAAAAATAACATCTTCTTTTGTTCTTCTTCTTTTTGTTGTCAATCCAGACGCATAGTACGTGGTCAAACAAACCTAAATGCAAGTGACCCAGACCTGTGTGCAAAAAATTTTAAAACTTGGGGACAAAATACTTCATGTCCTGTACCAGAGTTTGCTGGAAATCCACCCATGGTATTACATTTTCTGTTTTATAGCTGTATAATATTTATATTTGATACCTATTTGATTTTCATGTTAAGTTCAGACTATACATACAAGACTGCATATAAAATGGTGGATATATGTGCTTGTACTCTTCAAAGCCTTCCCTTTAAATGATCAAGCAAAGTCCACTTTGTATGTGTTATCCTTTAGAGCTTCAGCACCTTTGAATTATGAAAGAACAATGTTGAAGCATTTTCTGTTTTTGTAAGTGGCTTTACATTAAAAAAAGTATATATTTTTATTTCAGACATGGAAATGGGTAGTTGGTCCAATGTTCCTATACGTTTGTGAAAGGTTGGTGCGATTTTGGCGTTCAATGCAGAAAGTGGTCATAACAAAGGTTTGTCATATCTACTATCTATCGATTGTTCAATATCTTGTAGCTATCATATGTTTATTTGATCTGTTTTTTTTGTTGCTCTGTATTTAGGTTTTTCTTAAGATTAGTAACCGTAAACCATTTGGCCCCATTCACCTCAACACCTCTAATGATGATGATGATGGTAATACAATACAATACAATACAATTTATTTTTCTATGGCCCAAAATCACACAAGAAGTGCCACAATGGGATTAATGATGATAGAACTTTATTTGTCCCCAATTGGAAATTTGGCTTTTTACAAAGCTCTTTCAATAAATAAATAAATACATAAATAAGTAGACTGCGGTGTGTTGGCACCCTGCCCGGGATTGGTTCCTGCCTTGTGCCCTGTGTTGGCTGGGATTGGCTCCAGCAGACCCCCGTGACCCTGTGTTCGGATTCAGCGGGTTGGAAAATGGATGGATTGATGGATAAATAGGTAGATAAGAAAGTAAGCAAATAAACAAATATACATACATTCTTTGATCTGAACACACACCAGATGACTATAAAGAAAGAAAATTTAAAAAAAAAATAAAAATTGTGTCTTGGCTGTCACAGTCCCAGTGAGGCATTATACAGACATATTGCTGTTGGTATAAAGGAGTTCCTATTCCATTTCTTGAAACACTTCTGATGAATAATTCATTGACTAAAAGTACTCAGTGTTAGTGTGTCAGAAGGGATGTTCAGCATTGTTTATAATGGTACTCAGTTTTGTTTTAATTCTCTCCTTAGCTACAACCTCCAGGGGTCCACAGTGTGTCTCATAACTGAACCTGCCCTTTTAATTACATTGTTCATTCAGTGGGCCTCTCTTGAAGTGATGCTACCAGCCCAGCACACAACAGCTTAGAAAATCGCACTGGCCGTCACAGTTTTATAGAAGATGTGAAGGATATCACTTCCCACATTAAAGGAACACATTATCTCCTAAGAAAAAAAGAACCTGCTCTGCCCTTTCTTATATAGTTCCTTTATGTCTTAAATTTTGTGAACTATTCCCCTCATTTCTGTTTCGACCTTCACCTTTGTTAAATCTATGGCACATGATTTTTTTACTGAAGAAATGTTCCCTCCTCTCTGACAAGAAATGAAAGATAGATAGTGTTCCAATGTGCAGTTGACTGAGTGACAGGAAAGATAAAATCTACCTTTAAGAATCATTAGAATTTTTAAAAACTGCATTTTTATTATAGGTGTATTGTAAATTTTTGTTTACCTTTTGTTTACTATCTTTTCCAAATTATAGAGTATAGAAATATGATCAGACAACTGACATAGGAGAAAAAGCAATACAAAAATGCTCAGAACAAATATCATTCATTTTAGGTTGTTACACATCCATCTAAGACCATTGAGCTGCAGATGAAGAAGAAAGGGTGGAAGATGGAGGTTGGTCAATATGTGTTCCTTCAGTGTCCTTCCATTTCTCAATTTGAGTGGCACCCATTCACTCTGACATCTGCTCCAGAGGAAGATTACTTCAGTGTTCACATCCGGATTGTGGGAGACTGGACCCAAAAACTATTCACTGCTTATGGTGGCGATAAAACAGATTTCCAGGAAGCATGGAAAATGCCAAAGTAATCATCAAATGTTTTCACTGTTATTGGTTTTGCTTTACAAAAATTATAAGTAGAAGTATTTTTAAGAATAATGATTTAATTTTAAATGCCATGAGGCTTTCAACGTATTTAATCCAATCCATAGTCATGGGGGTCCTACTGCGTATCCCAGAAGCAGTATTGGTTTCAAGGCAGTCCATTAGATGGCACAGTAAGGACAGTATGGACAAACTCATATGACTCTATGCTAGAATCACCAATTTATCAAACACAGACACCTTTAAGGTATAGGTGGAAAACCGAAGTATAAAGAGAAAAACACACAGACTTCAACTGCGCATGGCATTGGTGCCCAAGGTGTTTGGACCATGAGCAAGCAGCACTAGCCACTGGCATCACCCCCACACAAATAATTACATATTTTCTAAATAAAATGTCTTATGTTGTGGACAAGTACAAGGGGAATATAAGACATATGTGAATTACAGCCAGTACCTGAGCTTGGTTTGATGGAGTATTCACTTTGTACAGGGAGAGATTATCTCCATGTTAAAGTTAACACAAATCCCTTCCTCCCAACATTAGTTTGCAGAGGACAGTTGCAGATGACATGCTGAGAATTAGAAGAAGAAAAAAGCACAGAGTGAAAGATATAATATAGTTGAAGCAAATTAATTTGATAACCTCTCTCTCATAGCAAACCAAAATAGTAATTGAACATATTATAACTTAAATTAATTGGACATGTTATTAGTATTTGATTAGATCAGATAAACTTTATTAATTCTATGCTTAAATTTAGATGCATACAACAGTAGAAACAGAAAAAAAATCACAAATACAGACTCACAGGACAAATAATGTAATCAATCGATCAATCAGTTAATCAATAAATAAATATATATTGAGTAGAAATTTCAAAATGAACTTGAAAAGTATGTTAAGAGGAAGCATTGAATTGCCTGATAGCAGTGGACGGAAAAGACCTCCAGAGGTGTGTCTTAGTACACCATGGTGAAATGAGCCTGTGGCTAAAAATGCTCTAAGAGGGAATCTCCAGTAGGGAATGGAGGGTTTTCTTTACGATGGCATCTAATTTTGTCATTAATCCACTTTTCCATAACAGCTTCCAGTGTGTTCAGGGTTCACTCTCTGATAAAGCAGGCTGTCCTGATAAATTTGTTCAGGCTTTGTACTTCTTTTGAGCTCAAGTTGCTTCCCCAGTAGACCACAGCAGGTTCTTGTTGTTGTTCATGTGAACTCCCAGGTAGTTGTAGCTCTGCACCACTTTGACTTCCTCTCCCTGAATGGTGACTGGTCTCAGAGGCTCCTTCGTACTTTGTTCATTCCCGCACAGTCCAGGTGCTGACTGGCAGCTGCTGGACGATATGTTAGTGGTTATCATTGCTTCCTCACTTTTGCAAGCCTAACATTGTGCTTCTTTAATTCATTCTTATTCTTCTTTTTTGATAGTTCTGACAGAACATTTATTTCTAGGTCAAGTAATGAAATTCATTTTTATAATATTCAGCAAAGGTTAGGCATTTGGTTTGGCCAATGTTCATTGAAGAAAACAAATCATAGAAGACTGCCCAAGTTTCAATGAGTTTCTAAAGTCTAATGTTTCTGGTGCATAGCTTTCTCTATATAAAATCTTTCATTTCAGCAGCAAATATTGCAAATCAATATGCACAAAACGTTCCATATCATTATATCTGTAGAGAGCCTAGGTGTTACTTTAAAATAAAATCTTGAACAAGAACACATGGACATGGCTGGAAACTTTTTAAGAGCAAATTTTGCACAAACGTTAGTACATTTTCAGGCAAAAAAAAACATAGACGCATGGAATAAATTTCAGTTGTGTGGTAGAGAGTAGGACTTTAGGGACCTTCAGATTTTGACTTGATGTTATATTGGACAATCTAGGTTAATAGACAAGACAAGCTTGTTGAGCTGAATGGTCTGTTCTCACAGCGATTATTCTAATTTTCTAATGAGTAAAATTTCAATAGATTCTTAGAATTTTACACTACTAATGACTGTAGCAAGATTCTTTTGGATGAGGGACTTGTTTTCAGTCATCTTTCCCACAGACTTACATCCTGACCCTATGGACTAACACTCACACACACATACAATTGTGAAAGTAGTCAAATAGTGTTCAAGGACACCATGGAAGTTTGGAAAATCTATATTATAAATTTGGAAAGCTAGTGAAAGCCTAGAAAAAATGTGTCTGTCATAATACTGTGAATAATACTGTGAATTTCCCATTGGGATTAATAAAGTATCTATCTATCTATCTATCTATCTATCTATCTATCTATCTATCTATCTATCTATCTATCTATCTATCTATCTATCTATCTATCTATCTATCTATCTATCTATCTATCTATCTATCTATCTACTTTCCTAATATTTATGCACATTCATGTTTATATGAGTGCATCTATCTATCTATCTATCTATCTATCTATCTATCTATCTATCTATCTATCTATCTATCTATCTATCTATCTATCTATCTATCTATCTATCTATCTATCTATCTATCTATCTATCTATCTATCTAAGCCACATATAGTGGGCACAAACAACTCTTATGGTCAAAATGAGACCAAGGCTCCAAATGACTTGCTTCTTGTGAAATACATCTGAAGTGTGGACAGTATCAGCTCGGGAAATGAGAAAGACTTGGTGAAATCGGGCAAGATGTATGAGGAAGACAAACAAATAAAACAGCCTGTACTGAGCACTTAGTATGCAAGTATTAATCAAGAGAGAGGTGGAACTCACCTAAATGACACACTGAATGAATTGTGTGAATCTCACCTGAGAATGCGTTCACAGCCAACACTAAATCATTGTAGTCAATGCTAGCAAGGAAAAGGTGATGAGGCCAAGGCCCTTACTCTTCATTAATGATCGATGATACCGTTCTTTTTTTATAGGATGGCTGTAGATGGACCCTTTGGAACAGCGAGTGAAGATGTATTTCGATATGATGCAGTTATGTTAGTGGGAGCTGGGATTGGTGTTACTCCATTTGCCTCAATCCTCAAGTCAGTCTGGTATCGATATTCCAACAATGTCACTGAGCCCAAGTTAAAAAGAGTAAGTGTCAGAAAGATGTCCTCTAGGTTTCTTGAATTTCCTCCTTTTTTCTCTTTTTCTTTATCCCATATCCTATCAGATATTAGCAGTGTTTCTGTAGCAAAATAACAAAAGGCAAGGCTATACTGTGATTAAAATAACTACAACCTCTTATCTTTTTGTTTTCAAAATTTAGAAGTCATATCAGTTTCTTTTCTGACCCCTGGTTGCCTGTTGAATATTTCAAACAAATTTTGTCATATTGCATGTTGCCATTTTTTTGTTGACTTTGATTGTATATGAATTAAATTATCATTTACCTAACTGTCAAACTATAGGAAAAGTTGTGATGAAAGCAGGCCACTTAGGCCAATATGGAATGGCAATCCCCGTTAATCTAAAATTCACAAAATACCATCAAGAATGCTGAATATCCTCAAGCAGAATCATGAAAAATCAGCATATAGCCGGCAAAATAAAAATGTGAATAAATCTAAACCACAACTGTCAATGTATTTTACGACAAAATGTTATTTAAAATTATTGCTATATATAGTATGGTAAAAAGGTGCTTTGTTTCTAATTTGAATTACAGATTTATTTCTACTGGGTATGCAGAGAAACCAATGCATTTGAGTGGTTTGCAGATCTTCTGAGGTCTCTAGAGGCTCAAATGGCAGAGAAAGGGAATGCTGACTTCCTGAGCTACAACATTTACTTAACAAAATGGGATGATAATGAGGTAACCTATCCTAGCTGAATATCTGAACAGGGTCATCATCATCACCTTCAATAGTGAATACAGATTTTCTGAAATAGCACAGGTCAGCCAAACCCAATGCCCATTTTAACTAAGCAGTTGTTCCATGAACCATACTTTGCATAAAGTGCCACAAAATGATTTGCAAACCACAATATATGTTATGAATTACTTTATATGCAAATACACATATATTGCTCACTTCAATGATTAAATGAATGCCATGTTTCATAACTCATAAAATCTTCCTTATACTCTATCTATCTATCTATCTATCTATCTACCCTGCATTTCATTTAAAGACTGGCAGTCCTACCTACTGTAGCAATTTTACAATATTTGTTATTTACTTTTCTGGTCACCTATTGGCAAAGCAACTAGATATTTGAAGAGTGATTAAAATGTTTTTAAGCTTGTCTCATTAAAAGAAACACCAGAGACACAAAACAAGTTTTATTTTTCAATATTATGCCCCAGACCAGTTATAAACATGTTATAACTTTCCCAAAATCTTCCTTCTTTTAAAACATCTTTATCATTGAAGTAGCTTGACCAATAGATTAGGGGCAAAGGGAGTCTGGTCTGGAGCAGAAGGTGGATGTGGAAACTTTTCAGTTCCAAAGTTTTGCAGAGCAGCCTTTGCAGGCAGTGCAGTGTGAGAGGGGACATTGTCATGCATTTGAAGCTCAATGGCTTTTCTTGCCAGTTTTTTCTAATTGATTACCACAAACACTTAAGCAAATCAGTGTAATATTCACTGGTCATGTAAGCCTATTGATGCAAGTATCCAAAATGGAAAAAAATCTTTAAAATTATAAAAAAATATGTACACATGATTTTGCCAACATTGGTCATGACATTGAATTTATTTGGTGTTGAAGAATTACCAATGCTTTCATCAAGGTTTATGCTCTGGGTCAAAGTGATGTCATCAAGTTTCATACCCACTTATGAAACATTTCTTAAATTTCTACAAGTCCAAATAAGTTGATCTCCTTTAAACCCTGAGTGCGGTGATACTTCATTTCTGGAGTCACAACATCCATAGATGTTGTTCAAGTTTAAATGTACATGAAGAATGGATTCAACAAGTCCATAACAAATTCCTATTGTGTCTTCTACTTCATGTACCATTACACTTCTCCATTATAGTTCACCTCACTGTGGTAATATCTTCTTGTGTTGTCAGTGCTGAAGTCCAGCCAGAACATGGATCATATTTGGCAGATGTTATACTACAATGTGGCTCTGTTGCCCGTCTATGGCAGATGAGCAGGATTGTTTCTGGTTCACGCTGACTACGCAAGAACAAAGCTCTTCAGGAATATTGTTCTCTAGCATTAGAAATTAAATGATGCTACAATACTTGATTTGACACTTTTTTTGGCATACAAATTCATCATGATTCTGAAATGAAATATTCACTATAAATGCTAAAAACTTGTATTCTTGTATTTTAGTACACCAGTGCTAAGGTTAAAACTCAAACATTTTGACCACCACTCATATCCATTTAAAAAAATGTGTGCTTCTTGCCTAAGCAGTATAAAGATAGATACAGTATTAATCATATGACATCTTATACTATGTGTTTTTCATTAATAAAGTGTGTCCGTAATTGTATGTGTTTTGATATGTTCCATTACTATGTGGTATGGTAATATGTCTGCCAAC
This sequence comes from Erpetoichthys calabaricus, assembly GCF_900747795.2. NCBI lineage: Eukaryota > Metazoa > Chordata > Cladistia > Polypteriformes > Polypteridae > Erpetoichthys > Erpetoichthys calabaricus. The sequence goes on along the minus strand of NC_041397.2, from coordinate 131,673,872 downwards.
AACAGAAAACAATTTGAAAGACTGGTCTCCACCACTTCTTAAATTATAAGATGATTTCTTGTCCTGCATATCACTGGGTTCTCTTCATGCACATAGCACTCTCATAACAAGCCATTTCCAATAGGAGCCCAGGATGCAAACTTGGGTCCTCTGCACAGAAAGCAGTTGGTCAGTCGAGCCAAAGGAGAACTCCGTGGATGTTAGTGATTGATTAGATTTCTGACTGTAATAGCATCTATTCTCTGTGGCAGGCTTGTTCCACTGGAGCTCTACTACATTTGGATTCAATTTACTCTTCCAGAGTGATCTTTCAAAGCTGTTGCACACTGCCCACCCTCTATTTACTTTTCTTGCATCTGGTAAACAACTATGCTTATCAAGACAAGAATGACCAGATTTCATAATGGTATTCACCTTAAAACTATGACAAAAATGAACTTCAAAGTCAAAGCCAAAGTGAACTTTATTGTCATCTCAGCCATATACAAGTATACAGATAAATGAAATTGCGAAGCTCAGGGTCCACAGTGTAACAACATGACGTGCAAATAATAAATTAAAAATAGAATTAAAATTTAAATTTAAAATGAAAACACAAACAAGACAAGACATTGTGCAAAGACTTAACATTCTGTTCTTAGAGGTTTTGTGTTGTATTGATGAATGAGTTGTTTCTGGCAGTGGATGTCAACCATTTGTTCAGTAATGACTCTTTTTTAGCAGTAATTTTAACAGAAGCTAACCAGCATCTTCATATGAATATCACACAATCAATAGTAAACAGACTTTTCTATTGATTTTAATTAAAAGTAGATAACAATCAAGTGAAACTTAACAAAGCAAAATTCAATCCCCACCCATGAGAGAGGAGAGCCAACAACCAACCAAACCAGAGTATCCTTATGCCCAAAATGGAAGCTTATTATAGAATGTTATTGATTAAATCCTGCCATATTTTAAAAAAAGCTTTGAACAGATCCTCTAAGTGAGAATTTTATTTTTTCCTATTTCAAATATTATGGAACATCAGATACCCATTGAATTGAAAGTGGTGGTGTGGGATTCTTCCAATTGAGCAAGATAAGTCTACAAGCTAATAGTGCAGTAAAGGCAATTACAGTTTGTTTGTCCTTCTCCACTTTAACCCCATCTGGAAGTTCACTAAACACAGCTGTTAGTGGATTAGGAGTGATTGTGACACCAAGGCTGTCTGGTATGCATTCAAAGATTTTTATCCAGTGGAGCTGGAACTTGATTGCAGCATTCACAGGTTGAATCTTGCCCTGGAAACATTTTGGACAAATTTAAATTAGATAAATGCGTTTGAGAAAAGATTTTAAGTTGAATGATTGAATGCTTTGTGCATATGCAACTGTGGCTGCCTTCCACTCCTTTTCTGAAGTATTAAGTGACAGATACTTTCCTCAAAGTATCCCTGGGATCTTTGAAAGGATGGGACTTTAAAGTATTTTTGTAAATTGCAGAGATGCTCTCTGAGTCTTCAAAACTGACTAATATTTCTTCTGTAATAGAAATAGGTGGGAAGTGAGGAAAATTGGGCAAGTTCTGTTTAGCAAAGTGTCTAGCTTGAAAGTAGTGAAAGAATTTTGTTGATGAGAAGTAAAATTTGAAGGGTAATTATTCATAGAAGGTTTCTGAGTGTTTTAATCCTGTACTTTTACCAAACATTGAATACTGTATATGTTTGAGAGGGTGGAAAAAGGTGGTTGTCATGTAGAGGTGCAACAGATAAAAGCTTTTCTGTCTTTTAGTGCTTCCCACATTGGTTCCATATTCTGAGAGAATTACGCGCAATTGGATTATTAGTGTATTGATGATAATTTGTATTTACTGGGGCACAGAGCAGGGAATATAAATAAGTACTGAAAAGTTTTATTTCTATTGCAGACCAGGCTTGTGTATGTTCATTGACTTGTGTTGATGTCCGGGTCTTTATAGCTTGTATATTTGCCTCCCAGTAATAAAATTGAAAGTTACGTATTACCGTGCTCCCTTCTGCTTTAGGTCATTGTAGAGTCACCCTTTGGATACATGGATGTTTCGAATTCCAAATAAATAAGGTTATGATTGAATCTAATTCCTTAAAAATTATTTGTTAATGTATATGGGGATGCTTTGAAATAGTTTGGGAAGGATGGTCATCTTAACAATGTTGATTCTCCCTGTTAATGTAAGTTGGAGGATAGAGCATCTATTCACATCTTAATTTTTTCCTGGAGACAGCAACATTTTGTTGAAAAACAGCTTTATATTTACTTGTGATATTTAAGCATAGATATTTAAACTAATCTGCGAAGATAAGTCCAAAGTTGTGTGCTAGAGAATTCACTGGAAAAATCACACTTTTATTCAAACTGATTTTAAATCTTTTGAATTCAAAAATCTTAAATCTGAAAATCTGCTTGAGCTTTTAGGACTGCTGGCATGGAATTTTGTGGGTCAGATATACAGTATACAGCACTATATCATCAGCATATATTGATATTTTCTGTTCAAATCCTTCTCTGAAAATCCACTTTATCTCTGATGCATTTTAAAAGTATACAGCCACTGGTTCAATAGTGACTGCAAAGAGCAAAGTTGGCAAGGGGCATCATTATCGAGTACCATGTTATAGTTTGAAGTAGTCTGAAATAATGTTGTTAACACAAACTGAGACTTTTGGTCTAGTATAAAGTAGTCTCATCCATGCACATATGTTTAGTACAAACCCAAATGTATGCAATGTAGTGAATAGGTAGTCTCATTCAAATATATTAAAAGCTTTTCTGCATTTAAAGATAATAATATCTCTGGGGTGTTATATTAAACAAACATCGAAGGTTAGAAGTTAAGTGTCTGTCTTTGATAAATCCTGTTTGGTCTTGTGATGTTACAGAAGGAAGCACTTTCTCAATCCTTCTAGCTAGAACTTTGGAAAGTATCTTAACATCATTATTCAGAAGTGAGATTGGCCTGTATGATGCACATTGTAGTAAGTCCTTTCTTAGGAAAGATGGTAATTAATGCTTGGCCAAAAGTTTTGAGGTAGAATTGTGTTGTCTTTAGTTTCTATAACTGTTGCTAATAATAGTGGAGCTAAATCATTTGAATTTTTTTTGTAATATTGCACTGAGTAGCCATCAGGGCCAGCTGGTTTCCCACTTTGAAATGAGTTTGTAGCATCTAGTAATTCTGAAAGTGCCAGATGTTTATCCAGTTCTATAGCACTAAGAGTATCTAGCTGTGATATCTGTAATGAATCAAAAAACTCATTAGATCATGTCTTATCTTCTTTAAACCAAGTAGAATATAAGGACAAATGTGTAAGTTATATTTTTATGGTCAATAATTTTACCTCCATCTGTGTTGGCAATTGTTGTTATGGCATTGCAGACATCCTGCTTGTGGATTTATTGGGCTAAGATCTTATTGCCCTTCTCTCCATAGTCATAATAATGATGTTGTGATTTAAAGATCAGCTGTTCAATTTCGTTAGAAGTCAAGAAATTCTGATTGCAAAACTTGTCTTTTGCATTAAAGTGCCTTATTTGGAGACCTATTCGCTGATTAACTCAGATGCCTTCTTGTTTTCCTTTTTTTGTGAGAAAGATATGAAATAATTGTCCTCTTAAAATTGCCTCCAGAGTTTCCCAGAGTATACATGCTGAGAGCTCTGAGGATCCATTTTTCTCAAGAAAATAATCAATTTGCTTGAATATGAATTCTGTACAGTTCTCATCAGCTAATGACAGGGAGTTAAAATGCCAGCTAGGAGATGAGTGTGTATGATGCAGTAATTTAACCTCCATGATCAGAGGGGGGCGGCACGGTGGCGCATTGGGTAGCACTGCTGCCTCACAGTTGGGAGACCTGGGGACCTGGGTTCACTTCCCGGGTCCTCCCTGCGTGGAGTTTGCATGTTCTCCCCGTGTCTGCGTGGGTTTCCTCCGGGCGCTCCGGTTTCCTCCCACAGTCCAAAGACATGCAGGTTAGGTGGATTGGTGATTCTAAATTGGCCCTAGTGTGTGCTTGGTGTGTGGGTGTGTTTGTGTGTGTCCTGCGGTGGGTTGGCACCCTGCCTGGGATTGGTTCCTGCCTTGTGCCCTGTGTTGGCTGGGATTGGCTCCAGCAGACCCCATGACCCTGTGTTCGGATTCAGCGGGTTGGAAACTGGATGGATGGATGGATGATCAGAGGGGCATGGTCAGAGATAACAATAACATTGTATTTACAAGATTTGATAGTGGGCAAAAAATTATTCTCCTTGAGAAACTAATCAATTCTTGAGTAAAAATGATGCACAGATTAGAAGAAGGAATATGCTGTTAGGTTAGGATTTAAAAATCTCCATGGGTCTGATAAGTTGTGATCCATTATAAACTGTGTAATTATCTTTGCAGTATAAGATGTTATCAGCACTGTAGCTGAGGCTCTATCCAGGTCTGGATTTAAAACACAAACAAAGTCTTCAGCCATTATCATTTTGTGAGTGTTCACATCAGGGATGGATGAAAAACATTTTGGAACAAATCTCTATCATTCACGTTAGACGAATAAAAATCTCTTTTTTATTAGATAAATTACCAGTCACCATGACATATCACCCTTCAGAATCATCTATTGTATTTGACACTACAAATGGAATAGTTCTGATTCCCACACCCCTAGTTTTCTTTGTATAGCTGAAGTGAAAAATTTGGCCAGACCACTTTCTTTGCAACCAAAACTGGTCTAGCTTAATAAGTGAGTCTCCTATAAAAATACTGTCTTCGCATTTAGACCTGTTAAGTGAGACAGTACTTTCTTTCTCTTAATTCATGATTGAGACCTTTGACATTCCAGGTCACAAAGTTCACTGCTTGGTCATAAAAACATTGCTTCTGAACTTTTGTTGACATTTTGTAGTCTTAAGTTAAGGTGGTACATTTTAACATATGATAGCTTTGATCTATATTTCATATTAGTGTCAGGTGTTATGGCTGTGGAACCTATTGCTATTTTGGCACTTATTGGGGCATATTATTATACCCCTCCACCCCCTCGCCATTTTGCCTCTGCAAGTGAGGCAAACCACACTTCGTGAAGTCCTGGTCCTCTGATATGCAAAGAGACAGAGCATGCCTAGAGCAAAACAAACTCCCCCAGCAGTGGTATAGAGAAGGTTATGATCTTAAACAGTCCCAATATAATAAACCAAGGGTATGATGTTAAAAAAAAAACTGTAAATAGCTGGTTACTTTGTGGTAGTCAAAATGTAGATGTACAGTACTAACTGAAGCTTACATACAAAAAAAATATATACATATGTACATATAATTAGCCAAAATGTAGCCATAAGTAGCCAAAATGTACATATCTTCTTATATAATTTGCTACCATGGTTGTTCGTTTGTCTGTCCAGGATTTTAAATCACCTGTAGCTCGCAAACCGTTTGAACTATTGACCTGAAATTTGGTACACATATACTATGTGATGTCTACTATCCGCTTTCAGGGTGATGATTGACCTCCAAGGTTATTCCTCTTTTTATTTTTATTTTATTTTATTGTAGAATCAACTCTCAGCAGCCCCTGTGGCACATGCATATGGGTGCCGTTCTCATCCCTACCACCTTCGCCATCACTTTCTCTACCTCTTTATATCGTAAATCGTTCTTAAGTCTTCAATCTGCCTCATGTGCCAGCTTAAGTGAAAAATTAAGAAAAACGTACTAAGTAATTGCAACACAAACACTGACTTAATCTGTTTTAATGCGAAAAGATGCAGAAGAAAGAAGAGAAGAAGCGGGCTGCCAGAGTGGAGAAAAGAAGAGCTGCTCAGGAAGCTGCAAGCACATCAGACTCTGAGCAAACTAATGCTAAACGTACAGAGAAAGAGGATGAAAACTAGGAATGCTCAAGTCAAGTGCATTCACTGCATGTTATCATGCAGTGCACCATTACTGGTATACCATATTATCCAATTTACTATCTATCATGAAATTATAGTATTCTAGTTATTAATGAAAGGGATATCAATATAATTATTGAAGCTTAAAAAAAAGAGGAGCGGAAAAGGATGGACTGATAAGGGCTGTTCGGTCCCTGTACGATCGGTGCCAGAGCTTGGTCCGCATTGCCGGCAGTAAGTCGAACCCGTTTCCAGTGAGAGTTGGACTCCGCCAGGGCTGCCCTTTGTCACCGATTCTGTTCATAACTTTTATGGACAGAATTTCTAGGCGCAGCCAGGGCGTTGAGGGGGTCCGGTTTGGTGGGCTCAGGATTGGGTCACTGCTTTTTGCAGATGATGTTGTCCTGTTTGCTTCATCAGGCCGTGATCTTCAGCTCTCTCTGGATCGGTTCGCAGCCGAGTGTGAAGCGGCTGGGATGAGAATCAGCACCTCCAAATCCGAGACCATGGTCCTCAGCCGGAAAAGGGTGGAGTACCCTCTCAGGGTTGGTAGCGAGATCCTGCCCCAAGTGGAGGAGTTCAAGTATCTCGGGGTCTTGTTCACGAGTGAGGGAAGAATGGAGCGTGAGATCAACAGGCGGATCGGTGCGGCATCCGCAGTAATGCGGGCGCTGCATCGGTCTGTCGTGGTGAAAAAGGAGCTGAGCCGCAAGGCAAAGCTCTCAATTTACCAGTCAATCTATGTTCCTACACTCACCTATGGTCATGAACTATGGGTAGTGACCGAAAGAACGAGATCGCGAATACAAGCGGCTGAAATGAGTTTCCTCCACAGGGTGTCTGGGCTCTCCCTTAAAGATAGGGTGAGAAGCTCAGTCATCCGGGAGGGGCTCAGAGTAGAGCCGCTGCTCCTCCGCATCGAGAGGAGTCAGATGAGGTGGCTCGGGCATATGATCAGGATGCCTCCTGGACGCCTCCCTGGTGAGGTGTTCCGGGCACATCTAACCGGGAGGAGGCCCCAGGGAAGACCCAGGACACGCTGGAGGCACTATGTCTCTCGACTGGCCTGGGAACGCCTTGGGATTCTCCCGGAAGAGCTAGAAGAAGTGGCCGGGGAGAGGGAAGTCTGGGCATCTCTGCTCAAGCTGCTGCCCCCGCAACCCGACCTCGGATAAGCGGGAGACAATGGATGGATGGATGGAAAAGGATGGCTGAAAAGGAAATTAAATATAATATATAGTTAGAGCAAATGTCACATTACAAATAGTCAAGGTTGCAAGCTTCAAGCAGAATCTTCTTTGCCTTTCCAGAACACAATGTGACTCATGATCGTGTATTTCAAAAGAATGTCAAGATCTTTATTCTTCTCATCTTCAATAACCACTTTCAGTTTTGCAGGGTACAAGAGGCTGTATCTAATTTCACCTCTATGTAGGTTCTGTTTAATGCTGTAGAATGTGGCATGTTTAGCAGCTGTTGCAGGGGAGAAATATGGGAAAATATGAATGTGGTTATTTTTAAATAATCTTCTCTTTCAATCTGGGAAGAGACAGCAAGTTTTCTTTGGCCTATAGTTTGTCGAAACAGACAATTGGGCATTTTGGTTTAGTGGGATTCAATCCACATATACAGTAGGCTTCCGAGAGCTTGGTGTTCAATTTGAAGTCCTCTCCAGTTATTTTAGAGAATAGTTCAGTTATGAATTTCACTGGTTTGGACTTTGACATTTTTCAGGGAAAGCTTCGATTCTGATGTTGCTCCTTCTATATCAATCTTTCAGTGCAGCCAGTTAGTCAATGAGCACTTTGCATTCTGATTTTGCAGCCAGTGCCTTATTGCCACCTTGTTTTGCAGGATTTTCTTCTCTGTTAAGTAAAATTTAATTATGCTAAAATTGATCACTTTAATTAGGGAAATGGTATTTGTTTCTAATATAAGTGGTTGTTTTATTATCATCAATGGGATATCTAGTGCAATCTTTTCATTATTTTATACAATTTGTCACCATCGCAAGCATTTCACTCACAAACGTCCAACAGTGTAAAATGATATAAGGTTTTGTGCTCTCTTTTTATCTTTTAGCATCAAAATAACTGTTGTGCTCTACTCTTAAGGTTTATTTATTTTTTAATCACTCTTCTTAAAACCAAGAAGAGGATATGGTGGTACTGAAAAAGTGAATGTGGAAGCTGTGGAATTTTTTCTTAATTGAGTTGCTATGTACGCTAATAACACATCCTCTTTTTAAAATTACAATGTACTTTTGTTTTTAATAATCAGTGTTAAGCTTTTCATTGGGAAAGTACATATATACAGTCACTTGTTTATTATTTGTTTTTTTTACCCAATATTTCAGTGAAGTAGTAAGTCTTCCTCCTGGATCCATCAATATAGTCACTAATAAACCATCTTAATAAGTTTCTGGTTATATCATGCTGAAGCCTATCATGGCAGCATCTGTCACAAAGCAGAGTTTGAGCTTTAATTAGCTTTAAACTCATCCTTTTGACATCATAAACTAGGAGATTCTTGAAAAAGAGTGGAAAATTCCCTTTTGAATTAAAAAGACTCCCCTTTCCTCATTCACCAACCCTGTAAGCTTGCTCATAAAAATCTGTCATATATTTTAATCCATGTGAACTCATTTACCTTTGAGCCAAAAATCCAAGGCTGAATTTAAAACTGATTGACTGAAGGTGAATGACAGCCCTAGAACAACAATTCCCATGTTGTGCCAGAAACAACAGAAACCCCATCGATATCAGAGCCACCTGACAGGACACCTGTCTATTGTGTGTCTCACCTGCACTGCTGGGTAATACTGAAATAAAAATGGAATCCGGAGAAGGACTAGGGTTTTATTGAAAGGCAAAGGTTCAAGTTCAAGTTCAAGTAGGCTTTATTGTCACTTCAACCATATACAGTTAGTACACAGTGAAACGAAACAACGTTCCTCCAGGACCAAGGTGCTACATGCAACATAAATTTACAACATAAATTAACAGAAAAACTAAACTAGCTAACTAAGAGGCCTAGTTAGCTGGCTAGCAGAGACAAGACAGATTGACCTAACATAAATTACCTAACATGAATTACCTAACATGAATTACAACATAAATCAACAAAAAACTAACTAACTATCTAAGGTGGCGCAGTGGTAGTGCTGCTGCTTTGCAGTAAGGAGACTGTGGAAGATTGTGGGTTCGCTTCCCAGTTCCTCCCTGTGTGGATAGCGCTTTGAGTACTGAGAAAAGCGCTATATAAATGTAATGAATTATTATTAAGGAAGACTTTTTTAACCAGACAGCAGACAACAAAGTGCACGTGCAATGTGCAAACAAAAGCAACAAGTGACAGTGCGACAAAAACACAAACGTAACATAATAATATGGTGTTGTGGTGATGGGTTGAGGTAGTGGAGAAACAGTAAACATTCCTTAGTTTAGCAGCATAAAAAAATTAGGAAGTAAAGAAGTTAGTGCAAAAAGTAGTCCAGTAATGGATATTGTGCAAAAAAGAAAGCATTTACAGGTTGGTGTGTACGATAGTTTGGTAGTGTAGGTCAGTGTGTTTGCGCTTGTGTTGATTAGTCAGTCCAATCTCAATGTTTTGAGGTAGTTGAGTTAAGCTAAGTGATAATGTTTGTGTGTGTGTGTGTGTGCGTGCGTGTGTGTGTGTTTATCAGTCCAGTCCCTTTTTGTTGAGGAGACGGATGGCTTGTGGAAAAAAACTGTTGCACAGTCTGGATGAGTGTGCCCGAATGCTTCGGTACCTTTTTCCAGATGGCAGGAGGGTGAAGTGTGTGTGAGAGGGGTGTGTCCGATCAGCCACAATGCTGGTGGCTTTGCGGATGCAGCGTGTGGTGTAGATGTCTTCAATAGAGGGGAGAGAGACCCCGATGATCTTCTCTGCTGTCCTCACTATCCGCTGTAGGGTCTTGCGGTCCGATATGGCACAATTCCCAAACCAGACAGTGATGCAGCCGCTCAGGATGCTCTCGATAGTTCCTCTATAGAAGGTGGTCAGGATCGGTGGTGGGAGCTGGGCCTTTCTCAGTCTTCTCAGAAAGAAGAGATGCTGTTGGGCTTTCTTGTGTAGGGAGCTGGTGTTGAGGGACCAGCTGAGGTCCTTCTCCAGGTGGACACCCAGGAATTTGGTGCTGTCGACGATCTCCACAGAGGAGCCGTTGATGCTCAGCGGAGAATGGTCAATTCCCAGAAAGAAAATACTCTAGTAAACAAACCCAGAATCAGGAAAATAAAACTGTAAATCAAAGAATGCAGTGGAGGAGTCAACAATCAAAATAGTTTAATGTAACCAGAACTAAAATGTAACATAAACATCATAGTCAATTAACAAAAGAATTAATTGCCAAAAAATTTGTCTTGCTGAGCCAGACATAACATACATATCTAGAGACAACCATGAATGAATCTTGCTTAAATCTGGGTGGGAACAATTAGACAGCTCGCTGAGTATCACATTTCTATAGCAATTCAATTCCTCACAAAAGCAGTGCTAAAAGTCGGGGTGGTGATTTTAAACTACAAAGATCAAAGGTGCTGTAGTTAACCTGGTCTAACAAAGAACAAGCTTTGGTTTATGATGAACTGTCAAAGGTCAAAATGTCTTCTAAAAACACCCTGTTAGTGATATAAATGTGTATCACGGGTAGAGGGAGCTCTTTGCACATTTTAAAAATAATCATAACCTGTTGCAATGGAAAAACCTTTCAGCAACCTCACATTACACATTGGTATTTAAAGACATCAATGGCAAAGTGGCAAATGTGAATGTTTTGTTGTCACAGATGCTATGTGTGCTCTCTGTTGTTGAGCGTTACGACAATAGTGTAGGAGTCGATGTGAGTTTGAAAGAACTGGCAGCTAAGCTTAAGAAAATATGAACTGATAAACTTACATTTAAAGTAAATGGTGTGTCACACCCATCAAAAAGGACTAATGCTAAGACAGCTGATAACAAAGAACCACAGGAGATGCAGATTTTGGTACTCAAAAAACCTGAATCAACAAATCTAACAAATGACACCAGTAAAGCATGACAAGGCTGCACGATACCCACTTTCTGACCTCAGATCTAAATGAGTAACTAAAATAAGTTATTCATTTATACTGTTTCATGAGAAATGCAAACATGCCATGCCCTGCCAGGTTGAAGGTGCAGCGTTTTATCAGATATGTATAGATATGTAGACTGCAATGCTGATCTAAACTCTATTTGCTGTTGTTATGACATGTAGTGATGCAATAGTCAAAATCACATAAAGATATCGTAGCAGACAGAAGTACTTCTCAAACGTGGAGTCAAGTAGCTGCTGTGATCTACATGTGTGTGTGTGTGTGTGTGTGTCTGTCTGTCTCCTCTGCCCCAGCACTCATTACAAAGTACAAGTTAGTCTTTAAGCTTCAGTTACCTTGTGCAACTGACCTCCTGAACAGATTACAGCAATTTCAGCTTTTCATTTTCTCTCAGCATCAAAATCTTTCTTTTTGCTCTCCAGTGGTGTAAAATGCATGGACTGGACAAATTTGGGGCAAGCTTTGAGGAAGACACCCCATGGATGTAGCCTTTGCAGCGGCAGATTCAGAATCACATCTTGGCCAAAAAACAGATTGAAACATTAATGAGAACATCACTTTGTTGTATCCACAAACTTTAATAAACCAGGAAGTTTATTATATTGATCTTTACACCCTTTAACCTGGTGATGTCATGCACCATACACTTCTGGTTGACCTTGTCTAGAAATCAACCAGACCCAACAAATTGGTGAGATCAATATCACAAACAAAAAGGCACTGCCACAACATGTATTTACTTATAATCTTTATTTAAAACATCCATCCATCCCGCTATATCCTAACACAGGGTCATGGGGGTCTGCTAGAGCCAATACCAGCCAACACAGGGCGCCAGGCCAGAACAAACCCTGGGCAGGGTACCAGCCCACCGCAGGGCACACACACACACCAAGCACAATTTAGGATCACCAATGCACCTAACCTGCATGTCTTTGGACTGTGGGAGGAAACCCACGCAGACACGGGGAGAACATGCAAACTCCACTCAGGGAGGACCCGGGTAGCGAACCCAGGTCTCCTTACTGCGAGGCAGCAGAGCTACCACTGAGCCACTTTGCCATCCTATTTAAAACATATCTAAACAAAAAAAATGAGCCATTGTTTTCCTTGAACTTTCATGTCCTCAAAATGATGTTTTGTTTGTTTTTAAAAGCCAAGACACAGCTGCATAAAATTAAAATACAACTCAAAGCATGACAGGTAGTCAATAGAGCCAGTTTAGAGTTCCTAATTAACCTAATATGCATGTCTTTTGGGTAATTACTATAAAATTGAAGAAAAACATAAGCAAATATAGGGAAAACATGCAAACTCTATGTAGGCAGCACCAGGGCTGGGTTTGGAAACCAGAGCACTGGAGCTGTGATATAGCAGTGTCATCCTTTGAATCATTGGAAGACAGAGCTTCATTGGAAAGCTAGTGCTGTTAATGGCCCTCTGGAGGAGCAGGAATATTTTGGCACTTTGTCAAGAATTTGTACATAAACAAAATGGCCCCAGCTGGAGTTTTAGGTATTGTGAACAGGTAGAAAAGCTCATCCCTAAGGACTAATCTATAAGAGTTATTTGACCAGGAAGTGGAGCACTTGGGGACAAACAAAAGAATGATTGGAATAACAGGGCAATGTTCAAACCAGGAAGGAAAAAATAACAAACATCAAATGCCCAATATGCAATCCAAAATCAAAGTTTTAAAATAACAATTGCAATATATCCTAACTGCCTTAAATTCCTTTCTCTATATATCTAGTAGAATTTTATGAAGGTTTTAGAGGCCCAGTCCAGAATCTTGGACACTTGTGTCTCTGCGCCACTATATCAAACAGTTGCAGGATGAATGATGTCACAAGCCATGGACTTGAAATCTTGCAAAAATATCATGAATACAAAATAACACCAGTAAAACATCACGAAAGAAATAACAATAAATAATTTCAAAATCGTTCTGCAGATCTAAAAACCTATATAACAGGAGGTAATAAGGCAGAAACAGCCCTGGGTGGAACTGCAGGCAACAGCACAAAAATGGTCCCCCCTGAGGGTGCGGGTGAACTACTGACGTCAATTCAGGTACTCATTTTGAAGGCAGCAAAACTGGCCTGATCTCTCGCAAGGACAAATGAATGACAGGGTTACAAATGCAAAACATTCAGCGTGAGCATCAAAAGAAGATGTTAGTGGCTCGGCAAACGTACCCAGAACTGACGATTCATGCTTTTCATGAACAAGTTCCATCTAGAAACCTCATAACATTTTGGAAATACTGCTACCAAATTTGAAGAATGTGATATTAAGAAGATGTTTCTGATCTTCTAGCTCATGTAACTTACTCCACATGAAATAAAAGATCAGTGATTTTAAGGTAATCTTAAATCTTTTCCTCAGTGGTAATAGTGTATTTCTGGAGTGACACCTAAATATTACCTATATACAGTAGCTGTGAAGAAGAGATTATTCAGTGAGCAGAATGAACAGGTTCACCACAGGTTTAATACATTCACTCAGATAATGTGTTTTTACTCCTGCTGAGAGTTCTGGTGGCTTGCTGATCTGTTTGTTTTGTTTTTTGTTTTTTTTTCTCCTAAATTATATGGTTAAATTTTAATTTATATTCATTGTTATACTAATATGATGTATTTAATTTTAGTCTTTAAAGACTTTTTACTGATAGCAAAACTATTTCAACTAAACAATTCCATGTTCGGTAATCATGTACGAGAACATGTTACCATTTGTAAAACCTGACACTGAAGAGGTATGGACATGTGAAGAGGAAAGAATATGTGGGCAAGAGAGAGAATGGAAGTATATGGGAATAGAAAGAGAAAGAGGCCAAACAGAAGTAGATAGAAGAAGTAAAGGAAGGTCTAAAAGAAAAGGGCTTGACTGGCAAGTAGGCGCAGGACTGAGCTGTGTGAAGAAGGTTGATCAAACACATCAGTCCCAAATTGAAGTGGGAAAAGGTGAAGAGGAAAAAAAGAAGAAGAAAAAAAAGTTAACATTTGTAAAAACTCCATCCCTAAAGCAAATTCGGTATTAAATGTCGCGCCGTTACAATGTATGTGTTGTTATGTGTTTAGCCACAGCTGAGCAGTAACTTCTGTAAGACAGTGTAACATAACTAACTTTATATCATATAGCGGCATCTTAAACTGGTTTAGATCTAGAAATGTAACCTTTCACATCTTTTGTAATTCATTTAATTTAACTGCAACATTGCTACCTCATCCTAGAGCAATATATCCAACCATCCCTTGTTGAACTTTCTTAATCTTGTTCAGGGTCACAGTAGCCTGAGCCTGTCCAAAGACAGAAGCCAGTCTTAGATGAGGTGCCACACTAGTACAGGGCACTTGTTCATGAAGGGCCAATTTAGAAGCAGGTTCCACTGGCCTGGACAATGCATTTTCTCCAAGTAATTAAAATTTGCATCATTCTTGACCAGGGGTGGGTAATGTCGGTCCTGGAGAGCTGCAGTGGCTACGGGTTTTCATTCCAACCCAACTTAATTAGAAACCAATCCTTGCCAATCACCGACCTTATTTAATTTTATGGCTTGTTAATCTGTAATGTAAGATTCTTATATCGTAGATGTTTTACATTCCAAGGATATCATCCAAATGATTTGAAGCCTAAAACAGATAATTTTCAGTTTGTCACATTTTCTATTACATGTTTTATTAAATCAAACAGTGCATGATGAACACACACAGATTTAAATGAAAGCAAACTGGATGAAAAACTGCTGGCTGTTTTGTCATTTACATTTTATTGCTAATAAGGAGCCATTAAAACAATGACTGAATCTGTTTAAGATTGAAATAAGCAATCGAGAGTGGGGAAACTTAGCAAGTGAGACCACTAAAATGAAGCATCAAAATGTCACTTAAGCAATAAGAGTTTCATCAGCTATAATTGTTTTCTCATTAAGAAACTGGGTTGGAACAAAAACCTGTTGCCACTGCGGCTTCCAGGACCGACATTGCCCACCCCTGTTCTAGAACATAACTTCTGGGATGAGAACAACATTTGATAATGGTTGTTCCATAAGATAAAGTGAATAGCTTTCTGTAGGAAAGAATTTATTAATCTTTTAGCCAACGTTTGATCTGGCTAAATTTGAAGTTGGGCAAGAAAGATATTGCTTAACTCCAGGGTTTCACATTTCATTCATCAGATATTGCTTAATACAGAAGTTAATGGCAGGACTCCCAAACCAATGGTAGATGTTGGAGAAAATTATTTATAATCATAAAAAAAGCCTTGACAAAACATTTCTTTGCCACATATTCTATAAAATCATAAATAATAAAATTAATGCAGTTGTTATTACATTTATACAGTGTGTTTCTTTGTATTCATAAATATAAGGTGTCAGAATATTGTGCCTTTTTTATATATGTTAATTTTTCCCATTTGACTTGCTTGTTTGACTTGCACTGCTGTTCCATGCATCACTTGCAAAACAGTTATAAAAGTAACTTTTTTTTTTCTTTAAAGGCTGCCCATTTTGCGTTAACACACGATGAAAAGAAAGATCCAATTACAGGACTTGAGAAGAAAACACTCTATGGAAGACCAAACTGGGAGAATGAATTCAAAACCATTGGAAGCAACCATACAAAGTGAGTAAGAAATACAAACATGGTACTTGGTTAGTTTCAGTTTAGTTAAAATATTGAAAAAGACTGGCCTACATAATTACTAGAATTATTGGTTACACAGTAATTATACTGTTAAATTGCAGTTAGGCTGGTACATAATGGCAATTATACTGTATATTAGTGATGAAAATACTTTATGTACAATATGTTTCTTTTGTTCCTATAAAGAAGTTTAACATGCCTGGTTTAATTTTCTCTTTCGAAAGCTTGACACACACATATACACACCCACATGCACATATATATTGTTTAACTTAATTTTTTCTCTCATCAAACAGCACTCAATACCCCAAAATGACAAAACAAAAACAGAATTTTAGGACTTTATGCAAATGTATTAAATATAAAAAACTAAAATATCATATTGACACAAACATTCAGGTCTTTTGATGTGATACTCGAAATTTGGCTCAAACGCATCCCACTCTATTGCTTATCTTTGAGATGTTTCTACCCCTTGTCTGGGGCCCTGGGAACACTCAAAGCTTTAGAAATCGTTTTATAACCTTGTTGCCCTCTTTATTTCAATACATTAAAAATAAATACTGCACATACAAGTATGCCTTTATCTAAACAGTCTCTTTTGTTTCATCATTTTAACTGTAGTACCAAAGTCGGAGTGTTTCTTTGTGGTCCAGAAGCTTTGGCAAAGACTCTAAGCAAACAATGCAACAGTAGCTCTGATGCCAATCCACTGGGAGTGCAGTTCATCTTCAATAAGGAAAACTTCTAAGACTTATCCACTGAAGGAGCACCCAACAACAAATTAAGGACAAACATACATGCTGCATGAATATTGGAAGAAAAAAAGTGTTTCTTTCTGCATTTAGCTTTTTCGACATGATCGTGAAATGCAACTGTTTACTGAAGTCTAATAAAACAATATGTTATTAACTCTGTAAATTACAATGGCTTGGAGAGTTTCGTTAAATGAAAAGTATATTTTTTCCTTGCTTTCACCCATCTATCTGTTTTCAAACCAAGTTTACTTCAATTTGGAGTCACTGGTTAATGTTTATCCCAGCATCAGACACTGACTATGGAGTGGGTGAGAGTAGTGTGCATTGTTTAAACTTAATATTCTTTTATTCATTTTTGGCTGCTAAATACAAGATACTGGTTAAAATATTGCTGTATTTGTTGCTTATTAAATGCAATTTTTTTAGCTTGATTTAACAAGACAATTTCATTTTTGGCGTATTTTTGGCTTATTCTGAGCCAGTCAGCTATGGAAAACTTTGTAAGGTGTTATCATAACTTTTCAAATTGTATACATACAATGTTAAAGATATGTACTGTATATTAAAGTATTTCAAGTTGAACAGATTTTACAGGACCAGAGTTTGACACCCCTGCTTTATACCATGTAACGTTTATTAAACACCCTTTAAGTAAAGGTAGGTTGTACAGAAATAAGTTTGCCAGGTTCCTTAAATTCATTGTATGAAAAGTTCAGGTAGTTATCTTCTTGTCAAACTTTACCCCGGAAAACTGCCTGTGCATCTGGGATTTGGACTCATAAAGGGAGATGAGAGCACCTTAGGGTATGCCATAAAAATCTACAATATGTGAGTGTGTTCACCAGCTGTCTTCTAGGTCCATGACATGATATATTACTGAGACAAAATGTTAAGATCAACTGCACTGCTTTGAATGCAAATTATTTTCAGCTTATACAGTATACAGTAATTACACACATTGACAGTTCAAAACCTTGTAGCCTACCCAAGAGTAACAGCATAAGTCTTAAAAAAGGCATGTCAAAAATCAAAATATAAAAATCATGAGAGGTATCCATGGGCAAGACAACATTAGAACATACCAAAATTGTGACATAAACAAGCCATTCAGCTCAACAAGAGCGTCCATCTTAGTCACCTAATTTCTCTAAAATAACATCAGCTTGGAATTTGAAGGTCCCTATGAAGTCTTGTTCTCTACCACACTACTTGGTAATTTATTACATGCATCTATGGTTCTTTGAGAGAAGAAAAAAGTTCCTAATGTTTGTACAAAATCAGTCTTTAACAAGTTTCAAACTAAACACAATAAAATTGTATTTTGTGAACTATTTTCTGCCTTGATTATTTCAGTTTTGGAAGGGGAGGCTGGTCCAATGCTATTGCCACAGTTAGATGCTTCAAAGGCAAGTCCTTTAGCACTCTAAACCCATGCAAGGTTATGAAGGCTAATTAAATGCATTGCTGTTCATGTTCTGAAATGCCTCTATCTAATAAAGAGTCCATAATCTGTTTCAGGGATAGTGAATCTGTCTTTTAAAATTAGACTCTATTCATTATATTTTTGTAGTTTTAGATTTCTTTTTCCTGTTGGCTGTACTTTTTATCAGTATTATGTGCTGCTATTTTGTTTCTTGTCTTGATATGATTGTAGGAATTTTGCATCGATTTCTGCATAGACACAGCCATATTTGTTTTTATCAATTTTTTTATTTATCAAATACAATTTATACTAAAAAATACATTGCCAATCAGATTATTACATAACGAAAAACAAAACCCAGAATGTCACTCACCCACCACCCACCTGTAAATATAAAGGATAAATCTTATCAAGTCCAATCACCCACCAAACTCCTCAACTCCCATCTTAGTCCTCACAGGTGGCGCAGTGGTAGTGCTGCTGCTTTGCAGTAAGGAGACTGTGGAAGATTGTGGGTTCACTTCCCGGTTCCTCCCTGTGTGGATAGCGCTTTGAGTACTGAGAAAAGCGCTATATAAATGTAATGAATTATTATTATTATTATTATTATCTTCCCTGTCCCTCCCCAAAAGCCTTTAACCCCTTATTTTCCAAAAGACATACCATAGAAAGAGAAAGATAAAGCCAGTCAAAGACATGTCAGGTCACAACACGTAAAGAAAAGTAATATAAACAGTCTAACAAAAAAGATGTTTGCACTGTAAATTATAGAGGCTTGCAGAGTTTCTTCAGATGAAATGTATATTTTCCCCTGTTTTCACTTGGTTTTCAAACCAAGTTTAATTCATTTCAGGGTTGCAGGGTAAAATTTATCCCAACATCAGATACAAAGCAGGAACTAACCTTGAAGTGGTAGACTCTGAAGTAGAGGTAGATCCATACAAACACATACCTGTATCTATACATACATACACACAAATATACACATATACAGTATGTAGAAACTCACACACATATGTACCTACATCTCTATATATGTAAAATCCAACATCTATCTGTCTGTATGTCTGTCCGCTTTTTACGAGAGAACTACTTAACGGATTTAGATCGGGTTTTTTTTTATATAATTTGCTTGAACATTCTGGTTGATTTTGTGACTTCAGAATGATAGTTCATTTGCAGGAGTAATTTATTTGTGCTTATCCGAGACAGAGGCTGCAGGTCGAGGAGAGGGAGAAGCGTGATGTCAGGAGTGTGGAGTTGGACTGGGCCCCCCTCACTCACGTGTCGGTCGGTCTACGAGTCGGTCTACCTGTCGCCACGTTTTGGAGCATAAATTCCCTCCACTTAGCTAGCAATGCCTGTTTGTTTATCAATTTTTAAAGTTACAGTAGTCCTGTTTCACTACTACACGGGATATCAGGAGTGGGGAGCTGGGTGGGACCCTCCTCACTCACGTGACAGCCTCTGTTTGATTCGGCCTACCTTTCGCAATGTGTTGGAATGTACCTTGCCTCCACTTACCTAGCAATACCTGTTTGTTTATTAATTTTTAAAATGTATCCTGTTTCACTACTATGCGGGCGGAGCCACACGGAATAGCTAGTAAATAATAATTGTTTACATTTGTATAGCACTTTTCTCACTAATCAAAACACTACCACACAGGGAAGACCTGGGAAGCAAACCCATGATTCCCTTACTGCAAAGCAGCAGTGTTACCACTGCGCCACCTGTATGGGTTAAGCATAGACTAAAACTAAAGATTTCAAATCTGTCCTACTTCTTCTAATTCATGCACACTGATTGAAAACCTCAGGGATAGTGAGATATTAAAACTTTGAGTTTCTCTGAGCCATATCTGTTATGAATAGTTCAATAGTAAGGGGAAATTGTGGGTTCCAAAAACAGAATTAATTTTGAAATGGATTTTTTACAAATAAGAGCTCAAAATCCCCATGCTTAAATGACAAAAACCAAAAAACAAATGTCCCAAAACTAAGCTAAAGACCTAAATTAACAAAAACGCACCTAAAGTAACCAAAAGAAAACACAAATAACAAAAGAAACTTATCAAATGGGCTTAAAGATCAACAAAAAGGCTTAAAATCCCAAAATGTCATGATCAGGCTTTTGTTTCTGATTGCTATTTTTCTCCTAACTGTTCCTAAAAATTATTTACATATAGTTCCAGGGGGTTTTGAAAGTCAAGGGATCTATTGGTAATATTCATTTTTTGTTCTCATTTACTTTTTACTAGTATTAAATATGACTCACTTTCTTTTGTGGTGCTATTTTGTTATTGTTATGGCATACTTTTGTTGTTGGTTGCTATGTCTTGAGACTTGATAACCACAAGTTTGTAATATGTGATGTTATTACTGAGGCGGCATAAAGATCAGCTTCTTACACTTCCTTGTTGTCCAAGATTTGGACTCACAAAATGAATAACCTTTCTTATTGTTCATTTCTGAGTTATTGGTTGCAAGAACTTTTCTTCCCTCTGGCTACAAATTACATCTAGTCTTTTTTTGGCTCTGATTGTGTGTTCTTTTTTTGGCTTATAACTTATTGATCCGTCCTTTATCCACAGTTCTGGTGACATGTCCTGATCTTTGTTTATTTGGTAAAACTTTAGTTTAGGCACAGCAAAAATGCATCTATTACTCATTTCCTCTTATGTGACAAGACCTTAAGAAAGGTTTCTTTTGGTCTTCCTAACTCTTTTTAAACATCAGGAGATTGGTCATTCATCTCTGTGCAGTGTGACATATTGATATGATGGTAAAATTACTTGTTAATATAAAGGATTCACAGTTGTAATATCAAGAGAAATGTCCCTCGGTTAGGCCACCTCAGACCACTCCAAAGTGAAGTTTTGTTAGTAGGTGACATTGCAGAGATGAACAAATATGTTACTGCTGTTTTATGTTATTAACACCAAAAGAAGTGTTGGTTAAGGTCTTGTTACATAATAGTAAATGAGAAATAGATGCATTTTTGCAGTACTTAAACTAAAGTGTTAGTTTAAATTTTCCCGGTTACAACCCCTTACTGAATTCTGATATATCTGTGTCATCTCCAGATTCCATTCTCTCACTCTAAACTGCTGAAAACCTTGCAAGCATAACACAAAATTAACAAACAACAAAGTAGCAAGGCCCATAAATAACAAAGAAAGGAGATTAAAAATTCACAAGCAAATACTCAAAAGTAAAATTCACAGAAGCAAATCTGACCTGATGAGCAAAAGGAGCCAACCACACCAGGGCTGTCTTAACAGCATCATAGGCTCCCAGGCAAAGTGGTGCACCAGGGCCTCTGTTTTGATACCAAAAGTGAAACATACAGTGGTGTGAAAAACTATTTGCCCCCTTCCTGATTTCTTATTCTTTTGCATGTTTGTCACACAAAATGTTTCTGATCATCAAACACATTTAACCATTAGTCAAATATAACACTAGTAAACACAAAATGCAGTTTGTAAATGGTGGTTTTTATTATTTAAGGAGAAAAAAAAATCCAAACCTACATGGCCCTGTGTGAAAAAGTAATTGCCCCCTGAACCTAATAACTGGTTGGGCCACCCTTAGCAGCAATAACTGCAATCAAGCGTTTGCGATAACTTGCAATGAGTCTTTTACAGCGCTCTGGAGGAATTTTGGCCCACTCATCTTTGCAAAATTGTTGTAATTCAGCTTTATTTGAGGGTTTTCTAGCATGAACCACCTTTTTAAGGTCATGCCATAGCATCTCAATTGGATTCAGGTCAGGACTTTGACTAGGCCACTCCAAAGTCTTCACTTTGTTTTTCTTCGGCCATTCAGAGGTGGATTTGCTGGTGTGTTTTGGGTCATTGTCCTGTTGCAGCACCCAAGATCGCTTCAGCTTGAGTTGATGAACAGATGGCCGGACATTCTCCTTCAGGATTTTTTGGTAGACAGTAGAATTCATGGTTCCATCTATCACAGCAAGCCCTCCAGGTCCTGAAGCAGCAAAACAACCCCAGACCATCACACTACCACCACCATATTTTACTGTTGGTATGATGTTCTTTTTCTGAAATGCTGTGTTCCTTTTACGCCAGATGTAACGGGACATTTGCCTTCCAAAAAGTTCAACTTTTGACTCATCAGTCCACAAGGTATTTTCCCAAAAGTCTTGGCAATCATTGAGATGTTTCTTAGCAAAATTGAGACGAGCCCTAATGTTCTTTTTGCTTAACAGTGGTTTGCGTCTTGGAAATCTGCCATGCAGGCCGTTTTTGCCCAGTCTCTTTCTTATGGTGGAGTCGTGAACACTGACCTTAATTGAGGCAAGTGAGGCCTGCAGTTCTTTAGACGTTGTCCTGGGGTCTTTTGTGACCTCTCGGATGAGTCGTCTCTGCGCTCTTGGGGTAATTTTGGTCGGCCGGCCACTCCTGGGAAGGTTCACCACTGTTCCATGTTTTTGCCATTTGTGGATAATGGCTCTCACTGTGGTTCGCTGGAGTCCCAAAGCTTTAGAAATGGCTTTATAACCTTTACCAGACTGATAGATCTCAATTACTTCTGTTCTCATTTCTTCCTGAATTTCTTTGGATCTTGGCATGATGTCTAGCTTTTGAGGTGCTTTTGGTCTACTTCTCTGTGTCAGGCAGCTCCTATTTAAGTGATTTCTTGATTGAAACAGGTGTGGCAGTAATCAAGCCTGGGGGTGGCTACGGAAATTGAACTCAGGTGTGATACACCACAGTTAGGTTATTTTTTAACAAGGGGGCAATTACTTTTTCACACAGGGCCATGTAGGTTTGGATTTTTTTTCTCCCTAAATAATAAAAACCATCATTTAAAAACTGCATTTTGTGTTTACTTGTGTTATATTTGACTAATGGTTAAACGTGTTTGATGATCAGAAACATTTTGTGTGACAAACATGCAAAAGAATAAGAAATCAGGAAGGGGGCAAATAGTTTTTCACACCACTGTACATAGGCATCAGAAACATCGTGGGCCCCTGTGCTCCTGTGGCCCCCTGTCAGTGCCCTTTGTGCCCATACATTAAGATAGCCCTGATACCACACACACCTTGAGTAGTAGTCTGGAACTAGCATTATAATGAAAGCCCTCTTAGCTGCACAGCAGCAGCACTAGCAGCTCCCTCAAGGTTCAACATACAGTAAAGAGGAAACAGAGTAGCTTAATTAGCACAAAGGACAACAAATCATTCTAAAATAATTTCAAAGAACTTCACTAAAAAATTTGAACATAAAAGAAAAATAAATGAGCAAGAAACTGCAGATCAATTTACAAAAATCAACAAAGTAAACAGGCTACAAAAAACAAAAGTGAAGATTGATATGGCTCTCCATGATGTTTATGGTTGTAGGAATTGCGCAATATATTATGTCTTTTTCTTATCTCGTTTACATAAGATAGCAGGACATCCAGCATTTGGAGGATTTTCATTACCAACTTGTCTTTTTAGTGTAGTAGAACCTACATGCCTTTTCCAAGAAGACCTCAGTGTTAAGAATTTGTTATGGCTTTGACTTTGATTTTGTGTTTTGGCTCTGATATTCAGTTGCGTTAGCTCCTTTGTCTTTCTAACCCCAGCCTGTCCCCTGACTTCAGTTTATGCCAGTTCCCACATGTACTTTCTTTCTTCTGGTCATTTCAAAAATTTTTCCTTTAGTCTCTGTCCCCCTGTCAGGAGTTGACATTACTAGGTGCACTAGGCACAAGGCAGGAACAAACTCTGGATGACACTTCGTTCATTACAGGGAAAACCCATTAAAACATTTAAAGTTTATAACATACATGTATACCATTCAATACAGATGGAAGCTTATTTTTAAGCTGATGAAAACATATTTCCAAAATACTAGAAAATGAAACAGAAGTAAAAGAAACCTTGAATTATATGATCCAAGGAATGTTTTAATAAAGCTGTGCCACTTTTGCAGATTAGCCTAATTTAAAAGGAAGGGATGCAGCAGAATCCACAGACGGCCTACAGCTAACAGGAGACTGTAGGGTAGGCACATTCATGAATATGGTTGGATATGTGAAAGCAGACTATTTAGCTTTTAAGAATTATCTACTGCTAGCTACCTTACCTGTGAAAAACAGGTCATGTCATGTAATATTCTAAACCACTCAATCCAGACCAGGGTTGCCGAGGGCTGAAGCCTATCCCAGCTAGCATAGCGTACAACACAGGAACAAACCCTGGACAAGATGCCAGTCCATTGCAGGGTGACCACACATACCAAACACACACTAGGGCTAATTTAGTGTCACCAATTTACCTAACCTGCATGTGTTTGGACTGTGGGGAAAAACCAGAGCACCCTAAGGAAACCCACGCAGACACAGCAACAACATGCAAACTCCACGCAGTTAGGATTCAAAATGTAAACCCTGATTTCCTTACTGTGAGGCTATACCACCCTGGAAAACAGGTAATAATATAAATTTTAAAATATTTGATATCTCTTGCCTTACGCATACTCTCAGCATTTGTCCTACGCCTTTCTGTGATATCATTGTGTGCCTCAACCTGTGTTTGCCAGTATTTCCTCACTCGATTGCACTCCCATAAACACCTGAATACACCTGAACACCAGCAAAACCAAGGAGCTGGTGGTGGATTTAAGGAGGCCCAGACCCCTCATGGACCCCGTGATCATCAGAGGTGACTGTGTGCAGACCTATAAATACCTGGGAGTGCAGCTGGATGATAAATTGGACTGGACTGCAAATACTGATGCTCTGTGCAAGAAAGGACAGAGCCGACTATACTTTCTTGGAAGGCTGGCATCCTTCAACATCTGCAATAAGATGCTGCAGATGTTCTATCAGACGGTTGTGGCGAGCGCCCTCTTCTACACGGTGGTGTGCTGGGGAGGCAGCATAAAGAAGAGAGATGCCTCACGCCTGGACAGACTGGTGAGGAAGGCAGGCTCTATTGTAGGCATGGAGCTGGACAGTTTGACATCCGTGGCAGAGCGACGGGCGCTGAGCAGGCTCCTGTCAATCATGGAGAATCCACTGCATCCACTAAACAGTATCATCTCCAGACAGAGGAGCAGCTTCAGCAACAGACTGCTGTCACTTTCCTGCTCCACTGACAGACTGAGGAGATCGTTCCTCCCCCACACTATGCGACTCTTCAATTCCACCCGGGGGGGTAAACATTAACATTATTCGAAGTTATTGACTGTCTATCTATCTATCTATCTATCTATCTATCTATCTATCTATCTATCTATCTATCTATCTATCTATCTATCTATCTATCTATCTATCTATCTATCTAAAGCCTGTTTCTCAGACTCTTGTCATTTACAGGTGTGTTGCTCACCTCCTGTCTACTTTGTCACTACCACCAATTGTAGATGGGAGCCTATTACCTGCTGTGAAAACATCATTTCTATTCTTGCAGATTCTTCCAGTCTTTGAAGGCAACGCTCAGCAATCCTCCTATGTCTTTCCTTAAACAGAACTTTGTTGTGTTTGACTGAGCAAAAACAGTGAAACGGATTAATCAAACCAAAGCCAAACTGATCAATCAGATACATACACCTAACTTAGTGTTTTATTATATAATGGATAGTATGATATATTCTTCCATATATATAAAAAAATATCCATACTTTATTAGTGAGTAATATCAGTATTAAAGACTTTTTATCATTTATTATAATTAGGTCTGTGAGAGATGTCAAATCATCACAATCAAATCATCTTTTAATTGTGATTTTTATAGTAATTTGATCTGATGTTTAATTATGCCTGTTGTGTATTTAGTCATACAAGCGACCAACAGAGTGATGTATTTCTAAAAAAACAGTAGCTGCATGGAAAACAATATCCTAACTCTATGAAGCTGGTACAGTGGTTCTGGAGATATTGCATGTTGTGCACAGGCACACAGATGGGCAGATATGGCAAAATAAATGTCCATTTCTTATTAGAAAATTTTAACAAAAGAGTAAAGTTTAGCAACATACTAAATATGCTAAAAGATTATAAAATAACATTCTCAAACCTACTTAATCCGATTTAGAGTCACGAGTAGCCAGATGCTATCCCAGTTACAGTGAGCTGAAGTCAACAAACAGCCCAGGGCACGATGTCAGCCTTAATGCACACTCACAGTCACACAGGACCAATTTGGAGTCTCCAGTTAACCTAACACACACATAGCATATAGGCAGGGTGCACATCATAAGGGGGCAAAAAAACTCAGCCGCACGGGTTAGCTACTGAACAGTTGGTTGGCTTAGATTCCAAAATAACCTAACACTGGTGCTGCATAAAGGAAATAAACAGGAGTGTACAATGCATTTAAAAAAAGGATTTTTACTCTATAAGATGCTTTAATTGGCTTGTCAGCTCATATGTTATGTTTAGTAAGATGTGTACTGTAAATGGATGGAAGCTAGGTGGCACTATTGCCCATTTTAAACCCAACAGACAGACTTCAGGACACAGGTTAAAAGCACCAAGAAGTATTTTATTATTTCTCTTTCCCACACAGTGCTTCCAAAGCACCACAGACACAATAAGTTCAGCAATAAAGCACAATATTCTTCTCCTCCACACCTCCCAGCAAGTGCTGTCCACCTCTTCCCGACTCAGGCTCACCTGCTGGGTCTTCAGTAGTCCTTTATATAGTGCCCAACCCAGAAGTGCTTCTGTTCTTCCTTACACGTGACTTGCCAGCACTTCCGGGTCAGATGGAGAACTCAAATTCTTTAGTCAGCCAGGAAGTACTTTGGGGCTCCTGTCCACATGATCCATTAGTACTTCCGGGCTATAGGGAAAGTTTGACTTCCCCGGTCCTTCAACAGCTCCCCCTGGTGGCACCCATGGCACCCAAAAAGGCTGTGAAACCAAACTCCAAGTCCCAGGATGCCCTGTGGGAATCTGGGGCACCGCTATACTCCAAGGGAGCTACCATCTAGCATCTTGGGGGAGGCAGTGGCCAAAAATTCCTGCCTTCCCCCATCTTTTCCTTCTCGGGGTGTCCCGACTGGGTTGAGCTGCTGGCCACCCATCACAGTACATATAAACTAAATTAGTCACTCACAGCAAACAATGGACCTGTGATCTGAGGGTATGACAAGTTTATTACTCCAAATTCAAAATAGACTGCTTAATGTGTTCTTCCTTTTTTATTTTATGTTTCAATTGAAATGCTACATTGTTAAATTTTGGAGTCTATCCCATAATTTGTGAAATTGAGAAAAATATAGCTTCTTTGACACAATGGCATCAAAATGGACTTTGCATTTAGGTTGTTCTAAATATAAGGTTTGAAGATTACATTTACACCTAGTATTTAAACACATCTCTGTTGTCCACATTGCTTCTGGACAGAGATCTAAGGTGTTACTTTCTAATTGCAAAATTTAAATCAGTAGCTGCCTACAATGGTGTCAGTGTAGATAGAAAATTCATTTCCATTTATACTTGTTTTAAACATAGTTGCAAGCTGAGATCCGTTTTTGAACATCTCTGTTTTTAATGTGGTCAAGTGATATCCGATTTTGCCTGGATCACTGAAAATGCATGTTAATGCCAGATGTAAAGGAGAATATCTGAATGTTTTTAATAATCCAAATCAATTTACTTTTGTATAGTGCTCTACCCTGAGTATAGGCTGAGAGCTTACAGGTAAAATATTGTAATGGCGCTGACTGTTGTGTCAGCTTGGAATAACATTTGTGCTGAGACAGTAGCAGTATGTGCTGGCATTCAATGATTCACATGAGCAGTTTCAGTGCCAGTGGCAGGGTAGCCAATAAAACAGTGAACTTCGCAGTCACACTACCACTGACTACTGTGGCTAAAGCGAGCAACCCTTCTAAGGAGGGAAAGGAACTTAATAGAGGAATTTTGTGAAGAGGGGGACAAGTAGAAGATCTGCAGTGCAACAGAACCCCAAAAATTGAATTTCTAGGCTGCTTTAAGTTGCTGATGGAAAGTCTTAAAGCTGAGATGTGGAACATGGAACATTAGAGGCAGCACCAGTTCAGGAGAGAAGACAGATAAGTCACTGCTACTTCTGCTGCTAAACACAAGGTGGTTCATCTACCCATATACAGTACAACACTCAACACCCATGCTGCCCTATCTAATAGCGTAAAGCTTAACATGCTTGCTATGCCGCCTAAGAGCACATTGCTTAGTACCTCTGCTGCTGTGTCCTTGTCACAACCTAAGAGGAAGAGATGACCATCTTGCTGTTCCAAAGAGTTTGTATGCTGTTACAGAAAACTGGAAGTAGTCGCAGGACATCTGACCTGTCACTGTGAGGGCAATGTAATGGTGCTGGCTCTTGAATCCATTATTTTATACTGGCTAGGCACAAAGTTATCTTTTCGTCCAGTCGGCCAATCCCTCCGTCGTTCTTTTTGGGCCTCCCGTCTGGGTAATAACCCATGCTCCTCCTTGGCCAGGATGCCCATTCTTATCCCACAGGATTTATTTGATGAAATCTCTAATTTAATATATATCATAAAGTCAAATATGTATACGAAAATCAGTCATAGAGATGCTAGTGAATAATTAACTTTTAGACTGTACCCACAAACGTACCCGTAGCACTAGATAAATATCGTTGTGCCAATGAGGTCATGCAACATGACCTTCTGGTGTGCACCCGCTGTTAACAGGCTGTGATGTATCTCAGCAACAGTGACCCAGAATGGTGGCATCTGCTAAGAAAAGAGATGGTGCGGCTGTATTTCCAAAACACACAATAAACTAAAATAGCCAATCCCAAATCAAAATAAAAGCAGGAACTGAAAGTAAAGCTGAATTCTATAAGACTGTACAAAAAAAATACAAAGTTGCAACACCATAAAAAATCATGTCCTGCGTGAAAACAAATTGGTTTTCTCACTCTTACAAAGAGAAATGCTAAAAATATCTTTCTTTTAGACCATGAGTAAAACAATGAATCTTGGTTAGATGATGGTTGAACTTTCTGTTTAAAATACAATATAATACAATATAATTTATTTTTGTATAGCCCAAAATCGCACAAGTAGTGCTGCAATGGGCTTTCAGGTCCTGACTTTTGACAGTCCCCCCAGCCTTGACTCTCTAAGAAGACAAGGAAAAACTCCCAAAAAGAAAAACCCATGTAAGGTAAAAAAGGTAAGAAACCTTGGGAAAGGCAGTTCAAAGAGAGAGCCCTTTCCAAGTAGGTTGGGCATGCAGTGCGTGTCAAGAAAAGGGGTAAATACAATAAAATACACAGAACAGAACATAAGTAATCCTCAATACAATACAATAGTACAATAGTAATATAAAAAGTACAGAGCAAAATGCAAGAGTACATGATATCACATAATACGATTCAGAGTCCTGGGGACCTCGGCCATCAAGCTGCCTCTCCCTTACTGGCCATTCCATAGCTGAGTCAGTGGTAGGACGGCCAATCTGATGAAAGGACCCCTCTACCCAACAATTCCAGTGCTCCACCAACAGAGATGACAGCATGAGCTCAAGTGCATGCAGAAGGAACTCCGAGTCCAGCTCAGGGTGGTGAAGGAACAGTACAGGAGAAAGCTTGAGCAGAAGTTGCAGAAAAACAACATGAAGGAAGTGTGGGATGGGATGAAGATCATCACTGGCTGCAGCTCAAAGCGGGGTGCCACCATCGAGAGAGATGTGGAGAGAGCAAACCAGATGAACAACTTTTTTAACAGGTTTGACCACCCGAACCTACTCTCACCTCGAAGTACTGCACCCTCCACCCATCCTTCTGCTGATACCAGCATAGGAGAGAGTCTACCCCAACCCACAATTACAGCAGCCCTGGTAAGCAGAGAGCTGAGGAGACTTTGTGCTGGCAAAGCAGCGTGTCCAAATGGAGTATCGCCATGACTGCTGAAGGCCTGTGCGTTGGAGCTGGGGAGTCCTCTACAGCGTATCTTCAACCTGACCCTGGAACAGGGGAGAGTCCCGAGGCTTTGGAAAACATCTTGCATCAACCCAGTCCCAAAGGTATCACATCCTAGTGCGCTGAATGACTTCCGGCCTGTCGCTCTGACGTCGCATGTGATGAAGACCATGGAGCGACTGCTGCTTCACCACCTGAGGCCACAGGTCCATCATTCACTCGACCCTCTGCAGTTCGCAAACCAGGAGAAGGTGGGAGCGGAGGATGCCATCATCTATATGCTACACCGATCCCTCTCCCACTTGGACAGAGGCAGTGGTGCTGTAAGAATTATGTTTCTGGACTTCTCTAGCACCTTCAACACCATCCAACCTCTGATCCTTAGGGATAAGCTGACAGAGATGGGAGTAGATTCATACCTGGTAGCATGGATCGTGGACTATCTTAAAGACAGACCTCAGTATGTGCGTCTTGGGAACTGCACATTTGACATTGTGGTCAGCAACACAGGAGTGCCGCAGGGGACTGTACTTTCTCCAGTCCTGTTCAGCCTATATACATCGGACTTCCAACACAACTCGGAGTCCTGCCACATGCAAAAGTTCGCTGACGACACTGCTATCGTGGGCTGCATCAGGAGTGGGCAGGAGGAGGAGTATAGGAACTTAATCAATGACTTTGTTAAATGGTGCGACTCAAACCACCTACACCTGAACACCAGCAAAATCCAAGGTGCTGGTGGTGGATTTTAGGAGGCCCAGACCCCTCATGGACCCAGTGATCATCAGAGGTGACTGTGTGCAGAGGGTACAGACTTATAAATACCTGGGAGTGCAGCTGGATGATAAATTGGACTGGACTGCCAATACTGATGCTCTGTGCAAGAGAGGACAGAGCCGACTATACTTCCTTAGAAGGCTGGCGTCCTTCAACATCTGCAATAAGATGCTGCAGATGTTCTATCAGACGGTTGTGGCGAGCACCCTCTTCTATGCAGTGGTCTGCTGAGGAGGCAGCATAAAGAAGAGGGACGCCTCATGCCTGGACAAACTGGTGAGGAAGGCAGGCTCTATTGTAGGCACGGAGCTGGACAGTTTGACATCCGTGGCAGAGCGATGGGCGCTGAGCAAGCTCCTGTCAATAATGGAGAATCCACTGCATCCACTAAACAGTGTAATCTCCAGACAGAGGAGCAGCTTCAGCGACTGCTGTCACTGTCCTGCTCCACTGACAGACTGAGGAGATCGTTCTTCCCCCACACTATGCGACTCTTCAATTCCACCCGTAAACGTTAACAGTATTCAAAGTTATTGTCTGTCTGTATACCTGCATTGATATCACTCTTTAATTTAATATTTTCTTATCAGTATGCTGCTGCTGGAGTATGTGAATTTCCCCTTGGGATTAATAAAGTATCTATCTATCTATCTATCTATCTATCTATCTATCTATCTATCTATCTATCTATCTATCTATCTATCTATCTATCTATCTATCTATCTATCTATCTATCTATCTATCTATCTATCTATCTTTACCTTAGGCAGGCAAACAACTTGGCAGTTTGAGTACGGAATATTTGAGTACAGAGAAGAGAAACAGACCTACTTGTAAAATAAAAACCATCCTTTCAAAACACAACAGTATAACTGACCATTTTCTTAAGTAATTAACATTTGTTTTTTAGGGTGGTATTAAGTAAACTTTTAGTGACAAAAGAATTTTGTTTTCATATCACAAGTTTAAAGCTTGTCATGAGTAGTACTGTATATTGAATTTCATATTAAACATAAGTAAGCCAAAACAGCATTAAGAAAAGATTCTATCTTGCAATTTCCATAGCAGTTTTTGTAATTAAATGATATACATGTTTATATTAAGTCCACAGTGATGTAAGTGTGCTATGAGAGTTCTGCTAAGTCAATTGCAGCCTTAAGTTACTCAATGAAACAGACCAAGGAGATGCCATGTGAATATTTAACCTCTAGAATTAAATCCACAGTCAGGAGTTGATGTCAGATTTTATCACACTGCGTGATCGGTCTCAAGCTGTTGAATGTAGACATGTGAATGATAACCCCCCCATATGCTAAATTTAATGTCAGAGGTGGGTGTGTGTGTCTCCTAAACAAACATTATCATCTATAACATTTATGTCTGTCTCTTCATTATCTTTGAGTGCTATTGTACTGAAATGGAAAAGGAGATGTTAGCACATGAAAGGGACAGTTTACACCAATAACATTTCCGAAAGCAATTTATACTTTAAAACTTTTTTAAGAAGCTAAACAGACACTGCCAGATTGAACTGAATCTGCACACTGACTGTAAGGACAAGAAAACAAGAAGTCAGCACAAGCTACAGTAGCTCAAAAAAATCCCACACCATATGCTTCCCTTGATGCAATCTGGCACATGGAAAAAAATCACACATATTATGAAATCTTACTTCCCTTTTAAAGCCTGCTAATAATTAATCATAGTGTAGTTAAGTGATGGACCTGATTATGTAGTGACAAGAATGTGATTTTAGCTGCTGTAACTTAACAATGGACACTTGGAATTGAAAATACATCTGGTTCTTTAATGGCACTTTATACTTTTTTACTGGGTTGTGTGGTTCCTCGTTGAACTATTGTTTAACAAAGCACCATTTCATTCTGGGAAGAGTTCTTTGCATATGTAGTTGGTTCTTTGTGCTTTGAAAAACTTCCTAATCTATAGAAATAACTGAAATCTTTAATGTATGGTAGGCTGCAGGACACCAACACATTAAGGAAACCTGGACTTGACTTGTGTTATTGTATGCAGCAAGAATCCTTTTAAAATCATGATTATGGTTATGGTATGTCACCAATCTGTTACCATCTATTCATGTTTATTTGCTGTATGGAGCTTGCTGTGGATCAAAATAAATATAGGGTTCATTCTGGAGCCTTCAGGTGAATGGGTCTTTTGGAAACAAAAATGGTTCCTCTATGGCAGGAGTGGGCAATGTCGGTCCTGCAGAGCTGTAGTGGCGGCAGGTTTTTGATCCAACCCAGTTTCTTATAATGAGAAGTCAATTATTGCTGATGAAGCACTTATTGCTCAAGTGACATTTTGTTGTTTCATTTTAGTGGTCTCACTTGTTAAGGTTCCCCAACCTTAATTGCTTATTTCCACCTTAAACAGCTGAATTCACTGTTTTAATGGCTCCTTATTAACAATAAGATGTAAATGACAAAGCAGTCAGCAGTTCTCTATCTAGCTTGTTTCGATTTACATCTGTGTGTGTTCATCATGTACTGTTTGATTTAATAAAAAATTTTATAGAAAAATGTGACAGACTGAAAATTATCCGTTTATGGCTTCAAATCATTTGGATGATATCCTTGGAAAGGAAAAAAATCTACAATAGAATCTTACATTGCAGACTAACAAGCCATAAAATTAAATAGGGTCTGTGATTGTCAAGGATTGGTTTCTAATTAAGCAATTGGGTTGGAATGAAAACCTGTAGCCACTGCGACTCTTCAGGACCGACACTGCTCTATGGCATCACTGTAAAGAACCACTTGAACACCTTTATATTTAAGAATTTAGTACATACAAAACACCCCGACTGAAAAAGTAATTTTACGGTGCAATTTTCAAACTGTTACTCTCCTAACATGTCATGTCTGAAGAGGAGGTCAGCCCCCACAGCACATTGTGCAATATTGCTATGAATTTATGTTTTCTGTTGTGGTGGACGGCCAGGACCCATGCCCGGCCGGGACGCCCCTTTGACACTGGGTCTGGGGGAGCAGCCATGGGATGCACACTATGTCCCCCGGAATGGATGGTGGCAGCCCTCCTGGGTTACATCGGGGCCACAGGCATGGGACTTCAGGGCTCGGCTCTGTTGGGCTCTGTGGCCACCACCAGGAGGAGTTGCATGGCTTAACAAGCCTGTGTGGGCTGGAATGCAGCCACACCCGGAAGTGCAGCCTGAATTAGGTTAATTATCACCTGAAGCGCTTCTGGGTGGGCAATAAAAAGAGCCTGCAGCCACTACTTGAGGCGGCAGAGTTGGGACGACGACGACGACGACGACGGCGGCGGCGGCGGCGGCGGCGGCGGCGGCGGCGGCGGCGGCGGCGGCGACGACGACGACGACGACGGCGACGACGGCGACGGCGACGATGACGACTGCCTAGGAGGAGTGGAGGAAGAAGAAGCGTGTGTTTTTGGGTGTTTTTCTTTTGTGTGTGTTTTGGGGACTGTGTAGGGCCTGTGGGACACGGGGAAGACATGCCTCATGGCTAAAGAAATATAAAATCTTTTTGTTATCCTTTTGACGTGCCTCCGGTGTCAGTCTGTGTCGGGTCGGCGTGGATATAGCGCCTTATTCCACACTGTATACATCTCAGAATACAGGTCATATTTGTTTAAAATTATGGATTATTGCTAACAATAGATCATTTATTTGAGGAAATTGATTGATTTTAGGGTAACAATTACAGTCCTCAATAATAAGTGTAAGAGCCATTTGTTAGTTACAGTATTAAGGTTATGTTAAATTGATAGAAGTATTTCCTTCGTTATGTTAAAATGTTTGCCTATACATTAATACAGTCTATGAGAGATTCTATCATAACCCCTACAAGCTGAACTGAAATGGAATATTTTAAGTATTTCTTGTCCCTCTGACTACAGATTCATCCCAATTTTATGACCTGCCTTGCAGTTAGTAAGACTTGGAGGGCAACCAGTTTTCAAACCATATCATATTGAGCGTAATGACCATATTGAATGTGTTTGTAGAAGAAATACTTTTTCCTTTTTTGCCATTTATCCTTCATGTGTAATAACTTTTTTTCTCTATTTTTGTATGAATTGTTTAGCTTTGAATTTTTTTTTAAATGAACTTTATTGGACTGAGAAATTTATTTTCTTGCACATTTGACTCATCCTAGATCCTACCCTTGCCAACTCAGTAGCTGCTTGATTTTGGGAACCTGGGAAAGATGCAGCTACAATAAGGATTTTTGGGGGTATGTACCATACATAAATCAAAGCAGTCACAATTCTAAATGTATTTATTTATAACATATACTTTTTAATCATAAGATGTTGGCAAGGACAAGCCACTCAGCCTAAATTAGCTTGCCAAAAAAGAATTTCACATTTCTTGACAAGATGGGCTCATTATTCTTCAGGCATTTATTGATCACCACATTGATTTTGTAATTTTCTCTAGAAGATTAACCTCATCAGGCAGCAGACTGTACAAGTCTATATTATCTATTGTTTGTGCTTCCTATTTTAAACCAAAATAAATTCTATGTAATTCCAGGTCTCACTTTTTTTCTTTCAACACCAATGAAGGGAATCAAAATCCATGCCTTTATTATTGGATTGCAAAGCTGAAAACAAGCTTAGATGGAATATCTTTCAACAAGAAAGCAAACTCATACATACACCCATACTCACTCTTATCATGACAATAAACCAAATACACATATCTTTAGAATGCGAGAGGAAACCAGAATAACCAAAAAACAGTCTCACAAACACAGGAAGAATAAACAAGCTATGTACAGACAATAGAAGAGACCAGGAATTACCTCCAGATGCTTTCATCTTTTAGACAGCAGCAGGTTCACCATCCTGCCACTCTCATTTCATAAAGCACATCCATTTTCTCAATATTAGTATTAGAAACCATAAACACAGTATAATTTTAGGAGATATGTACAATGTGTATATTATCATATATATGACCTCTTGCCAGGGAGGGAGGCCAGAAGGATGAATGGATTGGGGAAGTCAATCTTCCCAGAGCCTATACTTCCTTGATACACTAAAGGGCAGCATTCTTTTGTCGCAGACCCCTTTAATCAACCCGCAGGCATGCTGGGAATTATAGTCTCATGGTGCAGCCCTGTTGTGTGCCATGGGTGCTGCCATGGTGAGCTGCAGGGAGGAACCACCCAGAGGCGGCCTTAAGGGTGTCTGGGGCCTAGGGCTGACCAATCCCAAGCGGGGCCGGTTACGTCAAACGCTGTTACTGATATGTGTGGACTGTATAAACATACACAGGATTTTCTCATTACATTATTCAGCTAAATTTTTGCAAGATACCACATGGACTTTGCAAGAATATAACTTGACAAATCCGGTCGAACAGGACACACAGACCTTTAAAGCGGGACCACCTTAGGTGTGGTGCCTGGAGCAGTCGCCCCACTTGCCACCCCCTTGTTTCCACCTGACCCAGAAGTGCTTCTGTTGGACTTTGGGCAGTCACCAGAAGTACTCCTAGGATCCGATTTAAGGGGAGCCACTATGCCTTGCCTCAAGGAGTCAGAACTTGAGAGAGGAAAAGGTGTAGGGAGAAGAGAAGAGAAAAAGAAGGATTCACTGTCCATTTACGTTCTCTATTCCATATAAGAGTAAAATCCATTATAATTGAACCTGTGACTGTGTACGTGTCAGTTGTGTCTGAGGTTTGGGGTTTACTACCACCCCCTGTCTTCCACTGTATATACTGTATATTAGGCCTGTGAAAATTAACGGGTTAATTTTGTGATTAATGTCACCTGTTTAACGTGTTAAAAAATATCATCGAATCCAGGGCTGGCAACGAGGTGATTGTGTCAGGCAGTGCTTTGGTCAGGGTGGCATTTTCATGTAACTTTTTGGTTTTTTTGCATTACCAAACAATAATACAAAAAAGTTAAGTGTGAACTTAAAGAATTATGTACACATCCAGTACCATATTTATACACTACCTTTAAAAATTTTGAGAAATAAAATTTTATGTAAATGTTTCAAATTACACATTTCACAACGCCTTGAAACATGTAAGTATGTGTTACTGGTATTCATTTCCTTGATTTAAATATGCTGAAATAAGTGTAGGGGAACTGGAGGAAAGGAGGTTGATGGTAGTCCTGGAGCAATCACTACTAAAGAAAAATTGCAAATGTAACATTCTCTGTTTTTTTTTTTTTTTGCATGTCGTGTTTCTGTAAGAAGATCGAATCAATGTCATATCACATATGTGGAAAATATGTTTTCTTTGAGAGGCACTAAA
Source organism: Erpetoichthys calabaricus (assembly GCF_900747795.2). Classification (NCBI taxonomy): domain Eukaryota; kingdom Metazoa; phylum Chordata; class Cladistia; order Polypteriformes; family Polypteridae; genus Erpetoichthys; species Erpetoichthys calabaricus. Next base: position 131,637,089 of record NC_041397.2, on the reverse strand, counting down.
ACCAAAATAAGTCTCTGTTACCTCTGTATTTAACTCGCCAGTCTACCAAGTAGCTTATAGTGCTGACAGCCCTAATATAATAACAAAATTCTACAAAATAAAAGTGTAATGATTATCCCAATCCATTATTCCAGTTTGTAAATATCTTTGCTAATTTATGCAAAGACTGAAACATAACCATATAAGTAATGCATGACAGTTTTGAAGTGAGATCACTGCTACGGAGACCTTTTTTAGCATGCCAGGAGCAAAGGTAGAGGTAGAGCAGTGTTTTCCAACTGTTTTTTGTGGTGGCACACTTTTTGTGACCCAAGAAATCCCAAGGCACACCAACTGTCCGAAATGGCGAGACTATCAGAGATGCCAGCAAAAAATAACAAAGCAGTTTGGAGGTTGGCTTTTGCAGACACAGCACTGAGCGAGCACTTTGGGCGCATTTCCCAGTTGTTTTATCCCTTTGACTGCTCATACAGAAGGTCCTATATGACACATCTGGGTAGCTCTCATAGTTGAAAAACACTTTAGTTAAGACTATAATTATAAGGTTGTGATGAAAAATTGAGAGTGGAATTTGAACACAAGTTTTAATGTATGCCCATTTAAGAGATGCTTATTTCAATTAAGTCAATATTTAGCAGTGCATTCAAAGTCTATAGTCATTTCAATTGTTTAATTTTACTTTCACATGTCTGTGTCTCATATGCCATACCAATTTGAAAATTAGTACATTGGCCTCATTTTCTTATTGCCTTCTTTTCAACTTGTCTTTTAGGTCAGGTTGGGGAGCATTCATGTGTATAGCATGTTGCTGCACCCACCAAATGACAAAACAGCTTGGGATCCCAGTTGGAAACCCTCCAGGCAGACATGCGGTCCAGTCCCACCCTCCAGAAATGACAATCTATCTGCCACAGCCAGGTGTTACATGGGCGTCCCCTTGGCCTGGTCCAGCCACTCGGGTCCTCAACAATGAGGATTCCACGAGCCAGATCACTCTTGGGAATCATGCCCCATGGCAGTAGTGCTGTAACTGATGTGCCCTCACAATGCAGGTAATGTGCCTCATTTGGGACTCATTTGACACAAAGTCAATCCAGCGGTACCCAAGGATTCCCTGAAGAGACACAGTACTGAAGGAGTCCGGTCTTTGTCACAGGTCACTGGATATCTTCCATGTCTCACAACCATATAGCAAAACCAGAAGCCCGAGAAATCTAAAGACTCGGACCTTCATCCTTTTACAAAGATATCGGGAGTGCCACACACCTCTTTCCAGCGACCTCATGACCCCCAATCTCTTCCTGTCCAGAAAGAGTCACCAGTGACATGAATGTCACTGTTAAGGTAAGTAAACCTCTTGACGTGGTCGACACTCTCCGCAGACAGACACACTGCTGATACGTGTGCCCAAGAGGTCATTAAAAGCCTAGCATTCAAATTCAGGTTGTACTCGTTCAAGTAATATTTTGTTAAAAGGTCAAGTTTCAGGCCATTGTTTAAGTTTAAATTATGCAATTAAATTTTTAAAAATTCCTTTGTGTTGATTCTACATTAATTTTGTGATTCAGTGTATATTTACTTCATGATTTATGTATTTTTTAATGATTACATGTTTCAATGTTAGATTAATCACATTGAATCAACTGTGATTAATCACAATTAGTTACATTTTTGTAATTGTCTACAATTATGTGATTAGTTAATTTTGTTTTAATCAGTTCCCAGCCCTAATATATATTGTGTATGTATAATTTTTATGCATGCATATATATGTATGTATTAAAGTTGTAAGCCACTTTTACTGTAGTTGCCATATTTGTCAGAAAACTCACAAAGCAGGCCCTCTGGAACCATTACAGGCAAGACATGAAGAGGAAATGAGAGTGAGGGAAGTATTTCAAAGCCACAAACACGAGGATTCACACTGCTGTCAAGAACGTTTGGAAAATTTCTTCTATGGCATACATGAAAAAAAAATCCTTTAAGGTGTAAAATAGGGAGCAAAGAACTGAGGACATCAGAATCAATATCAATGATTGTTTATGCACCTCTCCCACCAGGAATTACTGCTAAAAAGTCAGTGGACATCAAAGTAATCTCATTGGGTATCTCCAAACCTTCATCTCAGTATGGGAATTTTGCCATCTGCTTTGTGTTTTTTTTCACCTTTAGTGTTAAGTAACAATCAATAAGCTGTGCAATTTCAGTGTGATAGAGCTGGTTTTTTTCCTGTTCTTTAGGGTGTGCCCAAGGTGTGACTGATATACAGGAAATACATGATGGTGTACTGTACTTTCAATACAAGGTATTTATAGAATAAGGAAAGCAAAAATGCAACAGATGTTCAGTTACTTCTGTATAAATTCCCCTTTTGCTTGTGGCAGCATTATAAATTCTTGAGTGCTGAATATATCTCGTTGTACAAATACCTTGTATATATTATAAATTAAATCTTCAAAAACAAATATAATGAACAAACAAGTTTTTTGTTTTTATCAGGTTAATTTAGTTTCTGATTAAGAAACTAAATGAAACAAAAACCAACCACAGGAGGGGTTTTCCATGGTCAGGGTGGAAGATCACACATTTCTGAAATCGAGCTTCAGGCAGGTGCAAGATATGCTTCAGGTTGGTTTCACTTTTGATGTGTGTGTTACTGCAGATGCTATAAATACATTTTAAACAAAAAATATTTTTTGGAAAATATATATATTTTACATATATATGTATACATACACTTATATGTATTTATATATACTCATATGTATTTATAGTATATATAGTACGTATATGTACTTATATATATTTTACTAGTCATGTTAAAAAAAAGTGCTAATAATGTTCTTCAGAAAAGACAGTGACAAAACTGCAAATATTTCGAGATAAAAAATGGTCAACAATACTGTTGACAGTCCCATTTCAGATTCTATGAGAGATCCAAGTAAAAAGCATAAATATTATAAGTAGCAGGCAGTATAAGTCAGAGGACATGGTGGAACAGAAAACTATTGATTGCTAATGCCAGTGAAATTCGATATCATTATTTTGGAGGAGATACGGGGAGAACATGCAAAGTCTACACAGACAGTGACTTTATCTCCTCCAAAATAATGAGGGTGAACCTCTTGTTGCAATAATATGAGGATCAGAGATAATATGTTGCGAGCAGGGTGCCATATGTCTGGCCTAGAGAACCAGAAGCATTAATGTTGTCTGTGGCCATAGCATATCTAGAAGAAGTCTGCACCAAAACAGTCTCTTACTAACTTAATGTGTTCAAACTGTGAGCTGATTATAAAAGCTGGTATAAAGTGTATCCAATTAACTTGCTTTAGTTTCATAAAAGGCTAAATACACCTTACATAAACAATACAAATTATGTTTAGAAATCACAGTAATGCATAAATTATTAACAAAACAATGTGCAAATTTTTATACTTTTTAATGCTTGTGTCAAGAAAGGATGCCATTTTTTGAGACGATTGACTTATGTATTCCCAAACTGGTCGCAATTGCTGAATTACACATGGATTAGATTATTCAATGAAATGTGCAAAGTATTTGTCATTAAAAAAAGAGTTTTCATTGAGTTTTCTGTACAGTCACTCTCATGTAAATGTCACATTCAATGTAAGTTCAACTTCTCTTTGCTGCAAGTTTTTTTTCCCTATCCTTGCAATTCAAAAAATATCCACAAGATGGCACATTTCTTTCTGATAGATAGATAGATAGATAGATATTTTATTAATCCCAAGGGGAAATTCACAAATTCATTCTGTGAAAATATATTGAAATAAGTTTTGATTCTTGCTGGGCTGACATCTTATTTTCATCACTGACTTTGCAAATATGTTATTGTTAGCATTCCTCTCACATGTGCTTTTCTCTACGGACACACATAAAGAAATTCAGGAAGGCTGTTGCATCCAATACAGAATGGGAAATCTAGATTTAAAGTGTCATGCAGACATACCTTTTCAAACCTACTTTGTGGGAGGTATTTAAAGTGTCTGCTTTGTTTTATTTACTACTGACAATATTTGGAAACAGAGCCATGTTGAATTTATAGCTGTATTTAAATGACTATAGAAAATTCCTCCCCAGCCATAACCCCCCACCCCCCGACCCAATGTTGCAGGCATGGGTTTAACATATTTTTCAAATGATTCTTTAAAGAAAAACCATCTTGCATGTTTGAAGTTGTTAGCATTGCACACACTTCTGCTCTATGGGAACAGAAAGGGAAATTCAGGAGAGCATATAGCAATAACACAAACACAATCAAAAGGCAGGGTATTGATAACATCTAAATATTATATCACTTAATGATTAAATGTTTTCAGATGTTGCTGTGATATATGTGATGCAAAATATGAGGCAACAGTTTATGACCTATTTTCAAGTTCAAGCATTGAGTTTAACAACACAGTTCCAGAATCCTGGCTTCAAATCCTAGGTTCGTCACTGTCTGTGTAGACTTTGCATGTTCTCCCCGTATGTCCTCATACACCCCAAAGACATGCAGCTTGGGTTCATTCATAACCTTAAATCGGTCCTATCTGTGTGTGTGTGTGCGCGTGTGTGCGTGTGTGCGTGTGTGTGTGAGTGGTGGAGAATCCCCGGAACATTATTGGTTCCTACTTGGCGTCTGATGCTGCTACAATAGCCTTCAATTTCATATGACCCTAAGTTGGACTAAGTGAAATAAGAAAATTGACAGATGAAAGATTACATCCTAATTTTCATGTATGAACATTTCAATATGCTAGTAAATACAAACTCTTAGTATCATGGAAAGAAATGCATATTTAAGAATGGTTGTCAAAATTTTAGAAGGGGAGACAATGAAAATGTGAAATCTATGAAATTGCATGTACAGTATATGAGGAGGAGTAGTAGTAGTGGCATTGTCTTGTATACAGAGTACATTTCTTACTTGCATATCTGACCAACATTCAATACGCTGCCACTATCTCACTCCATGATAATGTGATGATGCGTGTTCGCTCCATGCTCCCATCTTCCTTCTGGGAGCCCTTGAATCCGACACCATCAGTAATGTCACCAATGAGCTAGGCAGTGAGGCACAACAATGAAGCAAGGGGATGGTGTAAAAAGTGCAAAGTGCTTTTATTTAAAAATCAACAAAACAAAACAGTGTTCAAATAAATAGTGCAGTGCATCAAAACCTTCAAATAAATAATCCAATAAAAACAAGGTGAAATCGTGGAGGTTAAAATCCAATAGAAAAAAAAATCTTTTAAAACCCGAGGTTAAAACAATGGCTGAAAGCTGTCCTTTAACGCAAAGCCCGGTGCCTTTCTACTGGTGACTCCCCTGCTTCTCCCGTCCAGGCTATGCACCAGGGGAGACATCCTACCTGCAGCTGATCTTCTCTCTGCATTGTCCTGCTGGTCTGTTCGCCTCACAGATCCCTGACTTGGGCTCCCCAGCGACCAGGGCGCTCACGCTGGGGCTTTTACATCCCAAGTCCCGACTCCAAATGCCTTCTTGGCCTTACGTGGTGAGCCATCCTCTTTCCAGTCACTCCCGCTCTTCACAAAATGCTCAGCGGGAGCGACCACAATCAACTGCTCCTTGGGTGCCGGCCAAACACCCAGGCTCACTGCTCAGCTGCTCTCTCTTTCTCTCTCTCACCGACTTTCCTTTCCCTGCTTCTGCCGCCCTCTTCTCCTGCAATCTCCATTTCTTTCTTTTCTTCCTTTTTTTCCCTAGCCGACTCGTACTTCTATTTATCATGGGGACGTGGATCAGATGTGGCAATTAGCAGCTCCGGGAAAAATTACAAATTCCCCGGGAACCTACCACATTTTCTAAGCTGCGAAGGCGGTGATTATTTATTTAAAAAGTGGCCTTTTTGATGTGTTACACCACAGATAACCAAAAATGCATTGAAGTAAATTACTTAATTTTAACAAACTACATAATAAATGATCTCTTCTAGACTTGACACCAGAAACAATTCATGCAATCTTTAGCTTGCATCTCCTCCAAAAGCCCATATAATGTCCAGGCTATCATGATGAATGAAGCTTTTAAAAGAGAACACAGCAGTACTGTGAAAAGTCCACTCCCTGGATGGCTCTTGTCATAAATTTCCTTCAGGCTTCTCCTTTGCAGGATGCCACGGCCTGCACCTAACCATTCTAAAAAGCTGATGCTGTGCTTGCTGTGGTAATGTAAATATAAAGCGCGTGAGATTAAGCAAAGAAGAAATCTGGATAAAAAAAAATTTTAGGGACCACAGAACACTCTGTTGTAATAAGATACACAATCATTTTAATTTATTTTACTTAGTTTTAACTCAGTGTCTCCATCTAAGTTGCTACTAAGATGTCGAGATTGGTCCATCCTTGTCTAAGTGTGCTCCACCTTAGGGCTAAAGGGGGCTCAAGAAAAGAACCTAAGTTGACATCTTTCATGTTAGGTGCATGTCCTAGTTTATCTGATAACACAATGAAGCACTTATTAGGCTGCTTGTTATTTAAACTCAATAACATGGACTGAAATCAAAACTTGATCCAAGACACTGTCATTGAAGCAAACATAGTGAAGATGTCACTGATATCCACCTATTTTGTGATGCTGTACCCAATAGTCAGCAAAGTTACAATTTCTTGTAACATGGTGGACCTTATATAGATGGTTTACACTGGGGACAGAAGTTGGAAATATTAAAAAGATTTAACATGTTATCACAGTATTTTGGATTTGCAGATTTCATATCTCTGTTGACCAATTTCTGTACTATTAAAAAAATACCTCATTGAGAAGCAGATAAGACAAAATCTTTAATTCACTTACAATATTGTCACCATAAATGTCCCCCAAAAACACAGCAAGTGTTTTGTTGGCTTTAGTAATATTATTTTCAATATTTTTATGTCTAATAAAAGGCTAGATAGCTGAATTTGCCCCAAAAAGTGTTCCTCTGTCTCTGTGATGTAGGCAATTGAAATAGTTTATTTTAAACTTCTCTCCTTTTAAAGGCTCATCCACTATTGTCTCACCTGGAAGTTGTTTTTTGTGCTGTGTTTAGTTGTGTTCAGTGAAGGTGGCAAAATGTCCATTTTTTAGGAGAACTGCATTCCCTTTTCTAGACAAATTTGTTTGTCGACTGTAAAATAAACAGGGAAAGGTTAGGGTTAGGTTTGGGGTAGCCACCACGTATACTTGGAATATCTGGCAAGCAAAGAAACAACAATATGAATTTACAGATGTGAGTCCAGAACAGAACTGAGCATTTGCAGTTAAGATGGCAATTATATAGGTGGTAGGCAGGAAGAGGAGGGCTCAACAGAACCGGAGATGGAAATGATGTCTTTGATAGGCAGTTTCATGGAAACCGGAAGAGGAAGTGAGGTGTTCTAGGAGGAAGGTTCTTCAGATGGTCTGCAGAGAGACAGTGTTGTGCCAACCCCTGGTGTTGCGGATAAACACATTTATTCAAGCCTGTAAACTGTCTCCCATGCATATCTGTGTGACATGACATAATAACAGCTGCAGTTTCACAGAGGCGACAACATTAAGTGTTTCTTGCACATTCATTTTTGGTGATTGCAGGCCTAACCTAGTGTGGCTTGATTGTTTTTAACACACTGTTCCAGATTACCAAAGTTACTACTAGTCAGTTGTTTAAATAAGGCTTATGACTTCAGACAGGGTTTTCACATCAAATGGTAAACTCCTTAGTATTTTCAATCATTGCATCTCTACACTCTTTTAATCACTCAAATCCCGTTTTAGTGCCCTTGGTGCATGTTCCACCTTGTTTCTGATAGTGATTTGAAAACAACCTCACTGCTTTGTTGAATTTGCTCATATTTGTACAGCCAATACAGGATTCCAAAGAAGTTCTTGACCTCAGTGAAGGATTTGCCAGAATGCTCAATAACTAAATTCCAGTTATAGTGCCCACTCACTTGCCAGTGTCACTCTGGCCTAAATTTCTTGTTGTATGCCCTTCATGTTTGCCCCAGTATCAAAACATGATCATAGTCATCCATTTAAATGTCATCTTTGTTTAGTTATTCCAGAAACAATTTAGTGAGTACTTCACTATTTGTATCTTCCAGTTCAACAAATTCATGGAAGCTCTTGTGCACTTCAGCTATTTCATTTATTGCGTAACACCAGTAAATACAGATCTTTATGGGAAACATCTACCATGCACTCCATCATTATACCATAATGTCGATCTGACTGTAGTTCAAGTCCAATTTTCTCAGAGGCAATTTCAGCCGAGAGTTCAATGAACCCATTCTATCTTTTCTAAGATACTGCTGCTCACAAAGTTTAAACGGTGAGTCAAAACTGAATCATATTTTCCAATAGTTCCAACAATTTCCAAAAACATTCCAATTGTTTCATCTGTACAATTGATCAACAGTGCCCTGTAAAGCTAGATTTTGTGATGCAAGAAATAGCACGCAATCCAAAATTATGGAAAGAATGGCATACCAGTGTTGTCTCTTGCTGTTTATTTCAGCCTGAAAATGGTGATCAATGGAACTGCTAGTCAAAAAACTTAACTTAAGGGATTCCCATTTAAAAAATGTTCAAAATAAGATTAATAAGATTCATGTTCAAAAAGTCTTTCTGATAATTTAATACAATTAGAAATACTCTGAGTAAAGACCCTATTTTTAGTCCCAGATAACTTGCATCATTACACCTGGAATAGACTAACCATGGTCTAGGAACAGAGTGAGACCCCATCTCATACAAATAATTAGCTAGCAGGCATATGAGACTAGCAAAAAGAAGTGGGTAGGAGAAAGAGTGAGAAGGTGAAAACAGAAGGATGTAATGGGAAGAATAGCAGTGGAAGAAAAGGGGAGCAGCAAAGAAAACCAAATGAAAAAGTGCTCACATTTATGTAGTTGAGTGACAGTTGTTTTTGCAATGGTACAGTGACAGGACAAGGTCCAGGCTTTTGCCAACTTGGTGGAGTGTGGAGCAGCTTCAGGTTCAAAGAGTATCTGCTTCTTCTTTCGGCTGCTCCCATTAGGAGTTGTCACATCGGATCATCATCTTCCTTATCTTTCTGTCCTCTGCATCTTGTTCTGTTACACCCATCACCTGCATGTCCTCTCTCACCACATCCATAAACCTTCTTTTAGGCCTTCCCTGGTAGCTCTATCCTTAGCATCCTTCTCCCAATATACTCAGCATCTCTCCTCTGCACATGTCCAAACCAACGCAATCTCACCTCTCTGACTTTGTCTCCCAACCGTCCAACCTCATTTCTAATCCTGTTCATCCTCGTCACACCCAATGCAAACCTTACCATTTTTAACTCTGACACCTCTAGCTCTGTCTCCTGCTTTCTGGTCAGTGCCACCATCTCCAACCCATATAACATAGCTAGTCTCACTACCGTCCTGTAGACCTTCCCTTTCACTCTTGCTGATACCCATCTGTCACAAATTACTCTTGACACTCTTCTCCACCCATTCCACCCTGCCTGCACCCTCTTTTTCACCTCTCTTCCACAATCCCCATTACTCTGTACTGTTGATCCCAAGTATTTAAACTCATCCACCTTCGCCAACTCTACTCCCTGCATCCTCACCATTCCACTGCCCATTCCACTGACCTCCCTCTCATTTACACACATGTATTCTGTCTTGTTCCTACTGACCTTCATTCCTCTCCTCTCTAGAGCATATCTCCACCTCTCCAGGGTTTCCTCAACCTGCTCCCTACTATTGCTACAGATCACAATGTCATCAGCAAACATCATAGTCCACGGGGACTCCTGTCTAATCTCGTCTGTCAACCTGTCCATCACCATTGCAAATAAGAAAGGGCTCAGAGCCAGTCCCTGATGTAATCCCACATCCACATTGAATGCATCGGTCACTCCTACCGCACACCTCACCACTGTCACACTTCCCTCATACATATCATGCACGGCTCTTACATACTTCTCTGCCACTCCTGACTTCCTCATACACTACCACAGCTCCTCTTGAGGCACCCTGTCATATGCTTTCTCCAGGTCCACAAAGACGCAATGCAAACATCGCATCTGTGGTGCTCTTTCTTGGCAAGAAACCATACTGCTGCTCACTAATCATCACCTCACTTCTTAACCTAGCTTCCACTACTCTTTCCCATAACTTCATGCTATGGCTCATCAATTTTATCCCCCTGTAGTTATTACAGTCCTGCACATCCCCCTTATTCTTAAATATTGGCACCAGTACACTTCTTCTCCACTCCTCAGGTATCCTCTCACTTTCCAAGATTCCATTAAACAATCTGGTTAAAAACTCCACTGCCATCTCTCCTAAACACCTCCAGGCTTCCACAGGTATGTCATCTGGACCAACGGCCTTTCCATTTTTCATCCTGTTCATAGCTGTCCTTACTTCCTCCTTGCTAATCCATTGCTCTTCCTGATTCACTATCTCCACATCATCCAACCTCTTCTCTCTCTCATTCTCTTCATTCATCAGTCTCTCAAAGTACTCTTTCCATCTGCTCAACACACTGTCCTCTCTTGTGAGTATATTTCCATCTTTATCCTTTATCACCCTAACCTGCTGCACATCCTTCCCAGCTCGGTCCCTCTGTCTAGCCAATTGGATACAGGTCCTTTTTTCCCTCCTTAGTGTCCAACCTCTCATACAACTCATCATACAACTTTTTTTTAGCCTTTGCCACCTCTCTCTTCACCTTATGCCTTATCTCCTTGTACTCTTGTCGACTTTCTGCATCTCTCTGACTATCCCACTTCTTCTTTGCCATCCTCTTCCTCTGTATACTCTCCTGTATTTCCTCATTCCACCACCAGGTTTCCTATTCTTCCTTCCTCTGTCCAGATGTCACACCAAGCACCCTTCTTGCTGTCACCTTTACAACTTCTGTTGTAGTTTCCTAAATGTCTGGTAACTCTTCACTATGACCCAGTGCCTGTTACTCACCTCCTCTCTAAACTCAGCCTTGCAGTTTTCCTTTTTCAAATTCCACCATTTGATCCTTGGCTCTGCCCTCACTCTCTTCCTCTTCTTGATCTCCAACGTCATCCTACAGACCACAATCCTATGCTGATTAACTACACATTCCCCTGCCACCACTTTGCAGTCTTCAATCTCCTTCAGATTGACTCTTCTGCATAGGATGTAATCTACCTGTGTGCATCTTCCTCCACTCTTGTACGTAACCCTATGTTCCTCCCTCTTCTTAAAATAAGTATCATCTGACCTTCTTCATTCCTTTCCTTGACACCATACCTATCCATCACCTCCTTGTCTCCACTGTTCCCTTCACCAACATGTCCATTGAAATCCACTCCAATCACCACTTTCTGTCCCTTGGGTACACTGTTCATCACTTCATCCAATTCACTCCAAAAATCTTCTTTCTCCTCCATTGCACACCCATCTTGTGGGGCATATGCACTAACAACATTCATTATCACACCTCCAATTTCCAGCTTCATAATCATTACTCTGTCTGACACTCTTTTCACCTCCAAAACACTCTTGACATACTGTTCCTTCAGAATAACCCAAACCCCAATTCTCCTCCTATCTACACCATGATAGAACAATTTGAATCCACCTCTGATCCACCTGGCCTTACTCCCTTTCCATTTAGTCTCTTTCACGCACAATATATCAACCTTCCTTCTCTCCATTATATCTGCTAATTCAGATTCAAGGAGTATAGGAGAGAAAAAAGACAGTAGCGTACACACTGTCCATGTATAAGATCAGGTCCCTAATGATTAGAAGTGAATCGCCATCATCTGACTTGGTTGAGAGCAGTATGCAGTGACATTGAGAGGTGGGGGCTTTAGAGGCTTAAGCCCCTGATCTACTATGCAAATCCCCTGATCTTTTAAAGCCACCCACCACCACTCTTTGATATAATATATTTATTTTAACTTCAAGGGTGACCCCTCCCCCACCCCACTTCAAAGTTATAGACATACTGTAGATCAACATGCTTGAAACCCAAGGGGGGCTCCTCTACCTGCTCCTTGAAGTTATAGACTTAAGTCATAGTGCTCAAAATCCCCATTCCACACTTTTTGTTTATACCTAGACACCCATAAAAGGAGCTAAAGGCCCTGATGCAATTAAAAATGAAACAACACAGTACATTACATTGCATTTAGCAGTACACCTAGCTCATCCAGAACAATAGAGACCAACAATGTTAAAGTTAACAGGGTAGGAGGTAGTAATTACTTGGTACTCAACTATGGTGTTGTTACCTAGAGTCTCCAGAGGTCTGAAATTCAAGCTGTTTAAATTCAGTATACCAATCTGTACCCCTTCTCCTCTTTGGGAAAACTTAATGTTGGTGGAAAGTGTGGTGAATACTGTTAAATTCTAAAGGTAGAGAGAATATCTGGGTAGCAAATGCAGGGATGAAGTTGACTGTGAACTGATAGTTGCACAGGCCTATGGAGAAGGAAGTGTCAGCAGTTGTGGCTTGGCAAAGCTACTGAAAGTTGTAAACATTTTGTCTTCTCCTGTTAAAGGAAAGAGAAGGAAACTAGTGAGTAGCGGGAATGAACAGACAACACATAATAAGAAACAAAGGAAAGATAGAAGTGTACCTGGTTGAAGAAGTGTGTCTGCTGCCTTATGTGTGCTTGTTCAGTGGGCTCACACAGTCTTTACACGGGTAGGACCTCACACAAGGGCTGATGCTTCTATGCCAATGCAGTATGACTCCTAAAGTAAGATACAGCTGACAGAATACAGCTTCTCAGTTACCATAACAATCATGCCTTTGAGATGTGGGAGAAAAACTGGAATACACAGCAAACACAAGTAGTCAGGGTGTTACACTTTCATATTGTAAAATAAGAAAATTTGGTGAAGTTGAAAGGGGGCTGAGTACTTTTTATAGCTGCTTTATCTATGCTCATGTTACAGTGATCAGAGATTTATTAACATACTGCATCATTTGAGCTGCTGAAAAATATAATCTGTAAAACATTTTAACAATTAGAAAGAGAAGTGTGAAGATGTACTTTATGCAAAAACCACAAAAAACAATAACCTGTTTAAGGGGGAAATAATAATGGAACTTCAGCAATGGTATTGACAAACTGGTTGAAGAACCTTTTCTGCCCTCTGCTGGCTAATGAGAGACATAAAGCTGAATCTTTCTTCTTGCTCTTCTGAGTTCTGTTTTTTAGTTAAGAAGCACAAACTTAATGGATGTTTTTGCTAATTAGAAAATTTGTGTTATGTTTTATAGACTGAAGCATAATTTATAAAACGTCTGCATTAGTTTTCTTCTCACAACATGCAGGGTAGGGTGTGAGCAGTGCCAGTGTTAGGTTATTTTGCCAAGCTAACCCGTGCAGCTGGGTTTTTCGCCCCTCTTATAATCTGAGCCCTAGGCGAATGTCTAATTCTCCTTAAGAGTGGTGTCATCCCTGTGTGTGAGTGACCCTGTGATGGACCCGGTGCCCCTTCATGTGCTGTTTCCAGCCTCGCACAAAATTGCTACTGGGAGAGGCGCTGGCCCCCATAACCCTGCCTTTGGATTTAGTGGGTCTGAGAATGATTGACTGACAACTAGTCTCAAACCTTTTGAAATCAAAACAATTTATAGAGTACAGACACTGACACACACTATACATGCTACTATGCGCAGTTTAGTAGCAGATAACAAATATTTACATAAGCATAGGTGCTTATTTAATTTTAAGTATGAGTATATATATACAGGGACTAAGCATATCAGCATAACTGAGATAAAATTCATACAGTATAAATAATTTTTTAAATTGATCTTAAAATAGAATTATGAAGAAAGGCTTGGGACAGATTACAAAAAAGAGACATACAAGTCCAAACAGGCAATACAGCATTTGATTTAGGTAACTGCTGAAGATTCAAATGTCTCTAAGAATTGAGTTGAATATATAAAATCAAAGCGCAACCTTCAGTTAATCTAATTCAATGACATTTACTAATTCATAAAAGAGAATGTAAGAAAAGGCGTTATATTGCGCCGACCCGACACAGATTGACACGGAGACACATGTAAAACAAAATAAACAAAATATTTATTTTTCTTCAGCTGAAGGGCACGTCTTCCCTGTAATCCCTCCAGCCACAACACAGTCCCAAGCACAGTACTCTAGGCACACAAAGTAAACACACTTTCTCTTCCTCCAATCACTCATCCCTGGCAACCTCGTCCTCTTCCTCCCGATTCTGGCCGCTGAGTGGTGGTCACTTTATTGGGTACCCGGAAGTGCTCCAGGTGCTTTATTGCCAACATCCGGGTGTGGCGAGACCAATGCACAAAAGGGGCCAGCAGCTCCTGCTGCAGCACCCCCTGGCGGCGCCTGCGAAACCCAACAGGGCTGCACAGAACTCCAACCCCCATGAAGCCCTGGGAGAGTCCGACGCACCGCTGCAACCCAGGGAGGCTGCCATCTAGCGTCCAAGGGGAGATACTGGGTTTCCCACCCTTGTCCCCCTGGTATATGTGGTGAAGGGGCGTCCCGGCCAGGCATGGGATCCAGCCATCTGTCACAGAAAATAATTATTGCAGACCATATTTGCCCATTTTGTGGACTTTGTTTGGTTTGGTTTTCTCAGTACAATGTAGTATCAGTCTTACTTTTCAAGCACATTCATTGAAATTCTGAATTGACCCCTCATAGGCATGTGAGTGTGCACTTATGTCCTGTTTACATTATGACTTTTGCTTTCCTTGACCTGGAAGAGGTTATCAAATATAAGAAAATTAATGATTGTTTGTTAGAAGTTGCAGAGGTCACAAAATTGAAAAAGGCTTCAAGTTGAAAACTACTGTAGATCTCAAGGCTTAAACTAGACCTAAAATCAAAATCAGCTTGGGCAAAGCTCAAGAAGCAGGATTTGTGTCCTGCACAAGCCAATATGAACCTATTATGTATTAACATTTATTTAGACATTTATTTAGATATTTTATTGTTGTTCTTGTTGCCTGTGTATCATTATGTATCATATTTATATGTTATTTCTGTCGATTTTGTTTATTATTGGTTAATTATTTACTTACTATCTTTCACCTCCTTAGCCTTTCACCTTTGGAAATACAAGCCAAAAACGTTGAATTTTTTTTCAACAAGAAAAAATGTTATTACATGTAACAGAAACATTTAAATACCAAAATATCAACATTAATAATCATTAATATAGTAGGAAAAGTATACTAAGTGTTTATGTCCAAACTGATGCAGATTTTTTTTATATGTCCTTTGGTTATGTGTGTTCACCAACACGTTAAGTTCAACATCACAATCAGGACAGTAGAAGCATGTTTCTTTGTACGCTTTTTTTTTTTAATATTTTTTTCTATTTCTTGCACATGAGAATGTAGAATGACAGTCTCTGATACTCCTATTCTGTTATTGTAGTCCAAAGCTTAGTGATTTCAACATTAACACAAACATTGACAGTCACTGCATTGTGAACAGGGGTCTTTGTTGTCCTTGCACTTGATCACAATCATTTTGCCCTTTTGCTTTGTATAAACTGCACCCTGTTGCAGCTTTACATAACAGAAGCCACCAGGCATATCAAGGTAGCTCAGTCATACAGTGCTATAAGCATCAGTTTCCCTCTCTGTGTCAACGTCTGATGACCAGTTCACATTTTCATAACCATTGCTTGGTTCAATTAATGATTCAGCTTCAGTTTGTTCTAAAACTGGCTTTACAGATGATTGTGTGTTTTAGTTGAAGGCTCCACCTCACTCATTAATATTCATGAGTTACCATAGAGTGGCAAAACACATAGAAATATTCATGACTTTTTTTTTTGCATCATGATGTTATTTTATCCACTAGATGGCAGTTAGAATATTGTCCCCAGCATTATTCAAGATTAATACTGTACAGCTTAACCTGAGAGATATTCTGAGTTAACTGTGTTTACATAGAATTCCGAATCCAAGAGAAACTCAGGGTTAACGACAAAGAGGTTAAACTTACTTATCTTTGTGGTCCTTGTGGGTGGAGTCCCAAGAGGCAGGACCACATTGACAGCGTCACTTCTGAGCCCACCAACAGGCCATTTAAACTAGTTGAGTAAGCACAGTAGTAGGAACCGTTCATCGTTTATTGGAGTTTGTGAGTATCACCTTTTCTGCCTGGATTTATTGTCTTTTTGAGAATTTCTTGCCTGTTTTCAATGATTCTATTTATAGGATTGTGTATTAGGATTTTTTTCTTTTGCTTTGGATTTCCCTTTACACCTCTTTTTGCTAAGTGGAGCTTCTGCCTATTTTCCTGTTTTTGTTAAATATATCATTTATCTATAAAGATTCTTTGTTAGCTCTGTATTTACAAGCCAAAGGCTAATGGTCATCCTTCCTCTTGTGGGGATTTTGGTGTATATTTTGAGCTTTTTATAGTTTTTTGCCAGGTCCCCATTTTTGGGGCCTGCTCTAGCTGAAGTCAGCAGGTGACTTTAGAGACTGATTGACGTTTGGTGAACCTCTGCTGGGTAAACCAGGTACGACTCTGGCCTGCTCCCTAGCTTGTTTTGAAAGCCTCACATATTTTGTTTTGTTGGAAACTGCATTCACAACAAAACCAAGGCTGTAAATTCCAAATGTAGATGGAAACCATATAAAACCACTTTCCTAAACTAACAAAATAGGGTTCCTTTATAAGTAGTTTATTACTGCATAAATATTCAAATAAAACAAAAGCAACAAGGAAGCAAAGGGTAGCCTGAAAAGAAACAAAGCCATGTCTGTAAACCAAAACCTAATATTTTAATCAGGACAATAACCAAAATATCACCAAAATAAATCTATTACATAAAAAATCTTGGGATGAGACGAAACTTTTTCAGAGACGAGACATGACTTTCTCAGAAATACACTTTCACGTCCCGCAAGTCAATGAGCAGATGAAAGTAGAACGTCATAAAGAATTCAAAAACGTTGGTGCAATACACATGCAGAGCAGGTTAGATATAATGGAAGTACGAAAATTTGAAAATCTCCAAAAAATTATAGTAAAGATCGCATTAGCGCAAGCAAATGGAAATTATTACTCGGTGAAATAATTGAACAGTGAAAAGAGATCGAATATATTGTTTGGATTTAAACTTTAATTTGGAGACTTGTAAATTGTCTTATTCATGTTACCATCAGGGAAAAGTAGTGTTTCTTCCCAATGAAGAGGCGTATCCGCAAGAATTAAAAGATTTGTTGTTTGGTGAAAGTGAAATCCACATACGCCGTCATGCTTGGGTCACAGAGTTGCACAGATACACAGTAGGTTTTAGAGACAGAAACATTATTCAGACACTTCAAACAAAAAATAAGTCTCTTTCAGGAGTGAATCGAGCTTCATGTGTAGTCGGAGGGGACAGTTCTGTCTCTCAATTAAAAGAACTGAAAATCGAGTGAGCAAAGCAAACAGGGGGCAAAGCCCCCTAGTAAATAAAAAGAAAGAACCAGAAATGAAACCTTGGCCAAAGCTTGACACTGGATTATCTCAATTTACAATATAATACGCTAACAAACATGCAAAAAATTGTCAACCTGCTTGATCCCAGTCAGGGTCATGAGGGAGATGTTTTATCCTAACATCATTAGATACAAGTAAAAACTAACCCTGCTCATCACAAGTATTTGGAAAAAAGAAACAAAAAGGCAGAGACTGAACAGTAGAAATGTAAATGTTTTCTCCCTGGAAAAAAAATTCAATGGCTTTTTCTCGCTGTCAGTTTTGAGGTAGTTTTATCTGTCTCTATAATTATACATACCAAAATAAAGTAAAACATAATACAATACAGCTGCTTACCAACAGTAAATATCCCAAACACATGAAGTAAGCAGACACTTAATGTACTATTTCAATTAATTATTTATAACATACTGTATAAATACCTGTTTTAAACATACATACAAAATGTATATATTGCATACAAGAAAAAAACAATACATATCCACTAGGTACAGATGATATATCATACTCCACAATAAAATATATCTATATTAGTAATTAGTAATTAAACAACAAATTATAAATAACATATCATATAACAACAAAGGACATGTAACACTCAATATAGAAACAAATTACATCCATCTCTCTTCCAGACCTTTCTGGAACTTCCTTCCTTTCCATAACAATGCAAATCTTCCATTCACATAGAGGTGTAACATTTAGAGTTGTTATAGTGTCTACCAAGAAAACATACATACATACGGTACCTACATTCTAAAACTGCTTAATTCTTTCCACAGTTGTGGAGAGAGTTGCAATGCTGGAAACAAGAGGACACCTGTCTATCATGGGGGCACACAAAGACACCCACACTCAAACACAATGGGGCCAATTTAAAGCTGTCTTACGGCACAACCAGGATTGCTGTCCTGGCTCAGGTTTATGTTTATTTAATCTTTTTGTTGTTTCAATACTGTTGTTCATATTATTTTATTAACCCTGTTTTAAGTTTTGTTCTGTACAGTATATGTTTCATTTATTTAACATGGTGTTGTTTCTTAATTATTTTCCCATTTTCTGTTAAATTAAGTTTCTATGTCTTAATGTTATTATGATAACATAAGACATAAGATAATGTTATTATCAATGCTATATACTGTATACGCTGCCGTTATTTGTTGTCTGCCCTGTCTAATGTATGTGGTGCTTAAAGAGGCGGGGCCAGCTAATTAAGCAGCTGGGGTACTGATCAGCCCCAGCAGTATTTAATCTCTTTAGCATTAGACCCAAGCATCACTCGGGCTGTAAAAACAGTGCTGAAAGCATTCGTCCCAAAAGTAACTCGGGCAACGTTATAGACGCATCTCACATAAGACCTGAGGATTACTCGGACTATAAAAGAGACAACAGTGTTATTGCCAAGCGTTACACAGGCAACAGTACAGGCATGTCATGTGTAATCGTCAGGCCCGAGTGTTACCCATGCTATGGTGTAGACATGTCTTCTCCTAGCCTCATAATGTTGTCTCATAAGAAACGCTTCTCATCAACAGTAATGACGAGGTAAATCTGTCTTCAGGCAGTGAATAGCGCTTTGAGTACTGAGAAAAGCGCTATATAAATGTAATGAATTATTATTATTATTATTAAACTGAAACAGCAAAACCAAAAGTGATTCTGGTGAGTCCAAAAGTGACGCTCGTGTCACTCGCACAAGTGGAGTGTGCTGGTCATATGATTATTATTATTATTTATTATTTATATCATTATTATACTTTCTACACTTCTGACTTTGTACTTTTAGTGTTTTGCAGTAGAAAGGTGAGATTTAATAAAAATGTCGATTTTCAAGACAAAAAATCCAATGCATTTTACATGATTTTTTGAGACAAAAATGTTGTGTTAAGGAGGTTAAGCCGAAGCTGAAGAAGGCTCAACATCTTCAGCAATGATTTAGATTCCATTTTTTCTTTTCTGATTCTTGTATGTTTTTGTTTTGTATTTGCTCTGTTGGGTCAGTGTTATATGAAGTGCCCAACTGTTTTTATTAGACCTCTACCCTTTTTGTTATTTTTGTGTAACCAATCCACATGTCACACATCTAAAGACATGGAGGGAACAGATAAAGTACATAGTGTCAGAATGTTGTGTGCACTTCCAACTGAGAGAGGGCACCTTTGTTGATTTCTTCTCCCTTTTTGCCTCTAGACTGGAAACCTTGTCTCTTCCACTTCCACCAATATGCAAAGACGACACAACCTCCAAATCAGTATTCAGATCCCGCATCTGTGAGAGACTTTACTCAACAGAATTGTTTGAATTAATTTATGGATCCTAGTGGTCCATGCTTGCCTGGTTTTCTTTCTTCGATTCTTGATTGTGCCATTCATTAAACTAGGATTGTCATGGAGACTCCCCAAATACAGTATATATCTTCTCATATGGATTTGTTTTGCAACATTTAAAGCAACCAGGGGTGAAATTCGAACTGTGAAGCAACATCCACTGACCACTGTGCCACTGCCTTCCAAGAAACCATCTGTGGTAAAACTGTGGCTCAAAATACATATAGTATGATGAAAGGAGGATTTTGTGCCTAACCAGCAATAGTGGAATCTCAAAACAGCCAAGCAGCAAAAGTTCTGAACTTTTAACAAAGTTACCATTTTCAGTTCTCTTCCTTAGTAAATTATTTAACCTCCCTGTATTTCAGTTGTTATATAACTTGCTCCAGAAGTGCTGTGCAATGGCTGACACTGAACTCTAACCTACAAAGGTCATGTGAAAAGACAATTTCTCCTCAGGGATTAATAAAGTATATCAAATCAAATCAAAATTAAAATAATATTTAGCATCTTGATTTTGTAAATCATCTTAGATAAAGGTGTCTGCTAAATATTCAATAATAATAGTCCAGCAAAGCACTGCCTCCCTACCGCCAAAACAAAATTTAGAGTATTCTTATGGTACAGTTTATTTCCGAGGTTAACAATTATGTATAGATTAGAAGTATGTAATCAGCTTTGTACAGTAGCCATGCAGCATGAGAACCTTAGTGTAATTACTACTGTATTCATAAGGTTAGTGGCCAATTCCTATTACTAAATTAGTATGTTTACTTACTAAAGTTACAGTAGATGGCTTAACTGTACCCATCAAAACTAAATTAAAAATGTAGAAATACTGCAAAAAGGTGAAAGGTAACCCAAAGAGATTCTTTGAGTATTTTAGTAATAACATAACAGTCAGGATGGTGGTGAATTCAGAAACACTACTGGCAAATTAAAATATGCAGTGAAATAGTGAGCGCACTAAACTTCAATTTTTATGAAGTCCACAAGTGCAAAGATGTCCATAACCTCCCAAAAGCAATAGGGAATATCAGGAAAGTACAAAATTATTTGGAAATTGCAAACGGGAGATGTACTGCTTAGATTAGGTAGAATGAAATCTAACAAATCACCAGGGGCCTTTACATGGATTTGAGCGTGAAAGAACAAAATGTATCCACCAAAAAATATCAGATTTATAAAACTGGGTGTATGAACGTTTTTACGCAATTTATCATTTATAAATCACAATCACCTTGTAAATATGCCTATGTGAATAAGTAGGGTTGCCAGATTAGAAAATTAGAAATACGGAACACTCTTAAAATCTCTCTCTATATTACTATATATAAATGTATACATGCCCCCTACACACCCAGACCAATATATTATATAAAAGTAGAGACATAAGTTAAAAAGCATAAAGCAAGGATTTTAATGGGTTATGGGGAAAACAAAAGTAAAAGCATTTGAAAATTATTTAATACAAGTTAAAAAAAATTCTGTAAAAGTGCAATCATTTGAAAATATTTATTTAATATAGACAACAGAGAAATAGTATTATTATTTAATACAGTTAGAAAAAAAGTGGGCCGTGGCAAGTAGTAACAACACACTTTGTTGGCACCGTATGTTGCAATGCTGATACAGAACTGCAAAGCAGCGTGGCTGGAAAGCAAAATGGTAACAATGTCACTGTCCTCAGCCAACCACAGCAACTGAACAAGTTGCAAACAGGCAGCAAACACTAGTTTCCTTGTTACATTTGAGTTATTTTCATTAAGAGAATCTGAGAAAAGAAAGTATAATTACTTATAAAGTTACAACTAAGTACTATAAGAAGGTAGTAAAAATATATTTTTATTACGAAATTTGAAAATGAACTAAATACGGGACATTTGGGTGTCCCTGAAAGGTCAGTATGGGACAGTGGACAAAATTATCAAATATAGGCCATGTCCCTTATATAAGGGACGTCTGGCAACCCTATGAACAATCCTTGAATGCTGTCCTGATACATCCATATATGGAACATGCTACTGAACCTCATGCATTTGCATTCATGATGCTGCAGAACTTCATTGGTGTTGAGATCACAACATCTGAATTCAAGAGTATCTGGCTGTGCTCCACAACTGAGAACACAAGATCAAGAGTGGCATTGTAGCACCTCTCCTTTGTGCTCTAACGGTCTGGGAAAGGTGTAAGGCACTATTGTCTGAGCAGGCAGACACATGTCACCTGGCACATGGAATGACGACATAGCTGTTTCAATGAAGGTGTAGGCCATATGAAACACTAAGAGCTCAGCCAGTTATCTTACCAACAAGCCATTCACCACGAACAGCACCATCATGCTTTTCAAAGCTAAACTGCCTCAAAATAAATTAATCAAAAGTTGACCCAAGTCACAAAGACACGATGTTTGCCAGTCACATCTTAGATGACTTGTGCATTAATGGAATGTAACTGCTTATGGTTAGCAAAACCAGCTTCCTTCTTGCTAGGTGCCCTTATTGCAATTTGAGTCCAGTAAAGTGCTCCAAATACGTTAGAACAGGTCACTTCTGCAGATTGCCTTTTTATGTCGGCAAAGACTTGTTCTTTTTTGTGGACACTCACACCATAGGAAAACTGGAGGTAGTTGCTCCTTGGTGGTTGGTTAAAGGCTTCCAGAACAGCAGGAATATTGGGGTGAACCTTAGCTGAGATATTCCTGACCTGTTGGCCAGTTACCTGAGAAGTGACAACAGGTAGCTGGTATAAAGTGATGAAAATCCACAAAGGTTCTTCACTACAAATATGTAGCATTGGCCACCTTAAAAGGGATCTAAAATACAACCTGTAGAGCATAACTATCATTTCCGATGTGTAATATGTTTGTCACAACAATGCACATTATAATAACGGCTTAGTGATTCAAATAATTATGCATGTGAGTCGTCATTGAGCTGCTTTGGCTGCATTTCCCTGCTTCATCAAAGGGTGTCGTCATTTCCCAGTTTCTCCAAGACATTGCATAGGCATGGGTCAGAGTTGTTATACAGTAAATATATGCATGTTCCCCTCTCAAGTTGTGTTTTATAAATCCCAACGTTTGCATGGTAAGTTGTATACATACAAAGAGAGGCTTGAAACATGTGTACACACATTTAAACTAGGACATCCTGACTTCATTTGTACAAGCACATTTAAATTAGATCATATATATCAATTAACATTATACGTTGTTCTCTGATAACAGACACATATAAGAAG
Organism: Erpetoichthys calabaricus; assembly: GCF_900747795.2. Classification (NCBI taxonomy): domain Eukaryota; kingdom Metazoa; phylum Chordata; class Cladistia; order Polypteriformes; family Polypteridae; genus Erpetoichthys; species Erpetoichthys calabaricus. The sequence continues at coordinate 131,614,043 of NC_041397.2, read as the reverse complement.
TCTTATTTGTTTTAACCAGACATTTACTTAGGGCATGTAAGATGTGTAACTAATTTGGGGCTTTACATAATACTTAATGTCATAAGGAATGCTATTAGAATGCACCATTTATATGTATGCTGATTGGCATAATGGAAAAAGCTTTGTAGTCATTATATGTAAATGAATCCATCTGGTTAAAGGAAGGTACTCTGTTAGATTTTGATACTAGGGATGGCTAGGGCAAAAAGGACAATTAAACAAGCAACAAGGTAGGTGCAAATGTACTCAGTGTATTTTATTTTCACACAATAAGAACAATGTCCAACAGATAGCAAAGTGCAGTTAAAAAAATAATTCCAGAAAATCTCAGTACCTGTGAGGAAGCTGAAAAAAATCTGAATAACAATACATATTCCACTAAAACCAATGATAAAACCAAAGACAGAATTGCCTTCAAAGTTGATCCCCAGTGCATTTCTCTCTCTATCTTTCTCTCTCGTCTCTTCCCGTTCACCCATTTCCCAGGTAAACTCAACAGGGCTGAAACTCTGGTGAAAATGGTGCATTCACGACTCCCATTCCGGTCACCTTCACAGTCACGGCTGACATAAGAGCACAATGTGGTTGACATCACAGCACAACTGGAATCACAGCAGCCATTTCCCCAATGGAGGGAATCTCATGTGTTTTTGTAAATTTTGGAAATGTATGGCAAGAAAGGAAGGCAGAGGTTGTAATTAACATCTTGAACTGTTTCACATTTTTGAGTGCTTTTCTACCTTTTGGCCTATGATTTTATTATTAATGTATATTATAGGTTTACAGGATCGCCTTCATGTATTAATCAATATGCAACACGTCACCACTCCTCAGAACCATGATTAGTTAAAGCCACATTTTCTCTTTGTCTGAAAAAATATCAAAACAGTACTAGTACTTTGGAAGGAAATTCCAAAATAGTAGCAGAATGAGCAAAATAATTAGCAAAAAAAAACAAACAGCAGAATTCAATAAACCTGAAACTTTTTATAGTTTTTTTTTTTGGGGGGGGGGGGGAGACAAAGGAACTCATATTATGTGTAATTTGAATTAATGTTTACTAGCTATTTGTGACAGTTCATGAGTTTGTAACTACAGTAAAAAAATCACTGGCTAGCTAACTTATTCATACTTTTTTGTGGTATAGCTTTTAATTAATACAGAATGTGAAAAAATATCATTTCCAAAATATCTTAAACTTGTATATGTACAGTGTCTTCCATACTTTTTAAAGTAAAGACACATTTTTTCTTGATTTCCCCCTCTGCTCCACTGTTTAAAACTACATAACAAATTGTTAAGTTGATAATGTTTACCCCTTTTGATGCTGGAAATGATTTCCTCACTTTTTATATTCTGACCAAGTCAGCATTTGACAAGGGTCAACACTTTAGCTCCTTTTTTACCACACTAGAATTTGAAGATGTTAAGATTTTTTTTCTCCTTCACTCTAAGTTGTGGCAAGTGATTAAACATTACTTTAACAAATGAAGCGTATCACATTGTTTAATTCATTTTTCGTACATCTACTGTTAGACTCAAAGTAACTTGAAGTCTGTGTCCACCGCTCTTGTGGCCTTATTAAATGCAATCTGTATGTCAGCACTAAGGCAGCACTTCAAAAATAAAATTGTTTCAATGACAAATGAAATTGCTTTTACAGTGGGTCCAGGCTCATTACAAAGTGTTTATCTTGCAAATTGCCTGTGATTTTATTTATTTATTACAAGCAGTGACTTCTTTTTTATTTGTTCTATTTAATTTCAATTAATCATTCGTTTTAGTTTTTATTGAATCTATTATGGATTTCAGCACATAGCAGATGGGATGGGTAAGAAAAGGTCACTGTTTATTAAAGATATAGCTTTAAAATGAAAACAGAAGACCACCAATTTTATGCAAGGTTTATTTATGAAGCTGTAATGTTCACAAACAAATTGTCAATGCACTGGAAATAACTTTAACACAAAAGAGTGAGTAAAGAGTTTTAGGCTAAATTTTGACAATTTGTAGTTTAGTTTAAAATCAAAATCAATGAAAACCAAAGCACTTTATTAAACCATTGTCTTATTACACAACTAATGCATATTGAAAAATCATAAGTATTGTTAAAATGTTATATATATTTAAATTTGCCCAGGAAAAATGTTTCATTTAAAAGAAATATCAGTGTTTCAATGTTCTTTGTGAGCATATCGCACATACCATGTACAGTAAGTAAATAAATTCAATAATATTAAATATTTTAAAAAGCACTTCTGGAGAGCAAGGCATATTCAATGTACTCAAAACCTATCAAAGCCTTTAACTAAAAATATGAGTGAGTTATTTTCATGAAATAACCAGTAGAAAATAACGTTTACACAAATAAAGCTTTGTACTGACCAGAGTCATACTACTGCACACAATTGAAGAACTATGTCATTTCATTCTGCTAACACAGACTGAAGTGCAGTGTCACAATGAAAAACACAAATTCTAGGCCACATATCATAATGCTTTGGTAAGTATGACAGTCACCTGGCAAAGAGAAAAACACTATGCAGCTTTAGAAAAATAGCAAAAACTAAAGTCCACTTTGCATTTTGTTCCACATAAACCAGAACTATCATTTAGTTATTATGGTTTTATCATTCAAAATACTACAAATTAATCTGAATAAGCAAAAAGGTTCTTATATTTGCAAATGCATTAGAATACTACAGAAGAATATTGTTTTAAATTGGTTTAAAAGACTAAGTATTTTCTTTAAATAATTAGCTTCTGTGAGTTGACAAGAATAACAATTAAGAAATTGCCTATTTTAAGTAGAGTAATAAAAAGCAGATTTTCTTCTGTGATGCCCGTATGTTTTAAAGAGCTAATTGTGTGTTTAGCAGCTCTGGAGGATAATCACTATGTAGTAGGTCTCAGATAAATCTCTCATGGGCAGACCATGCATTTTAATTATTTAAAACATAGCCCTGCTGATTACAAAAACATACTCTAAGTTAATTATAAGTTACTGAGGTACTATTATAAACCTTTCCCTCTGGCTCTTTGCTTCACTGAGCAATTTTTTACTACACGGCACGTTTTACGGTTTCTTTTCTCAGAAATATATTCTGTACAAAAATGTGTTGCCACATGCAAAAGACGGCTGAAAAAATCATATTTAATTATATAATAGATCTTACTTTACCTACAGGTACATTAACAATCATATGTATCTAAAGTTAAATGATGTATCTTAGATGAAGAAAACGTCTATTAGAAATGTTCAGAATTTGCAGAATTTTACACAATACACAATATCCGAATTGCATTGCCATACAATGAAATAATAATTGTGCAAACAATTCAGGGTAAACAAAATTAATCTTGTCTATACATATACAGCCAGATAAAGTTCAAGTAGCATTTTTGGCATGATTTAAATAAATAAAACACTTAAGTCGGCATCTTTAGAATTAAAACTGAAGGGAGATTACTAATTCATACAAACTATGACACTTTGCTCTTGAAAAATTAAATGCTTTCTTCCCTCAAACCATTTCTACATAATTGTTTCATAAATGCATATATGTTTAAAACATCAAAGCCTTTACAGTAACATGGCTTGTATTTTAAGATGCTGTTCACTGCAGTTTCAGAAGTTCTTAATCAAAAGAAATCTATTTTTTTTTTTACATACTATGTTTTTTTTTTTAAATATTCAAGCAGTTGCAATAATGAATACAAAAAAATAGGCTTGTTTTAAACAAAGAAAATTCCATCATAGACAAAATTAACAATATGAGAGCTTGGATATTTAATAATTAAGCAATAATGTTTGTTTTTGTGAATTTCTAACTGACAAACGTACAAAAAAGCCCTTTTAATGAACTTACCAATGCTAAAAGATTGCCTTTGCTTTGCAAGATTTACAGTTTTCACTAAACAAATACTAGATGTGTACAAAACAAATGACATATTGTAAACCTTTTAAAGTCTTCCTGGCTAGCAATGACACACTTAGTGGGACTTTCTTCTATATTCATTACCAATGTTCTTTCACCACTTTTGTTACACATGGTTTCTGTATCCATATTAAATCTCCAAGCTGTGGATTTTGTCTGAATCTTTTCATTTTAAGGAAACTGCCAACATGTCCAATTATTTGTTTATTTACAGGGCAACAGCAACTGCAAAAACACTGACAACACAGTACATGGTTCGATTCTCCCATCTAACAGTACAGTTTCCTAAAGGGAAAAAAAAGAAAAGAGGTAACTTAATTTAGTAATACACTGCTCTATTTGGTAGAGCCAAAAAACAGAAAACAATACAAGACATATGTATGGGAAATATTTATAATTTCATTTGGCCAACAAAGTATTAATACTGTATGTAGCATGGATTTGACCTATAAATGTACTGTATAGGCAATACAAGGCAATATTTATATTTTGCCTGCTTTGAATGCATAGTCTCTCTGAATAAAGTTCTGATGTATTTTCAGTCACTCGGATTAATTACATCCAACGTCCAGGATTATCTCTCTATTATAAAAAAAAATCTTGGGAAATCTTGGGAGGGTGACGAGATGTGATCTTCTCAGAAGACAATTTGACAACACGTGAGACTAGACATTACAACCTTAGGAAGCAAAACCTGTGAGATGGTGACTTTTGCACGTCACGCCCTACTTACAAACAATTTAAAACAAGTTCTTGGACATCTAACCTAGAAGTTGTTGGAATGCTTTTGGCAGACACACTTCATGTGCTCCCAGCTCTTAAAACAACGACAAGCAACAAGCAGAACATGCAGCTCGCCAGAAGCAGCAGCAAGCCAACAGATGATCCGACCGCATCTCCTTAGCGTGTGTTCAGCCCTCCATATCAGTTTAAACTAAAGCACTGTTGGAAGCACAGTTATAGTGAACTATCAAACAAGAGAACAATGCTGTTCCTTAGTGGACCTCTTCATAGGTCACAGGGAAAATAAAGGGAGAGTGGAATAGTTACTACTGTAGTATCCATTTCTGCCTCTAGAATGAGGCAACACCAATCTGAAAAAACACTGAATCTAACTGAATGCATTGCTAGTGCACAGCAGTGTTTCACTGATACTCTGATCACTTGTCTACTACAACCTGATGATTAAATGGGATTATTCATTACGGAACCCAACACAAATCTTTAAATGTGTTATTTCTTTCCTTTTTACAGTACGTAACATGCATTTCACAACCTTGGCAAATATCATGTCAAGACTTTATTGTCAATGGTGAATTCAGTCATTCTTAGGCCGGGTTTATACTTCATGCAACGCAACGCATGCTCCAGTGGACGATCCTGCTACGCAAGCATTTTACTGTTTATACTTGTGCGCGTACTTTACGTAAATCTGGAGGAATCCACCAGATGGCAGTGAGAGATATTATCACGGTGATTTCGGCTTTGCTGTGTTGTGAATTACCTGGAACACCCATTAAATTCTAATGACACTTTGCCACAATTTTCCTGAATAGGATGTTTAATGATTAAATCCATCAATCCAGGGATGTGTCCATTCCAGCAAGCATCAGCTCGTCGCAAGGTGAATACAAGCACTCACATACACTAGCATCATTTTAGTGTCACTAAATCTGCATATCTTTGGAAGGAAACTGGAGCTCACCGTGGAAACCCAGCAGGAAAACATGTAAACTCCAAGCAGGGAATACCAGTGACGTGACTCCCTGTGAGACAGCAGTGCTACTGCTCTGCCATTGTGCCACCCCCATGTGTGTAATTATTAACAGTATTCATTATTTAAATGAAATTAACGATTTATCTGTAAAATGTAACATACATACTTTAATACTTTTCATCATGAAAGTGATATCAAGTATAAATCTAAGGATTCTAAATGTGCAGAGAGTTGGAATATCATACATATAATGTGTTCTGTGTGGTGATCTATTGCTGTTTGCCGCTACAGTCAGGTCAGGAGGATGAGCCAGAAAAAAAAGACGGCACAGAAGATGGTATGTGAGACTTTTAAAAATGCATCTTTTCATTACAATCGGGAATATGTGACACTTAAATATAAAAGCACCATGAATGCATCTGTATGTTGGCATTTTGCTTCACCACATCGAACCATTCATCAAACATTGAAGAGCGCACATCGATCCCGTAGGATTCGCATTGAGGCTTTCTGTCACATGTAGATAGTAAACAGAGACTGTGACGTCACGTTCCAACTTTTATTACACTGAACCCCCCCCCCCCCACACCCCCCCCCCCCCCCACACACACACATTTTGCAGGTACTGCAACTCGCTCAAGCGTCGTGTTAATTTCTGAGGACCTGCACAGAGGACGAGTCAAATGAACACTAAGAACGCGTGGCAGCCATGATGTGTGCGCTTTCTGAACGTGAAGTATAAACAAGCCCAAAAAAAACTACTAGTTGGTGTAACAATTATTGGAAGCCTTGATAAAGATGAACAGATAAACTGCACAATATTGAGACTTTTACTCTTAAGTTAGTTTGTCTCTCCTTAAGAGAGTACTTCAGGAAATGGGGAACTACACCTTTAAGGGGAAGACACAGCACAGACAGACCGATTGGGCTGAATTTGATTAACCTGGAAAGGAAGGGAGAAAGAGAGAGAGAGACATCGACCAATGAAGTGAGGAGCAACAGCACATTAGCACCGAGAATCCATTTGCAAGCCACCAGCTGGAAGAAGGTTTGTTTTGCTCAAAGTTGCAAAGGAAGCACATCTCTGAAGGCAAACTTTTTTTTTGTAGTTTCACTGGAACGATCGACCATTGGACCGGTAGGACAGAACATTTATGTTATTAGCATCGACTGCCAGCATACTTAGTAGGGCTTCCGGCATTTCATGTCCACTTGAACTATAAGGACCATAAACCAGTATGTGATGATATGGGGGAATCAGGTTATCTCTGGCGAGAGCATCTCACAACCTAATTTGTGAATGTTTGTCATTAATTCTTGTTGTTTAGGAAAAAATGTTTAAACTGTTTTGTCTGTTAATACGAAAATATACTTTTTTACCTTTCATTGCGGGCGGCACGGTGGCTCAGTGGTAGCGCTGCTGCCTTGCAGTAAGGAGACCTGGGTTCACTTCCTGGGTCCTCCCTGTGTGGAGTTTGCGTGTTCTCCCCATGTCTGCTTAGTGTGTGCTGTGTGTGTGTGCCCTGCGGTGGGCTGGCGCCCTGCCTGGGGATTTGTTCCTGCCTTGCGCCCTGTGTTGGCTCCAGCAGACCCCCCGTGACCCTGTGTTAGGATATAGCGGGTTGCATAATGACTGACTGACCTTTCATTGCTTTAATGCTTTTTATCATATGTTGATCTAGGGCGTTTGGTGAGTGGATCAAATAGAATGAGCACTGGTCACGTAACCTGAAAGTTGTCTATAAAGTACTGTTATTACACTAGCAGTATTCTGAACGTGTGGTAGCCCTGGGCTTAGTTGTTCTCCATGGGTGGCAGAACACACTAATGGACTACCTTTCTCAATTCACACTATAGTTTTTCAATGACTACAGTTTAATGACTTAAGTGGCATTTGCAAAACCTTTATTGAATTTTGAAGTATGTTAGAGGTTACTGTATTGCTGAGAAATCTAAAAAATGTAGTCTGACTGGTATTTGGCTAATATATTCAGACACATCATCACAAGGACCACAGGGTCACTAAGAGCCTAACACAAATGTACAAGATGCACTTGCATCTTCAACCATTGCTCTAGTGACTCTTCCCTTCTTTAGTACTAAGTCATAAGTTTAACTTTATACATTTTTATCATCCATTACCTAATCTATAAAGATCAAATTCTATCTGTTTCTTTTTGATTTGCCATTTTTGGCATTCTTTGTTAAGAGCAAATGTTTACCTCACACATTGCCTTTTTTTCTGAAGCATATAGTTAGTGACCATCCACTACAAATCTTGGCATACTTCAAAATGTAACAGAAGTTCCGAGCTGCAATATAATGCAATGGAAGAAAAATGGTATTGGTCTCTTAAAGAGTTTTTCAGTTCCCAAGGTAGCAGATAAAAAAAATATGGTAAGGGTACTTCCATTTCTGTCACAAACCAACAGAACTACCAAATGCCCAAAGATGTAGATTTCAAACATGATACATACCTTTTTAACTACCATATTTTCCTGACTACACCGTGCATATTTCATCTCTTTCAGTAAAAAAAATTAATTGTACAACCCGCACCATTGTATAATCCACACTTTTTATCTTTCAGTAAAACAAAAAAAACTGTATATGCTCACTCTTTCATTAAAAAATACAAATAACTAGAACACCTGAACAAATTAACCTGCAACCAACAATAGCCTGCATGCACAAATTATTGCTCCATTTTTATCTGTTGCATTGTTCACCATAAAAGTTATTCAATACTGAACAACAGCTTTGCCTCGTGCAAACAGCATTTTGTAATAAAATCAAGTATATTTTCTATACAACTGATATTTTGCTGCTACTGCCGAATTTTGTTCTGTCATGAAACGGCGAACTTCACATTACTAACCAGCCACCTTATCCACATACTGAATTGGTTCCTAGCACGTGTAAGCTGATCTTCCAGGTGTAATACAATTTTCATAGCCTTCCACTTCTGCATGCTCTTTGGTGGCTGCAATATTATTATATTCAAGTGTAAGCAACAAGTTTTAGTCCAGTTTGGATGCTGTTACGCACAAGGAGTCAAAGTGGATAATGATATGTATAAGTTGAACTCATAAAGTCTTCATTCAGCTAGCTAAAATATACAAGAAGCTCTTTCAAACTCCAATAAGTACTTGCTTCTCTGTGCTGCAAAGTCATTTCAATAGGTTGGCATTTTTAAACAGGACTTCCCTATCCACTCCTGCTCCATTGAATAGGATGCAAGCGCAAAGTGACAGGCAGACCCTTTCTAAAGAAAAAATAAAACTATCAAGTTTAGAAGCTCACGGTGGGCTGGCAAAGGCTCCCAATTGACTGCCTGTTGTATTCTAACCTGGTAAACCCAAGAGAACTTACTAGATGCACAGGCATTCATGTTTAGGAAAAACAATGACATATTGATAACATACAAAGCAGAGAGTCTGCTCTTTTATGTACTGGAACCAAAAAAAAAACAACAAAACATTATGTATGTCTACTGGGACTGTCAAGTCAAATGTCACTCTTTGAATAATTCAAATGTATTACAGAAAAAAAAATTCCTCTAATGTTGATAACAGAATGTAAGCGAACATATGATTGTTTTTTTTCCTTGCACTACTTTCCATATTGTATTACTCTAAATTGGCTATTTTTTGGAAAAGCCCTACAAAGTGAACATGAACCTATCACAGAATTTGGCAGCTGATTTTCCTACTCCCGCATCTCTGCTATTGGATAACACCATTATGAAAGTCACTCTTGCACTCAAGATTTCTGATTTGCTGCTGTTTTATGCTGCAACTGTTAAGCGATGGAGTATGTACAGTAAACAAAATTTTCTTTTCTCCATTAAACACTACCTTTTAAAGAGTCTTTTCAGCAGTGCACATTTTAAGTACCTTTGCCAACATGCAGTTTTACACACAGTCTACACTACAGAGGAGTTTTCACTTAACACGCATTTAAAGTGTTATATTGTTTTCTTTCAGCTGTAAAGGGAAAAGGAGTGAGTTTATATTAGTTTTACAAGTAAGTCTTTGACCACCCATTTCTACATACTGCACTCAACTTATATAGTAGAGTCTAGTCCAACAGTCTGTTGTCTACCAGTGATGTGTTTTTTTTTTTATCCTTCCATTTAGCCATGGAACTAACTATAGATTATGCCTCATCTGGTTTACTTTAACCTTTGTTAGACACTGTTAGTTTACTGTATTCGACAAACACGAACAATAAACATGCACACTCTTTTTACAGAATATCTGTAAATTGTTTTAAATAAAAATATTGCAAATAAATAATGCTAATGTAGCATTGCAGAGTTGGGTTTTGCACATAATATACAACAATTATTATAAAATGAATGAATAAATGCTGACAGAAACACATAAGGTATTTACCCTTTGCAGAATTAAATATTCAATTAACAGCTGTTCATACTTAGACCTTAACTGTCCATCTGAACTGTTACACTAATGATTAAAATATTAACACATATTGTTCAGGTGATTTTATATGTATTTCTTATGTAGATTACTGGATTACACAACTTTGTTGTCACAGTGACCCCTTTTTTAGTAAAGCTCTGTATTTTCAAGGGTTGTAATAGTAGATTTTTTCCTCCCCATGTGTCTTTTAAAGAACACTAAACAAGTCATAAGCACTTTGTGCTTTACAGATGTACTGCAACCAAAAAATACAAAAATCCTGATAAGAAAACTATATATATATTTTTTAAATTAATACAACCTAAATGTACTATATATATGTGCCTAGAATGATTTTTACTATATCGTAACATTCTAAAATAACCTGTTGAATGACAGAATGCCTTCCATAATGTCATTAGTATTCAAAATCTTTATTATAATAAGGTTTTGTACATGGACTTCACAAAAAAGAAAAAGAGAATGAGATTTAAACTAGACTCAGACAATGTCCTAATGAGGTTCAAGCACAGTGCGGTGAAATTGTTTTCTAATGGCGGTTACAGTTTTTGCAATGGGTGTTATTAATAACATTAATTTAATCTATTTAAATGTTAAATTAAAATATGTTCATTTTAAAACATCATATCTTAATGTTGTTCCTTTTTTTTAACGTTTTCTTCTAATACTTAATGATACCAGCCATGCTAGAACAATATGTATTGTAGCAGGACATCTTTGCTGCTCACATGAAATATTGTTGTTAGTTTAAAAAGTCATGGAGGTTGGGCATTAGTTAAATAATCTACTACTACAGATGTTGTACTGTAGTCCAGAGAAATTATTACAATTGATTGCATAAGAATTGTAGTTTCATATCTAAGGCACATGGTATATTGCTTTTCCAGTAGCCCATAAAGGGTAAAAACTAGTGCTGGAAGCTGATGGGTTCTTTATACTGATTGCCAGTTAAATTCTTTTCTGAAAACAGTGTATAGTGACTGTTTGTTCAAGACACTCTTTATAACCACTATTGAAAGACTAAAATCTATGTTTTTAAAAATTAATGGAATTAATTAATTAATAACTGTAAGGGTTACATAACTTTTAACTATAATAAAAATAAATTAATTTAATTATCAAATTTCACATATTAGAATGGTGTTACAATAAAATGGAGATACCTTGGGCCTAAATTAGTATGACAGCATACAGCGTATTTATAGTGATATGTAAAGAACATTAACTGATGAACAAATATGTTAAGGAAAAAGACGTTTAGGAAAAGCAGATAACTTACCATCTGTGGTGGTATCCCAGTAACAAGAACTTGCAGTGTGTAGACCAGCTCCACTCTTCTGCATTACAGCACAATTTACTGGAAAAGACATTATTATTATTATTATATATTTCTCTTCTGGTTTGTCCTGCTTCCTGTTCAAAAGCGGTCCCGCCCACACGCAGCCGACACAGCATTTCTCGATTGCTATTCGTCCTCTTCCAAACCCTTCCCCACACTGCCTGCGGCTCCTCTTCAAAACCGGTCCCGCCCACACGCAGCCGACACGGCATTTCTCAATTCCTATTCCTGCTCTTCCAAACCCTTCTCCACGCTGCCTGAGGCCTCCCATACACCCCCACGCCGCTTTTCTCGATTCCTATTCCTCCTTCGGACTACCATGTTCCCCGCTCCTCTCTCATGACCCCATTGGGGTCACATCACCGCCCTATATCTAGCCTGACCGCGTGACCTTTCACTTCAGTCATGTGTGCGCCTGGGAGTCTTTTCCGTAATCTGCTACAGAAAGGTACTCTGTCGACCAATGGCATTGGTTTTCGCTCCTTGCTATTGGTTTCGCTCCTTCGTATTTTCGTTATACTGCGACGGTTGTTTCCTAAGCCTTTGTTATAAAATGAACGACAGTATCTTCTCTGTCAACGGGTTTTTGTACAATGTCATCTCTATTCCGGGATCCAGCAACTGCCTGTTCCTATCAGTGGGTTATTTCTTGACACAAATGGTTGACGAAGGCAATGCACTCTCACTACGTCATAGGGCAGTAGATTTCATTGCATCACATTGGGACAGATTTGGAGACGTTCTTCCTGTTGTTCTTTCCAATACAAGTCGAGTTATCACAACAAGTCAGGAGTACTATCAATACATGGCAACATCTGGAGTTTGCACACAATTCCCACTCAGACTCGCCTTCTCCATGACTATCAACAAGTCCCAAGGACAAACGTTTGCAAAGATTTGCATTAATCTACAACAACCAGTCTTCAGCCACAGTCAGTTGTATGTGGCTTTTTCTAGGGTTAGATCTTTCGACTCATTATCTGTCATCTCCACCAAAAACACCTATTCACAACTGCGTTTTTCAAGAAGTATTTATTTCTTCTTGATTTCTGAATTCCTTTCTCACCGTTTTCAGTTCCTATTCTTACACCGCCATATGCTACGGTGGGAGTCGGCTAGTTATTATTATTACTATTCACTATGGGGAGTGGCTGCATTTTGCAGTATCTCAATGTCTCTATTTTCTAGCATTGCAGTGTTTGTTCTAGCTAGCAATACTATACTGTAATGATGGTCATTAGCTAAGTCAGAACTTTTCTTTTTAATTATCTTGCTTGATAGGCATTCTGGTTGTGTTTAGACCAAAGTGTGTATGTATATTTTTTCATTTACTTACTTATCTAACTATTTATGCATTTATTTATTTAAAATGTTTATGTAAAAAGCCAGATTTCCCCCTGTTGACATATAAAGTGTGTTTGTTCATTTAATCATTCTATCTATCTTTCTATCTAATCTGCTGCTGAAACTTTTAATTATGTTTTTAACTTTTAGGATGCTTTATTCCACTGTGCTTTTTGACAACAGTAGCAAAGGAATTATGTATATGCGGTATCAGCTATTACCCCTATGACAGCAGACTTTATTTGCCCAAAAGGAGATGAATATGCTGAAGAAGCTTTAACATTGATACTGTAGCAATATAACTGGTGTTAAAGGGAGAAACAAGAAACGGACATACAGTATAAACCGTATCTACCAGTAATAGTTATAGGAAATATAAGATCACTGGCAAAAATGATGGAAGAATTCAGTGTACTGGCAAGATCGCTGATGGAAAAACTTGAGTGTATCTTTATGTGTGTTAGTGAGATGTGGTTGCACAAACGTGCATGATTTGCATATTGCTTTAAATGGATTTACTATGGTAAATGCAGACCGAATACACCAACAGTGCAGTTAGAGCATAGTAGGAGGATAGCTGTCCTTCTAAACAACATGTCAACTTTAATCTCTAAATTTCCACTTTAAACACGTAGTTTATTTTGTCATTAAAGTAGAACACCATAAACTTTCGTTTAATTTACTAGTTTCTCAATCCCATTGTAACTAAAGTAACACATTAAATGCTTTGTTTTGTATTTGATCTTCTATGTGCATTATGTGTGTGAATCACTATGTGCTTCCGGGCTTTCTCTTCCTCCGACAGGACACAGAATCTATTACATTCGTAATATTACAGCTCTCTGAATAATTAAAATACTGAGATGTATGCGTGATATCATTTTCATGATGAAAGGAGTTAAAGCATGTTTATTAAACATGGGAACACAGTGGCGCAGTGATTGTTCATGTCTCATGCAAGATGCTTGCTGCGCCATGCGCGACCGTCAATGAAATACTTTATTGTAGCAAACGTACTAACCTCCAATTCCTGTCCTTACTTTTCTTTCTCCAAATACCCAATCACTACACAATCAGCTCTGTAATAGACATTAAGCCATCTGTAAGCTTAGAATGCCGATTCTTCAAACTTTTAAGGAACATCGAAATATCTTCGTAATATGTGTTTAATTATTATATCCATCTATCATTCCAGGTCGGGTCAGCACCAGCAAGAATACAGCGCAAGGCAGGAACAATCCGTGAACGGAGCACCAGCAGCTCACTAGTGCTGTGGCACCATGTAGTTAAAGTTTTATCTGTATAATATAATAAACATATTTTGCTGCATTTCATCTTAAAATTGATATTGTCATCATACAGTATGTAAATACACACTTTATAAAGTGGCTCAAGTTGTGCAATATTATAACTGTATCGCAAGTTTAAAGTGAGGTGATTGTACTTATAAGTATAAACAGTTCTACAAGGAGCACTTGAAGGACTGATTGAGTGCGTTTAGAGTTCTTGGGATGAAACGGTTTCCAAACTGCGAGGTCAGTACAGGAATGGCTCTGAAGCATTTGCCTTATGAGAGCAGTTCAATAGACAGCATGGCTGAGGCAGCGTGTGCTTGATGCTGTAAACCGATAATTCTCTTTCCGATCAGCTGCTGTACAGCTGTGATTCACACTCAGATACAGTGATATAAATTCTCCGAGTGGTGCAGTGAGAGTAATATGGAAAAAGATGATACGATGTGACAACACCTAATTAGAGCAGCTGAAAGAAGAAGAAGGTGGTACAGTGAGAGTAACAACGCTAAAGCAGTTATGGTATTTGGAATAGTTTGACCATTCTGTGGACCATTATATTGTTACAGGTTAATTACAATCAGATGCATTAAACTAATAAACAATATGCGGTTAATTTCAGTGTATTTATAAAGCCACGTCAGGGATGTAGATCTAAAAAAGAATGGGTAACCACACAGGAACAGCAGCACTGTTTCGACACTGTGTGCTGCCAGTCTGCAAAACCGAGCAGAGAACTTGCGTATGACAGGGTATGAGCTACCGTGGAAATGTGCGTGGCTTTACGCCAAGTTTAGGTTTTATACATTGCGATTTGAACATGGAAACGTTCTTACGCAACATTTTTGTGCGTACGCACCGTTTATACATGAGGCCCCAGGTCAGTGAGTCTGTTAAAATGCACACAAAAAACAGGATTAGGTGAATAACCTGGGTTAAGGCAGAAACCTGGTTTCTTAAAATATACCAATTTACATGCTTTAGTATTCTTCTGGAGTTCTCCTTTGGCAAAACGATCCAACATTATTAAAAGGTGCAAAAAGAAGCTAAAGATAATCATTGGCCAAAATGAGCCCGAAAACAAGCAGGATGCCTGCAATAATTTTCTTTCATTGGCAAGATTAGTTCTTCATGTTCTGTGAAGTCAATAACATCCATCCACTTTTCAGAACCGAGTCAGCGATGGTTTGGTCACTGTGTCACTCAATAACACAGTTTCAGCATATCTATAGAAAACATCTTGATTAAAACTAAACCAATGTTTTATTGTTGGATTTCTGTTACAGGATTTCACACATCAAACTTTTCTGCCTGGCTGGCCAATTGAGCTCTGCAAAGGAGCACCACCATCGGTACATTTACTTCTTGCTTTACATGGAGTACTGTTGGGATAATAACAACACAGCTATTTTTACTTCAATAAAATACGTTTTGCATTAGGTTACCTGTTATTTTAAAAAGTAATCAGCCTATTTAACCTAAGTTACTTTTTACATGTTACCCCACTGCTTTTAAGATTGTGCTGTTGAGCTTAGCAGTGTATGTTCAGCTCATCAACATAAATTTAGTGATTTCTGAAATATTGAGATAGAATATTTCAACCAGAAAAATGAATAATACAATCACAAAATTTATCTTGTAGTCCCTTCTACTTGTGGCTGCTGAAAGCAACATGTGCAAAGCTAACAAGTGAACAGACTGAAAGAGTGCAACGGACATGCACAGGCTACAAACTCCTTAAATGTTACCCGGTTAATGGTTTTTCATGGCCAAATAAAAAAAACACAGGAGATGTGAAAGGAATGAAAAACATTTTGGGCTTTAAACAGTTCAATTGCAGATCAGATGTTGGGAGTGCAGAGAGGGCTAATGAGTTAAATCAACTCTTTATGAGTTTTGACCAGGGCCTTCTTGCTCACAATTTACTCACCCAGGTGAAGGGTAACCTAAGGGGTTCAACTTCCTTTATGCCCCCTCTCCAGTCCAAATTATTCTTAAAAATTTTCCCTTCATACTACTGCATATCAACTGCCACTGTCTTCATCCTCATCCACCAGCTACAATGGCTTACACCCATAGTCAATGCAAAGCTGCTGGACCTGATGGTATTAACTATAAGGTATTGAAGGAGTGAGCTGGCAACTGTGTGTAGTTTTCAGTCTGTGTTTGATCATATAAAGGGTTCCAGCTGTATGGAAAAAAAAAACTTGTTAGGTACCAGTCCCCAAGGTAATGCAGCCAAAAGTCTTTAATAACTACTGGCTGGTGGCTCTGACCTCAAATATAATGAAGACCTTGTTAAGGCTAATATTGGCATACTTTCAACCACTGGTCAGAACAGCAGCAGATTCTCTGCAGTTGGCCTACCAGAACCACACAGGGGTAAATGATGCTGTCATCTACGCCAATCAGCCATAACGTTCAAACCACTGACAAGTGAAGTGAATAATATTGATTATGTTACAATGGCACCTGTCAAGGTGTGAGATATACACAGTACATCAGCAAGTGAGCAGTCAGTTCTTAGAGGGGAAAGTGTTGGAAACAGGAAAAATGGGCAAATGTAAGAACGGAAGCCAAACTGTGATGGCTAGATGACTGGGTCAGACCATCTCCAAAACAGCAGGTGTTCTGGGGTGTTGCCGGTATGCAATGGTTAGTACTTACCAAAAATGGTCCAAGGAAGGACAGCCAGTGAACCAGCAACAAGGTCATGGGCACCCAAGGCTCATTCCATGTCAAATCAACCAATGGCCCACGCATTTCGGACTCAAAGAATTCTGGAGAAATTACCAGGTGTACCCATGTTAGTCAGAAGACACCCTGTAAAATCTTTTTTGATGTAAGATCAATACTGTCCAAGATATAGCCAGTTTGCTGAGGGGAGGTGGGTGTCGATTTTATCAGGCCTCATTTTTTCATCAAATTTTACAAGCCCATAGTTGAAGAATTAAACTACCAAAGAGGCTAGAGACTTTGCATGCTGGTACATTAATTGCTATAGTATGTGATGAAATTAAAACATTTGGTCCAGATGACAATGTAAGGTGAAAGCAGCCCATTGCAACTGACCAAAATTTAATTTGAGTTTTTGGCTTAGCTCTGTTTAGGCCTCTAAAACACATAATTGTAACCAATTATATAGGCTTTCTGAAAAAGTAATAAACAGAAAGGTAACTGTATCACGGATTGAATAGCAGACCTCTCAAATCCAAAAAAATCATTTTGGATTTCATTTTCAGAGTACCCTAACAACATGTGCGAATGTGCAGATAATTTTTAAAATATTATCCATTTACCCTACATTGGCCCTTCTTTCTCAAAACACAAACCTTGCTTTTCTTGCACAAATCTTTCATGTTTATTTTCCATTCTAAACATAGGCTGAATGAGCCATGTTTCAATAATGGTAATCATTGAGTTTACTTGAGAATACCACTGTTACATCCTTACAGAAGATGGTGAACTCAAAGTCAGTCGGGTGTCTGGTGAAGACAGTCACCACTGAAGCAGCAGATGAGATCCTGATACTGATGTGTGTGGGGATCAAAGGCTAGCCTCTCTGGTCTGATCTCAGAGAAGAGCTACTCCAGCATAAATTTCTGGAAAATGTAATGCTGGCCATGAGAGAAAGGTATCAGAACACAAAGTATATCACGGCTTGCTGTGTATGGGACTGTGTAGCTGTAGACTGATCAGAGTGCCCTTGCTGAACGATGTTTACTGCATGCAAGTGTCAGAACTGGACAATGCAGTAATGGAAGAAGGTCATCAGATGAACATTGTTTTCTTTTAAATCATGTGGATATCCAGGTGCGTGTGTGTTGTTACCCTGCGGAAGACATGGCAGCAGGATGCCCTATGGGAAGAAGGCAAGCCTGTGGAGGCAGTGTGATGCTCTGGACAATGTACTAATGGGAAACCCTGGATCCTGGCATTCATGCGGATGTTACACCTCAGACTTTAAATACAACACTAAATTTTGTCATCTGCAGAAAGTTTCTGATGATACAGCTATAGTTCTGTGAATCAGTATTGTGCAAAAGAATGAAAACTGGACACTGGTAAAAGACTTTGTTGAATAGTGAAAAGTGAATAACTCAACATCAATAAGAAAGAGGAGATAATCACAGACTTCAGGAGGATCAATCCACTCTGTCCCCAGGTTTTCAGTTATGATGAAGATGTGGAGGTGGTGAGGACATAAAAACACCTCAGGGTGAATCTAAACAACAGACCACAAAGTACCACAAAGATGCTGTACAGTGGTGTGAAAAACTATTTGCCCCCTTCCTGATTTCTTATTCTTTTGCATGTTTGTCACACAAAATGTTTCTGATCATCAAACACATTTAACCATTAGTCAAATATAACACAAGTAAACACAAAATGCAGTTTGTAAATGGTGGTTTTTATTATTTAGGGAGAAAAAAAAATCCAAACCTACATGGCCCTGTGTGAAAAAGTAATTGCCCCCTGAACCTAATAACTGGTTGTGCCACCCTTAGCAGCAATAACTGCAATCAAGCGTTTGCGATAACTTGCAATGAGTCTTTTACAGCACTCTGGAGGAATTTTGGCCCACTCATCTTTGCAAAATTGTTGTAATTCAGCTTTATTTGAGGGTTTTCTAGCATGAACCGCCTTTTTAAGGTCATGCCATAGCATCTCAATTGGATTCAGGTCAGGACTTTGACTAGGCCACTCCAAAGTCTTCATTTTGTTTTTCTTCAGCCATTCAGAGGTGGATTTGCTGGTGTGTTTTGGGTCATTGTCCTGTTGTAGCACCCAAGATCGCTTCAGCTTGAGTTGACGAACAGATGGCCGGACATTCTCCTTCAGGATTTTTTGGTAGACAGTAGAATTCATGGTTCCATCTATCACAGCAAGCCTTCCAGGTCCTGAAGCAGCAAAACAACCCCAGACCATCACACTACCACCACCATATTTTACTGTTGGTATGATGTTCTTTTTCTGAAATGCTGTGTTCCTTTTACGCCAGATGTAACGGGACATTTGCCTTCCAAAAAGTTCAACTTTTGTCTCATCAGTCCACAAGGTATTTTCCCAAAAGTCTTGGCAATCATTGAGATGTTTCTTAGCAAAATTGAGACGAGCCCTAATGTTCTTTTTGCTTAACAGTGGTTTGCGTCTTGGAAATCTGCCATGCAGGCCGTTTTTGCCCAGTCTCTTTCTTATGGTGGAGTCGTGAACACTGACCTTAATTGAGGCAAGTGAGGCCTGCAGTTCTTTAGACGTTGTCCTGGGGTCTTTTGTGACCTCTCGGATGAGTCGTCTCTGCGCTCTTGGGGTAATTTTGGTCGGCCGGCCACTCCTGGGAAGGTTCACCACTGTTCCATGTTTTTGCCATTTGTGGATAATGGCTCTCACTGTGGTTCGCTGGAGTCCCAAAGCTTTAGAAATGGCTTTATAACCTTTACCAGACTGATAGATCTCAATTACTTCTGTTCTCATTTGTTCCTGAATTTCTTTGGATCTTGGCATGATGTCTAGCTTTTGAGGTGCTTTTGGTCTACTTCTCTGTGTCAGGCAGCTCCTATTTAAGTGATTTCTTGATTGAAACAGGTGTGGCAGTAATCAGGCCTGGGGGTGGCTACGGAAATTGAACTCAGGTGTGATACACCACAGTTAGGTTATTTTTTAACAAGGGGTCAATTACTTTTTCACACAGGGCCATGTAGGTTTGGATTTTTTTTTCTCCCTAAATAATAAAAACCATCATTTAAAAACTGCATTTTGTGTTTACTTGTGTTATATTTGACTAATGGTTAAATGTGTTTGATGATCAGAAACATTTTGTGTGACAAACATGCAAAAGAATAAGAAATCAGGAAGGGGGCAAATAGTTTTTCACACCACTGTATATGCAAAAGATAAAAGGGATCTCTGATTCCAGAGGAGGTAGAGGTCATTTAGTGTATGCAGGCTACTCTTTCATGTTTTCCACCAGTCTGTACTGGCCAGTGTCTTTTTCTATGCAGTAGTGTATTGGGGAAATGGCATTAGTGCAGTTGATGCCAACAGACTAAATAAACTGATTAAAAAGTTTAGTTCAATCTTGAGAGTCAGACTGGACTTATTGTAGGAGTGACTGAACAGAGGTCACTCGGGAACCTGCTTATTGTTTTTCTAGAAAATGACTCTCATCCCCTGTATGAGATTTTGGCTAAAAAGAGGATCACATTTAGTAACAAACTGAGATAACTGTGCTGTTCCAAGGAGTGCTATGTATGGTCATTTCTACCCTTTGCCATCAGTCTCTATAATGAGTCACCCCTCAGCCATGGTGGTATTGCTGCATGTTTTCTGAATTTTACTGAGTTGGTCTAGCAGACATCTTAAAAGACAATGATGCTATATGCAATATACTACGCCAGTGACTGACATCCTGTACTGTAAAAGTGTAACTCTAGGCACTGTACTCTTAGGAATTATCTACACTGTGTTAATTTACTAATACATACAGTCATATGAAAACGTTTGGGAACCACTCTCAGCCTGCATAATAATTTACTCTACTTTCAACAAAAAAGATAGCAGTGGTATGTCTTTCATTTCCTAGGAACATCTGAGTACTGGGGTGTTTTCTGAACAAAGATTTTCAGTGAAGCAGTATTTAGTTGTAGGAAATTAAATCAAATGTGAAAAACTGGCTATGCAAAAATTTGGGTACCCTTGTAATTTTGCTGATTTGAATGAATGTAACTACTCAATACTGATTACTTGAAACACCAAATTGGTTGAATTAGCTCGTTAAGCCTTGAACTTCATAGACTGGTGTGTCCAATCATGAGAAAAGGTATTTAAGGTAGTAATTTGCAAGTTATGTTTCCCTTTGCACTCTCCTCTAAAGTGACAGCATGGGATCCTCAAAGCAACTCTCAAAAGATCTGAAAACAAAGATTTTTCAGTATCATGGTTTGGGGGAAGGCTACAAAAAAGCTACCTCAGAGGTTTAAACTGTCAGTTTCAACTGTAAGGAATGTGATCAGGAAATGGAAGGCCACAGGCACAGTTGCTGTTAAACCCAGGTCTGGCAAGCCAAGAAAAATACAGGAGCGGTATATGCAGAGGATTATGAGAATGGTTACAGACAACCCACAGATCACCTCTAAACACCTGCAAGAACATCTTGCTGCAGATGGTGTATCTGTACATCGCTCTACAATTCAGCGCAATTTGCACAAAGAACATCTGTATGGCAGGGTGATGAGAAAGAGGCCCTTTCTGCACTCACACCACAAACAGAGTTGCTTGTTGTATGCAAAAGCTCATTTAGACAAGCCAGATTCATTTTGGAACAAAGTGCTTTGGACTGATGAGACAAAAATTGAGTTATTTGGTCATAACAAAAAGCACTTTGCATGGTGAAAGAAGAACACTGCATTCCAAGAAAAACACCTGCTACATACTGTCAAATTTGGTGGAGGTTCCATTATGCTGTGGGGCTGTGGGACTAGTTCAGGGACTGGGGCCCTTGCTAAAGTCGAGGGTCAGATGCATTCAACCCAATATCAACAAATTCTTCAGGATAATGTTCAAGCATCAGTCACGAAGTTGAAGTTATGCAGGGGTTGGATATTCCAACAAGACAATGACTCAAAACACAGTTCGAAATCTACAAAGGCATTCATGCAGAGGGAGAAGTACAATGTTCTTGAATGGCTGTCACACTCCCCTGACTTGAATATCATTGAAAATCTATGGGATGATTTGAAGCAGGCTGTCCATGCTCGGCAGCCATCAAATTTAACTGAACTGGAGTGATTTTGTATGGAAGAATGGTCAATAATACCTCCATCCAAAATCCAGACACTCAT
The DNA here is from genome assembly GCF_900747795.2 of Erpetoichthys calabaricus. Classification (NCBI taxonomy): domain Eukaryota; kingdom Metazoa; phylum Chordata; class Cladistia; order Polypteriformes; family Polypteridae; genus Erpetoichthys; species Erpetoichthys calabaricus. The sequence goes on along the minus strand of NC_041397.2, from coordinate 131,592,106 downwards.
CAAAGGCCATAGGAGGCATCTAGAGGCTGTTATATTTGCAAAAGGAGGCTCAACTAAGTATTGATGTAATATCTCTGTTGGGGTGGCCAAATTTATGCACCTGTATAATTTTGTTATGATGCATAGTGCATATTTTCTGTTAATCCAATAAACTTAATGTCACTGCTGAAATACTACTGTTTCCATAAGGCATGTCATATATTAAAAGGAAGTTGCTAGTTTGAAACTTTTTCATACGACTGTAATTCTTTTAAACTGTATGTGTACCTTGTTAGAATATTTAAGATTATTATAATTCTTGTAATATGCATATTTGTGCCTTTTCTGTCTGCTGTTCTATCCCTGAAATTTCCTATCAATCTAGTATTGTAGTATACAGGTGGAATCCCATTGTAACAAAATTCACGGGACCATAAAAATAATACATTATAATGAATATGGAGAAAATACGTATACTATTGTGACTGGGGTTGCCAATGATTCATCATCTCTATTGACAATGGCGCAAGGACAGCTCCGTAACTGCTCTGACACGTCTGGTAAACAGCAATTGCTTGTCCTCTGCAGGAACAGGCTTACTGTGCAACATGCTTGTTGCACAATGTTTATAACATTTAACACCGGCCTTAACCTACTCTTCCTGGCACTTTCCTGGTCTGCAACAGTGGTGATTCCGAGCCACTGGTGTTCTTCTAATCTGAAGATGGGAGCTAAAGCAGGATGATTGTTCACGTGTTGCGGCTCCTATCTCTTGTGCTTGAGTACTGAAGTAACAGCTCCTATTTTGAATGAAGTCTTGAGACTGTAATGTAGCTGCATTCTCTGTACAGTAAAGTACCTAGAGTTTCTTTGGAAACCTGGACTCACCTTCCTGTCTCTCATACAACTCAGTTACCCAAGCTTGACAATCTATATACAGGTAAAGTTCCGTTACAACGAACTCACAGGGACCTAAAAAATATTTCGTTGTAACGAGATTCTGTATTTGTTACTATAGTGCTTTCTTTAACTTGTATCCAGGCGTTTACAATCATTTCAATAGCTTTTTTCGCATTAATTTTAATCTCCTCCTGCCTACAAGTTATGCTGATGAGAATTTTTCTCAGCATTTCCTTGCGATAATACACTTTCAGGGTTGAATGATGCCCAAAATCAATGGCTGAAGCACTGCCGTGTAATTGAGTGGGAAGAATTCAACGCGAACATTATCTAAATGTGGAAGCATGTTGTGGGCTGCATAGTTATCAATCAGGAGCTGAATCATTATTTCTTCTTCATATCGTGAGGTTTCTGAACTCTTTTGAGACCCCCCACTCCCCACCCAACGGGAACGACATGCTAAAGTGTGTCCTGAAGTGCGATTGCAGCTTCTGTGGAAGATTGTTTGTTCGTTGCTGGGGCAGGGCAATAGGAGGCACACAGCGCTGCAATGAAGCGCCACAGAAGCAAATCATAAAAGATCACGGTCGCGCTATACAGTAAGTCCCTGTCTTGCATCCCAAAACACGAGGCTTAGTCTCAGTACTTTAGCAAAAACAGCTTTATTCAGCTTGAAACAGGAGCAGCACAGTTATTTATTGTAGCGGGATCTGCCACTCTGCTATACACAGACACAGCAGTCAGGCAGAATCGTGGCCAGGTCAGTGATCAAGTAATCCTATTACAGTATCTGCATTTACAATTTACGAGCTCCTAACCTTGCATCACCCCTTAGAGATCTTTTCTGTTCTGAGCTGGGGGGATGATCACACCCCTACAGGTTAAAAAAAAGACGCTGAAAGACTACCTTCACATTGCTCCCTTGCGGCTGATCTATCGCATGATCCGCGTGGTACTTCGCAGACTTAAAAGTCCAAAAGCACTTGTCAGTTGCGGATTGTTTGTTTGCCTTTCTCTATCTCTGTCCTTCCCTGCTCCTGACACGCACTCCTTTGAAGAGGAAGATATGTTTGCATTCTCTTAATTGTGAGACGGATTTGTCATAACAGTCTTGTCAAGGAGCATGTTTAAACTTTTGAAAAAGAGACATGTTTGTTTGCAGTGTTTGAATAAAGTTCCTGTTTCTACAATCTGCTGTGTTTCTGTGCAAATCTGTGACCCAAGCATGACACTGTTTACTTTGGTGGAGAGATGCAGCATATCTGCTATTGCCCTGTACAGAAGCGGAGATCGCACTTCGGGACGCTCTTCGGCTTGCTGTCCACTTGTGGGAGGTCCCAAGAGAGTTTACAAACCTCACATTTACCTTGAATGAGTGCCGCATTAATAGGAATGCTTCTTGAACGAGAATCACTGAACCACGTAAGAACGGCTTTTTCGACGTCTTCAAATGCAGCAGTTCATATGTTTGCAACCGGAGATTTTTCTGCTTTTTTTGCTCTGTCTTTCAAGAAAGTTGACAGCGTCGATAGCGATGGCGAAATTCTGAATTCACTGGCAACGTCTTTTTTCTTTTTGCCGCAACCGAGAGCTGCAAAAAGTTAGTTTTTTTTTTTCTAATATGAACTCTTATCATTTTTTTGTGTCTGCCGTTTCTATAGGAGGGTGACAATGAATTCAATTCCAATGGATGTTTTTCAAATGTTGAGTAATAAGCAAAAGGTATCACTGAAAACTGCAGGAAACAAAAAAGGCAAAAAAAAAAAAAAAACAGTACGAGGAAAGTTCGAAGAAGAAAACAAATGACAGTGTTTCTGTTTGGGGATCATTGTGCACAACTAAGCTGCAGCCACAGAACTAACTGCTCTGTGGATGATTCATTCAGGCATTTCAAAATCTTTTGTGCACATCGTTGTAATGAAAGTATATGCTGAATGGACTTTGTAGTAACGAGATTTCTATAGACTGGTGTCATATGGGAAAACTGTCAGGACCATAAAAATACTTCGTTGTAATGAAAATTTTGTTGTAAAGATATTCGTTGTAATGGAATTTTACCTGTATATAAAAGTCAATGTATGTGCGTGTGTATATGTATGTATGTTCCAGCATCACTTCTGAACGGCTGGAGCGATTTTCATGAAACTTGTTACACGTTTCTTATTGGTCGACTAAAAATACTGTAGGGTGAAATCAACCCTAACCCACCCCCTTCTGGATAGGGTGGGGGGCGATCTTGCAGTCTTGCATGCATGTTATCATCCAGTTGACACTCGGAACAACCACCAGAGGGCGAACAGGAGGTGACTGCCAGCATTCTTAATGTTTGAGCACCACCACGCCCGTTGCTTTTGAAATTAAATAGAGTTGGCCGAACGTCAACTGGATGATAACATACATACAAGACCGCAAGACAAGCACATTAGTGAGTCTTCATTGTTAATTTATTTTTATTTTTAAAGTTGTGTTTTTTTAATTATATTTTTCTCAAACAATTGAAAAAAAAAAAAAACACTTTATTTTCCCAATGGGCAACGCTGGGTATTTCAGCTATGCTATTTCCTGTATAAAAAGACAGTGCTTCTTAAACTGCAAAAATTATTTTATATGAAAATGAGACATTAGATGTAACTTTTTTAATAGAAATACAGGTATGGATACAGAATCAAAATGAGACATTAGATGCCATTTCTCACTTTTTTTGTTCATCTCAAAGAAAACTTTGAGAAGCGATATGAAACGCAAACAGTACAGTATCTGCACATGACACAACCACCCACGTGGACGCTTGGTGGAGCACTGACTCAGAAAACGTGTTATACTGAAATTTCCATTTCGTTAAAACAAAATCCGTTAAACATGATGTTGAATGAATGTTTGTCTAGGCAAACAAAAAGCATTTATTATTTTGAAAATTTTGTTATTTTGGTATTCGCTATAACAGGATTTGACCTGTGTATGGCTGATGCTTTTATCTCAAGCTATCTTATTTTATGGCCATCCTAATTTATATTTTATAGAAGTTTTTGTCAGTTTAGATATTGTTTCAACATATTAAAACTTTACTTTTACTGTTATAGTATGACATCTCCATTGTGCTATTTTATTTGATGATTTAGATAGTTAACCCCACAATTTTGTGTTTATTTTGCATAGTTGTGGTGTTTGTGTCTCTATGCCTGTTGCTGGACGTGCAACATAAATTATTATCTCCCCCTGCATATATTAGTACAAATATCTGGATATCAAAATAAATCCTTGCAGAGTATGTAGTGATTTTAAAAATAGTTTAGGTTTACATCTATTTTTCTGGTGAATAATTTGCTTTTGGTACTTAAATTTCTAGCATTAGACTCCTTGCAAGTTTTAGTCCTCAATTCTTCTTTTAACGTCCATGTCCTGCTTTTATTGCCATGTATCTTCTCACACCAGTTACAATACAAGCGACTTAAAAGATGAATTTACAGTAAAGAGTTGGAAAATGAACTGCCAACCTCGTCCAGTGCTTTAGCCACTACACCTAATGGACTAGACTGAAATATTTTTTATTACTACTCACTGATAAACCAAATAGATCAACTACCTGATCACTTATAAAGAACAAGGCCGTCCTCTCTATTTCTCGGACATTTCCAGAATATTACATTTTAAATTTAAATTACTTTATTTTATATCATAAACAAGTTTATTCAATAACCCTTTTAAATCCTTGGATACAGCACTAAAGTATAATGTGATCATTTAGTGACTATGTAACCAGTATAAATAGTCCTGGTATCAAAAAGTGTTTTTTTTCTCCTTCTTTAACTGCTTGTTTTCATTAACACTGACCTACCTCTTTAAATTATCACCTTAACTAATGAATTCGGTTTTTAAAAATTAACTTAACAGGCAAATCAGCTTCACAGCTGTCCTGACCTAAAATTGACATATTAGCCTATGGCTTTCTAACTCATGTCTTTGTTGGCTCCATTGGAGAGTTTGCTGTGCTGTTCCAAAATTGTCATTTTAGTTTATGACATTCTAAAGCTTTGTATGCATTTTTGTTGCCTTGTCTGGAGTACTCGTGATCATACAGATAGTAGAGACTAAGTCACATGGAAGTGGTTGGATCAGTGCCAATGGGAAAAGCAGAGTAAGGTAGCCGCTCTATGCCACAGTACAGGAGAGCAAAGGGCAAGAGGGTGCCACCTTATCTAAGAGAAGTGTGAGCAGCAATGGAGAAAGTTCAAAACAGCAGGATGGTAAGCAGAGGACCTGGATAAGATGGGAGAAAGTTAATAGCAAAAGGCTTTTTATTCTTGTTGACATGAGGTAAGAAGAGTCAGCAATGCAACAGCATACAGAAGCATACACTCCCTCAAATACATGAAAGTAATGATTAAGAAAAACATATAAAGGCATTTACAGCAGAAAGTTTCTCAAGCAGTATGTGCCATTAACTATTGCATATCTAAAATACATGTCTATAGGTCCTGTATATTTTGTCAATTTCTACTTGAAATATGTGTAGACAAATACACTATACGTTGGCTGCTGGTTATGTGCTTTGCCGAAATAAAGTCGCTTTTAAGAAAACATAGTTGTTGCATTTGCTAAATTCATGCTATTTATGCACTACACACTGATGGGTAGCATCCTTTTTAAAACAGTGCTACCTGTTATTGTAGCGTATTATTTCAGGCTACTGGACACTATTTCAATCACAATAATACAGGACTGCAGAGGCAGATTTACAGGTCATGGAGGCCTATGCACAAACCTTGTTGAGCACTTCTCTTTTACCCCAAAAAAATAAATAATTTAAAAGTTACTGGCAGGTGAACTGCTAATCATTAAACCTTAACAAAAAGGGTAAGTTTCATAGATGACTATATTGTGCTAAGAAGCACAATTGGGGGGCTTTTCTGCACACTGCTATCAGGAAATGCAATGTCTCTACCCGATGTACAGTGATCCCTCGCTATATCATGCTTCGACTTTCGCGGCTTCACTCTATCGCGATTTTTTCTCATACACGCTTACGTCACTACGCATACGCTTTCTGAGAACTTTCATCTAAGCCCTACGATGGCTCCTAAACGTGCTGCTTTTTCTAAGCCTTCTGACAATTAAACTAAGCGCCGGAGGAAGATGCTTACCATCCAGGAGAAGGTGAAACTCTTGGATATGATCAAAGATGGCAATACCCTACAAAAGCCTCCTCACGCATATGAAAAGACAGCGCCAGCAACTGCCTATCAAGATTTTCTTCAGCCGCGCACCCAGACACCCACTGCCGCACCTGCTGAAGATACTTCAACACCTTGTCACGCTTGGGTCGCAGATTTGCACAGAGACACAGGAGGTTGTAGAAAAAAAAAGAACTTTATTCAAAGCACTGCAAACAAACATTTGTCTCTTTTCAAAAGTTTAAACGTGCTCCGTGACAAGTCAGAGATGACAGTTCCGCCAGGAGCAGAGAAAGTCTGAGAGAGAGAGAGAAACAAAACAACCAATTCCAAAGCTAAGAGGCGCTGCACAATACTTTTAAGTAAGCGGAGTACCGCGTGAGAGGTTTATCGCGCGTTATAGTGCAAGTAAAAGGGTAAGGAGCAATGTGAAGGTAGACTGTCAGCTGTTTCAGGGGTTTTCCCAGGGGCGTCTGTGTCCTCTGAGGGTGCGATCAGCACTCCAACTTACAACCTGAAGACTCTCCTACTGAGCTCGTGCCTTCATAGGTTAGTGGTTGTGTGTAAGAACTGTGTGTGTGTGTAATTAAATGTACAGTACAATAATAATAATATGATATTTGTAACGTCTAATATGTCTTATTTTCTCTTATTTTGTCTAATATATTGGGTAATACGAGTGTAATGGTGACTAAAGGGCCTACAGAGAGGAGGTGCTGGCATTGAGTAATTGGTGCCTAGATAACAACTTGTCTCTTAACGTCAGCAAAACCAAGGAGATGATTGTGGACTATCGAAAACAACAAGGCAGAGAACACCAGGCCATCTACATCAGTGGCATAGAAGTTGAAAGGGTCAACAGCTTCAAGTTCCTCGGAGTAAACATCACCAAGGATCTCTCGTGGACCCTTCACATAGACACTGTGGTCAAGAAAGCTCGCCAGCGGCTCTACTTCCTGAGGAGGCTGAGGAAGTTTGGCATGAATGCCAACATCACCTCAAACTTTTACAGGAGTGTGGTCGAGAGTCTGCTAACGGGCTGCATTACCGTCTGGTATGGGAGCTGCTCTGCCAGCAGCCGGAAATCACTACAGAGAGTGGTGAAGGCAGCAGAGCACATCACGGGCAAGAGTCTTCCTGCCATTGAAGACATTTACCTCCATCGGTGCTTGCGTAAGACAAGCAGCATCATAAAGGACCACAGCCATCCAGCACGCCAGCTGTTCTCCTTGTTACCGTCCGGCAGACGATACAGGAGTCTGGCTGCTCGGACTACAAGACTTAAGAACAGCTTTTACCACCAGGCCATTCGACTCCTCAACAGCAACACCTGAACACTTACACACACTTACATTACATCTACATTGCACTACTCACACACAAACTGTACCTGCACACACTCTGAATACTGACTGGAACATGCATCTGCACTTTATGGAATATGCATCTGCACTTATAAAACATTATCTGTGCAATAACTGTCATTTGTACTTGCTGCTCATTCAACTCATATTGCTCTATAACTTCTTTTAAAACATACACATTTTTATTTTATATGACTTGTCTATTTTTAACTTGTAATCTTTTTTTAAGCTTTATTGGATCTAGGCTGAGTGACTTGTTTTTCTCGTCATACACATTTCATGTATGTTGACCCTGTGTTAACCTATATATGACAAATAAACCTAAACCTAAACCTATTTCATGTCTAGAGGGCTCTAATAATGTTAAAAAACGTATTTAGAAGGTCGTAAACAGGTTTTCTATACTCTACTGCGAAAATATTCGATTTATAAATAAAGAATCCTACTTCGCGAAAATTCATTTATCGCGGTAGAGTCTGGAACGGATTAACCGTAATAAACGAGGGTTCACTGTACTTGTTAAGTTTATGTTTGTTTATTTATATACTCATTGATTGATTGATTGATTGGTTGTATTATCTGTCCTCTGAGACTATATTCTTGTTTTTATGTTTCTGCTGTTATATGCATCTGAATTTCCCCATGGGATTAATAAAGTTTAATTAATCTAATCTATTGTAAATCAGTAAAACTAATGCGGTAATCAATTAAAATTATATCATCATTATCATTAGTCTTAAACTATTTCAATTAGACACTGACATATTGGCTTGATAGTGTGGATGCTCTGATTGATCAACCGCCAATCAGAATAGCCCAATTTTCACTAAAACATAAAAAGACTTGATCTGTGATTGGTAAATAGGCCAACCAAAAAAAAATGATATCTTAAGCCCCTGCTTTTCTAAGCTTTACGTTGCTGTGCTCCTTTAGACCAGGTAATACGGTAGCTGAGCCAGCGCAAGTCCATTTTTTTTCTTTTGCAGTAAACTTCCTGCACTGTAAACAAACAGCAGCAAATGGAGGCTTGTTTTATTAGTGAATGAGAGGTGATTGGTATATCAGTGGAGTAATACATAGAAAAAAAGTAATACATAAAAAAAAAAAATCATGTGCAAATAGATAAATGGTAAGAAAAGCTACTTTAAGGAATTCAGTCCTTTATTTTGTCCTTTAAATTAAATGGACACTGTGCTTGTTTAAAATGCAGACACTTACTCTTCTAATTGGAAAAAGAAAAGATAGGAGTGAATTTGAAATTGCTGCTTAGTAAACAAAAGGTTTTTTTTTAAGAATGTATTGTGTTTATTATTTGTTGATGTTTGTCACATAGCATAAGGTTTGGTAAGAAATCAAAGTGTGCGAAAAGTGAAGTTTTGTTATTAGATCACATTGCAGAAATGAATAAACATTTCATTGATGCTTTGTAAGTGTTATGAAGACCCAAAGAAGTGTTTGTTAAGGACTTATAAGAGTAAATGAGTAATAGGTGCATTTTTGCAGTACCTAAACTAAAATGTTACCTTTTTATATGTTTTTAATGAAGCTTTTCCTCATTTACGATTAATCACTTACCAATATATTTAAATGGCTTCCCCTGCTTCAGAAGCTGTGTCAAGGAATGTTCAACAATGCTGGCTGTCCATTGGTTTACTTTGTTTTGATTGTAATCCATTCCACCAATGATGCTTTCAATACACTGAAAATACAAAACAAAGTACAAGCATTTCTTAGATAAAATATCTGGTTAAATACAGTGTGTCTAGCAATCTATTCTATGAATTGATACACAGTGTGTCTTTATATGTTTTACAATAAACCTACTGAATGTTCAAAAAGTTATACTTTTCATCATCACTGAGTGCCTTTTTACCATTGTTAATTTAGTAGAAGTGTTTATCCAAAATTAGTATATAAAATGCTTTTCAATGAAAGAAGAAAAGCAACAAATAGTACAGAGCAAAATTCTGAAAATAGAACACAAGAATCTTAGTATTACGGTTAGCACAAAGGCTATAAGAAAACTAACAGTCTAAAAAAAAAAGATCAGCAGGTAGAAGTTTCATAGAGTCAGCAGTACTGTACAGTGTACAGTATTGTTAATAATAGCAGCACAGGACAAAACTAATCTGAGCTGTTAATTTTAAATAACTAACCTAAATCATGTTTTGGGCAATGTACTTTATATCAACAGAGCAGTCAATTATGATTTAAGCAATGCCCCTGTCACATAGGAAGAGATACCTGGAATCATTTCAGACAATGTGTGTTGGCTAAGGAAAATAAAATTACTTTTCTCACTGTTGCTGATTTGAAAGGAAACCACCTGTCATTTTCTTGCTGTTTAAAATTTCAGTTCAGTCTGGCACCACAGTTACAATACCAAACACCTGCAGAAGGAAAACTTTTACATTATGAAGCAACCCTATGTTTTAGCCATTTTCAACCAGAGTTCCAGGTGTGACGCAAGATTTTTTAAAATAAATTAGACTACCTTAAAGAAATATGATGCAAAAGAAGTCTGCGCCACAAATTTTATACATGCTATATAGTGCGCCCAAAGCAACATTATGAAGTAAAACAAACTCTCATGCCTGCAGTTGTTAGTTTTGGCCTTTGAATAAGATTTTTTGTACATTCTAATGATATTCATCTAGTAAAATTTGTTCTAACAGCCCTCATGAGAAGATGAGAAGATGTGAAGAAATGAGCAGAATGCCAGATTAAAACAAATGTACTATGATAAATGTAAAAAGGATGCAACCAACTGGGACCAAAAGATGAAGATACAAGGATTTCAAAAGACATGATAAGAAAAAACTGCACTTCTCAACAGAAACAATCACAAAAAATACAGAAAAAAATAACAGTGGGTGAAGGATGGGAATTTGAGAAGAAAGCACTAAAATGCTTGTTAATCCAGTTGTTGATTTTATACTTCTATAAAATATCTGCATTTTAAAAGTTTTCTGATTTTTTTTTCCATCACATATTTTTTTTACTATCATCTTTAAAAGTGACAAATGATGCTTGGGCAAGTGGTAAGGCACCATAAAACAAGAGTAGCTATTTTGGCTTTGTTTGCACTGGTAATCTGTATACACTCTAATATAGTCTGATTAGTTCTTTTCAAACATAGCCACTCAAGTGCAGCTATTCATCTCTTACTGAACCAAGGACCCCATTAACCTGCACTCATTCTGGCTTATTCTCACCTGTCAAGCAACTTCAGACTACTATGGGAATAAGCAGTTTTGTCCATTTTGCAACTGAATGTTTCTGCAACATTTCCCACTGACATGACAATTAGATATGGCAGGGTGCCAGCACATTAGTAAGGCTGCTGCACTTTGAGTGCCTTCTCTTTTGTAAGTTAGGCTCCTCTTTTCTGCAGCCACATATGCTGTCTATTTATTGCAAACCAAAGCCTTTGAAAGGGAATAAGACTAAGGGCAGTAAACTAAGAAAATTACATAAAATGATTTTTACAGGCTTTATAAAGGGTGACCATAAAGTATAGAATTCAAACCTGAAAGAAGTTACATTTCTAAAACCAAAGATCAATACACCCTTGATGACATATTCTTGCCTAGTCAATACCTGGAGCAGCCCCCTTTCAAAGCCATAGTCAAGAGATGGGCTGTAGAAGTCTTTTGAAGATGACCAAAGGTCTGGTCAGCCTTCATCAAGAACAACAGAAGAAAATGTTGCCATTGTGGTGCAAACTCATGCAGAATACGGTAATGGTGCATGAGACAGCAGACACTATTGGAATTAGTTACAAGTTAGTTGAATCCTTCCTTCATGTAGAGTGAAACATGCAAAAGGTCTATAAAAGATGGGTGCCCAGAATGTACATGAATCTTAAACTAATGAATTATGACTGGGAAATAATTAAGGAACACTGATGATGAAACTAGGATACATCACTGTGAGTCAAGAACATTTAAAAAAAAATGGAAGTTTTGGCCACAAAAGGCCAGCATAATCAATAAATATTACATTGGTTTGAATTTGGCGTTTGCAGCAGTCAATTAGGAAGATAAGTAGATAGGAAATCTGTTAATAGACCCTCTTCTGCTTCACATCACTGCCTCCAATCCCACTGTACACTTGCAAAGGATGTTCTGCCAGACGGAGAATTCAAAGACATAACACACCCATGTTTTTTTCAAGATCCAACTCCATGTGACCACCACCTATTCCCCAATCTGAAATGCTACCCTTGTGAGATGTAGTAAAATACCAAGTCATCTACAGTACAGTAATATTGACTTTGGTACCGAAACCAATTTTCACAGCTCAGTACTAATAGCAAAACAATACTGAGGCAAGTAGCAGATAACCTGGGAAATTTCACAAAATAAAATGCAAAATTAATGCCTTTCCATCAAAAAAATACAAAACTAAAAATTGACTGTACTAATAGAATAGTGGTGCATTTTAGTTGCTTTAAATATATTTCCAAGTAGTATCTGAAATATTTCAACATAAGTGTTTCAAGAAAACAGGCAGAATACATTAGCCTCAACTTTTCTTATTTAACTTTAAATATCATCTCACACCTATCGCGTTCTGAACTCCAATTCAACATGTTGCATCCTTTGGCAAAAAAAACCTTATGACACTGCTTGCAAATACGGACTATAATATCTTCACATTTACATTTTTCATTTTCAAAAAACTCATTTTGACTGCCCTGTTTATCAAACAGTTGGGGATGACTAGTATCATGACCTGTTTCATTCTCTTTAATTTGTAAACTTCACTGACGACTATGTAACAAAGCTTAACTAGCGCAATTTCCTTTTCTGCTTTCTACGAAGACGCAGCATCACTTGCAAAGAGTGCCTTTCTTAGATACAGCATTTACTTTTTAATAAAGTTTCCCTTAATAAGTGATGCAGAAAAGTAATTAGTAAATCTGAAGGTGGGAAATGAAGTTACCTTCACACTATGTTTTTTAACATGGGAGATGAAAAAAGAGAGCATTACAAAAGCAGCATGCTGTACAGAAATCATACAAATAAAGAAAATATGAAAAATGTACCTCTTTAACACAGTTACTGGATTCATCTGGATTAAAGGACACCTTGAAAATGAAGAAACAACAAGTTAATACATTATCATTGGTCTATAATCCTACATTGCACAATTCCATTATTTGTTGGACAACCAAATGTACATATTTTTTAAAAGCATTCCAGGATTTTTGGATGGCAGACAGACAGACAGACAGACAGACAGACAGACAGACAGACAGACAGACAGATAAAAAAAAGTATAAAACTGTGATTTATGTAACACTAGTTTTTAGAAAAAAGATTTAGTGAGGTTGTCCAAAGACAGTATATCAATAAAACCAAACATTGTAATTCCATATTAATTGATGATTTGTGAGTTCCTGTCACACATTTACATGCTTAAAAGATCTAAACTTGTACATGTCCAGGAATTTTCAAATTTAAACTTAGATTTTGAAGCAGATTCCATCAACTCTATTTACTGACTTTCAATAGTCAATCCCACTCCTTTTATAAAACTAAAATTCCAAATCACAGACTTTATTTTCATTACTTTATTGTGATGAAATTCAGAGAAGAATGTTAGCACACAGTGAAGTTATACAGTAAGGAGGTGTAAAGTTTTAAACATGGCAAAAGTGTGACTGATGAAAACTGCTCAATAATGGTAAATACTTATGATTGATAAAAACATTATTTTAACCACATTAACATTATGAAGTCATTAAAGAAGTGCTTAGTGAAGTAATAAGGGAAACAAATGCTACACTTTTTGCAAATTGCAGTGTGGTCTTACATCTCTAGAAGACTGAAATCCACTTCCCATCCACTCTCTTCCTCACTTTCAGAATCTGCACATGTGCACTAGGTCTCTGTGAGGTTTTCTGAGGGTACTCTGGCTTCCTCATACATACCAAATATGCACAGTAGATTCAATGGCTCCATATTGCTGATGATCAGGTGTGTGACTGTGGCTTGCTATGAAATGGTTTCGCTCACACTACCCCAGCATCTTCAACTGACAGAAACAAATAATTTTAACACATTCTCCAGAGCCAGAGACTTTTGAAAAAGCCAGTGCAGCAACAAGCAAAAATGAACATATTTGAAAATGCATACTTCATCAAAACCTGGTGGTTCATGCTTATAATGTGGCTTTTACCTGGTTGGAGCCCACTTATTACAATGTCTCATTTCCTGATTGATCACTCTTCACAGAAGAGAAACATATTCCCAAATAAATGGCATAGAAGAGTTGCTTTTAATGGCACTTCCTATGTCGCTTATCTGTAAGCACTTAAATTGTGTTTTGTGAGATTTTTTAGGAACATGAAACAACAGTGAAGTTAACATCTGAGCCCATTCAGAAGATCAATAAGCAACTGCAAATCAGACTTGAAAATCATTCCACAATTGCACCACATATGCCTGGTTTAATACATCTATGCTGTGTCCATGCCAAGTGTAGGAGAATGATTAAGTTATATGTACTTTCAGGTGTTTCAATATGGATAATAACTTTCGAAAACAATGTGAAAATGCTAGTGTGGACAGAGTTAATTCTTGCTTAAAAACACAATTTTCAAATGAAAGCATAGTATTAAGGATGTAGCCTAAGGTGGATTGGTTTGTGCATAAAATTTCTGTTAAATTCTCTGGAACCCCACAACTATGAACTGAATTAAGCAGGTTTGACACTGTATTATACATGTACTGTAAAGACACAGATATACAGTGATGAATGGCCAGATGAACAAAGAATATACTCTATGTATACTTTATAATCAGTTGAAATGCAATGAAGGACCCAAAATGGTGATGAGGTAAGCAGTAAACAGCCAGAGGTTTAAATTTTAAGTTTAGTTTAGAAAAAACTGAAAAAAAGGAAATTTCAGAATATTACAAAAAGGGCCTTCTTCAGGGAACCACTAATAGGTCACAACCTACAGATGACTGATCTTAAAGTAGAAGTAGAACAGACTGTGTTACTACATCCTGTGAAATACAACTTGGATAATATTACACTATAGATAGTTGTAAACTTCAGTAATAATGGTAAGTAAACAGCAATTAACAAATGAAATAAGACTGAGCATTATTACGCTTTAAAGTGCAGGCCTTTCATTTAGAGAAATTGCAAAAAAAAAAAAAAAAAGTGTCAGTGAGTATAGTGCCCTAGACAATTCAAAGGCAATTGGAAACTGGAATAAACTCTGATAGGATCTAGATCTGGTAGACCCAAAGTCACAACCCAATCAGAAGACAAGTTTCATGGAAGCTGGTGACCCTCAGAAAGGCACTTCACAGCAGTACAGCTTCAACCACAACTTAACAGTGGTCTCAATTTCTGTTGTGAGAGTTTGAGCTGCAGGTTTGACAGGGTGAGTGGCAGTAAGAAAGCCACTCTTTAAAGGACAAAACATGACCTTGAAATACCATCTGTGGACTGCCGCAGAGTGGAAGAAAGTCTTATGGACTGATGAATCAAAATTTGAAATCTTTGATTCACTATGCAGGGTGTTTTTATACTGTCAATTTGGAGAAAGGATGGTTCCTCATTGCATGACACCAATTGTCAAACATGCAGGAGAAAGTGTGAAGGTCTGATGTCCTTTTGCTGGAGGCACAGATGGTAACTTGCACATAATAGATAGATAGATAGATAGATAGATAGATAGATAGATAGATAGATAGATAGATAGATAGATAGATAGATAGATAGATAGATAGATACTGGCATTCTGGAGTTACCACCACAGTTTGGCTGTTACATCAGCAAAACGTGGCCAATTTGATGAATCAAAAATGTGAATAAAATTGTGTACACTTAATGATTCCTTGACATTTTTATTTGCAATTATTTGTTCTATGCCCCGATTTCATTAAATATTAAGACATTAAACTAAGTATATTTCCATTAAAACTGAAAAAACTGAGGTACTCTAAAACTTTTGATCTGTAGTATATACAGAATATATAAATATTTGTAAACATATGGAAGTGAAGGTCTGTGATACGGTTTGCATATTGTAGCTAGAGATCTACAAAGAGAGAAAACGAGTCACGTATCTTTAAATATACATATACACACACACACAAGCAGTTATATATATATATATATATATATATATATATATATATATGAAAGAGACAGAATTAAGATTTACTGGGAAAAACCGAGCCAGAATATTAGTAAGTATTGTAAAGATTACAAAATGTTCTAGAAATCAATACGCTATTAAATTTTAAATTTATATAAACAAAATTCTTCGTCTGGTATAGCACAATATATTTCTTAAAAATTGCTGTTCTTCATAACAATAATAATAATTATGAAGATTGCATTGTTGCAATGTTGCTTGGTTGTATAACGTTAGGAGAGTGCAACAGTAATCATTCGCCTGATAATTTCTGCATTTTGTCTGTGCTTTTTTTTTTTTTTTAACAGTACAAGACCTCTAACGATGTATTCTACAAATAGCTTTTTAACAGCCCGTTAATCCATTAACTATAAGCTTATATGACAATTAAAATCTTATTTAATTAGTGAAAGCAAGAACTTTTTAAATTTATTTTTTTTTTAAGAGGAAATGAATGGGACAAATTGAATCTATTTTGTAGCATCCACTGGTTCGGACACACCCATGCGGCAGTGGATTCAGAGCATTATACATTGTACAGCTGATGATGGTCTGTTCTCCAATTTGCATTAAATACTTGTCAGAGTAAGGGAATCCAATCCAATCCAGCCCATCCCAGCCCGGTGCAGTCCGTTAGGATTACTATCCCGTAGCTTTCTCTTTTCACCAATGCTCACCATACTCCTTCGTTTCACTTTTGTTAACCTTACATTTATCCACCTAAGGTAGCATACCTACCTCCTCGCTAGAGTGATAATCTTCCATGGTGAGGGAACAGGTGAAATAACAAACCAAACCAAACCAAATCAAATCAAATCAAATCAAACCGGCACTCCCTGCCCACCGCCTCTTCTTTCCCTTGCCTGGCCCTTGCTTCTCTCTTCCTGTTTAGCTGTCACTTGGAGAACTGCCTGTCAACAAAAATCAAAGAACAAAAGTGAAAGAGAGAAAGCAAGAGAACAAGGGCCAGTGACGTAGAAAGAGAGGGAAGACAAGGCGCTGAGCGCCGCCGCCTAGCGGTGGGAGGGTAGCACTAAGCAATTTAACATCACATTCGAGAGACTGTAGTCTGGAAACAAAGTGAACACCTCAAACCTCCGAACCGGGTGTTATATATGTGCACTGTGTTATCATTGAATTATTTGGGTTCGATTATGCAGCCATGTGTTTGTGAGATGAGCTTGATTGCTTTGGTCTGAGAAGTGCAAAAAGAAAAGAAGAAGACAATAAAAAAGGTTTTAGGGTGTTGCACTTACCAGCTTTCAGCGTCTCTCTCTTAGATAGGGTGACCATATTTTGATTTCCAAAAAAGAGGACGATCGGCACGGCCTCCAGACGAATTCAGACAAGCTTCTTGGTGGTTGATGAACATTATTTATTATACTTCAATGGTGCAGAATTAACCTCTGTAATAAAATCAAATGAAATCTGTAAAAACATAACAAAATAATAGCTCTCTTAGACTCTTCAAATAAATAATTAAATATTGTTCTAAATATGAACTATTCTGTTCCAGCTTCAACAATATATCTCTTAAATGTAATAAAATAAATAACAGAAGAGTCTCACAAAGACAAAAAAACTTAAACAAAATTACTCTAGACTTTTCATCTTTAGTTTTCTTCTTCATCCTGCTTCTCTTCTTCATCCTCCTTGTCAGCCCATCCATATTTTGCTGTAGAGCTGATCTTTCCTAGCAGTTTTCGATAGCTTAACAAATAAGCATGAAAGTCTTTGCAAGACATGTCTTTGAAGTTATACTGAACTAGTAGAATCCCCTTTAGTGACTCTACGGAGAGCTGGTTCCTCTCCTTGGTCCACTGGCTTTGCATTAGTGAAAAAACCCTCTCAACATTTGCATTGTGAGAGGGAAGTGCAAAGACAAACTGTGCAATTGTCAGTAGCTCTGAGTAACATGCAATGCTTTTTGCCTTTTCAAAATATTTGGTCCACTTCTGGTGTACCTGCAGGCCACTGAACTCCTCATCATGGTTGCACGTTTCTGTGAATTTCCTCAGATTGGTGACCTGGTCAAAACACTTAACATCATCAACTGCCACCCCCTTCTCTCCAAGGTAATTGATGCATGCCTCCACATCATTCCAGTTTGGTGGCTCACTCAGATCCATCCACATGAATGTTGAGAACTCTTCCATGGGAGTCATCCACTTCTCCAGATACTCCAGACATGCACTGTACATGCCATGCGCATCTGCACAGAACTGGTCACAGCCTTTGTCAAGTCCATCTTTGCGCTTCTGTGCCAGTAGTCCCTTAACTTTAAGGGACATGAAGTTGTTGCTCTTGCGTTGAAGAAGAATGGTATGTATATTGTTTAATATCTTCTTCACTTCCATAATGGACATGTTCTCCTGTTCCATTTCTTGAATGTGGGTGTGGAACACAGACATGAGTGTGTGCATGTGCCAAAGGTAGATTTCAGCAAAATCATTTTCAAAAAAAACTCTTGAGTGCTATGGGTGGCTTTTGCTGAGACAGAAAATATGCCTTTAAAGCTGGAAACATCTGTAACATCCTCTCAATGCTTGGAAACAATGACAGCCACCTTGTCTTGCTGTGAGAGAGCATCCTTCTGTAATCAATCTCAACAAAATCACAATACTCCTTCAGGCTCTCAGTGCGCACAGTGTAAATGTGAAAGTACTGGTAGATTTTGAATATGATATTCTCAATGTCAATTTCTATTGTGCCTGCCCCATGGTGTGCACAATTATTCAATATGTGTGCTGGGCAACCCACACCGATCAGAGTCTTGTTTTGCAGCAAACTCTTCAAATTTGCAAACACATTCTTTCCAGCTTCATCACGTCGGATTCCTCCAAAATTTGTGTTGCAATTGTCTCCAGTAAATGCAATGCATTTTTTCCGACAGATTGTTTTTTGCCAGGGTTTCTGTGAGATATTTTGCAATGGTCTCTGCTGTCTCATTGGGTATGTCTTTAACTTCAATCAATTTTGTTTGCACGCCACCCTTCTTCCAGTCAAAATACTGGATTATGACTGGGAATATTTTCACTGCTCCGTGGTTACTCCCGTCTGTGGAAACACCACAGTACTGGATTTCTTTGAGTGCTTCATGAGTGATTTCAACAGAGTGGGGGGCTATAGCACCATTGACGATAGCTTCGGTCTTGGTGCGAGCACTACAAAACTTTTTTGCAATGTCAGAGTCAGGAAATGCCTTTTTAAGCAAAGTACTGGTGCAATCCATGGACCTGTAACTGTTGTGGTGTTTCACTGTATGAAAAGCCATTGCACCTTCTGCTGCATTTACATCATCCTCTGTTTTTCCTGGTCTGACAAAAAACTCTGTCAACTTTGCAGATGAACTAGTCTCACCTCGCACAGCTTTTTTATGTTTCTCGGTGTCCATGTGGGCTTTCAGATCCCCAGCACCTTTATTGGATACCAAGACATATGTACCGGCTTTGCACACGGTGCACTCCGCCTCCCACTTGTCCCGACCGGGACGGTATGTGAGAAATTTTCTTTGCAGTTCATCGGTGAAGCTGCACTTACACTTCGGCATTTTCCCTGCTATACTGCTCCGCTCTCTGCTCTGATCCCTGTCTGTGTCTGTGTGTCTGCGCGCGCGGCGCAGACCTGCCCACAAGGCAGCCTTCCGGTAATTACGTCACGCAAAAAAGTAGTACCCTAGCATTGTGTGCAAAATGCCAGTCAATTTACGTACATGCGTAATGGTCCTATGAAAAACCGGACATTTTCGTGAATTTATAAAACCCGCCAGGACGCCCCGGACATGTCCGGGCAAAAGAGGACGCTTGGTCACGCTTGGTTTATGTCTAAGACTTAGACATAAAACCGGGTACATTAAAACAAAGAATTAAAAAAAAAAATCATACGATAGATGGACGTCTGTTTGTTGTATCTGAGAAATGGTAACGTTTTAGTAAAGCCTGAATATAAGCAGTTTTAACTTTTAATTTACTCATGAAGTTTCAAGTCTTTTCTTTTGTATCTTCTAGCAAGATAAAGTATCACAGAATATGAGTCTTGTCACTCCAAGAAGACTTAAATTATTCCGTACAACGGTTCAAGAAGATGTTAACTGACATGATTATTTATACATTCATTTATTTGTTTATAGCTGTTATTTAAATAGAAATATAATTTATTAAGTTCCCACTTACAGTCTCCTGGATAAATGGCACTGTAACGTATGTTAGAAACGCAGAGTAACACATTTTAAAAAATCACAGTGATTTCAATTAGGGCTGAAGTAATCTTCTAAAATTAATTTAATAATTTCTAAATAAAAATAAAAAAAAATGTACAAGTTTACACTGTTCAAACATCCTGTGACAAAAGCAAAGGCAGTTGGTGTTAAAGCAGTGTTTTTAGGGTGAATGGAGTTGCTCAGTACAGTAGATAAAAATTATAATTAAAAATATAAAATTGTAAAACTATAGAGAACTAACTGACAGCCAGTTTATTAAATTAAAGAGCTCGCTGTGTTGAGTGTTTAAAAAATGAATTATTGATGGATATAAAACATGAAAATAATGAAGTGGGTGAATTTAGAGGTTATCCTATTCCTAAACTGAAAAACCTCATCTTCACAAGGGTAGATTTACACATTTTTCTACAAAAAAATTAACTTCAATTGCAATATATTTTGATATATTTGTTTTCTTCTGTAGAAAGAATTTTCTGCCAAGAAACTGGTTATTGACTTTTGCTGCACCCAAGAGCCTCTATATCCAGTAACTATTCAGGGAATGGATGTGGGGATGGTGCAATGTGACAAGTACTCGGGGTCCCACATCAATGACTGTTTAGACTGGTCACATAACATGGAGGAACTATATAAGAAAGGACAGAGCAGGCTGTTTTTCCTTAGGAGACTGCACTCCTTTAATGTGGCCAGTAACATGCTTTACATGTTCTGTAAGTCTTTGATGGCCAGTGTGATTTTCTGCATTGTTTTGTGCTCAGCTGGTAATATCTCTTCAAGAAAGGCCCAGCCCACCACAGTGTAGAAAATCACACTGGCCGTCAGAGCTAAAGAACATGTAAAGGATGTCACTACCCACATTAAAGGGGCACAGCCTCCTAAGAAAAAAAAAGATTCTGCTTTCCCTTTTTTGTATAGTTCTTCTTAAAAACGCAGGGTTGCACTCTCAACCCACTGGAGGTAGTAGACAAGTAGAGAAAGAAAACAAAATTGATGTCCAATGTTGTGTTTCCTCTCACTGAGACAATGACACTGAGTACTTTCAGCAATCAATGTTTCAGCTGAAGTGTGTCAATAAATGCTTACTGGGGCTTCTTTATACCAACAGCAATATGCTTTTAATAATGTCTCACTGTGACTGCTCTTTTTATCTTTAGGCAAGTCAGTTTTTTCTATATTTTTAATTTTCTTTCCTTTTAGTCATTCTCGTGTTTATTTGAGAGGGGCGGTTGTTGTTTGTTATAATATAATATGTATGTATTTATTTATTTAATGAACTTATGTAAAAATCCAAATAATTAAATATGCATCCATTCATATTCTGTGCCCTCTAATCCAAATTGGGGTTACTGGGCTGAGCCAAGAACATTTTGGATTTGAGTCCTGTGCCCTGTTGTTGTCCAACAACAGACTCCAGTTGTGGAGTCTCTGTGTTCTCCATGTATCTGCCTGGCTATTTTTTCATGTAGTCTGGTTTTCCTAAAACAAAGCCAGGAGTGTTATGTTAACAGAAGACTCTAATTTGGTTCATTGAGGTGAGTGTGAGAGGCAATGTATGCATGAGTGGATTCTGCATGGACAGGTGCCTTGTCCCTAATGCTGCCAGGATAGGTTTTGCCCCCCTGCAACCATGAACTGAATTAAGTGGGACAGAGAATGCTACATTATTGCATACAATTACATTTAAAAATAACACAAAACACCACAGGATGAAACAAGAGACACTACGTATATCTGATAAAATAGAAAACGTCACATGAAAACCATGCATAACCACACTTTTTTTTCTCTGATGGTAACCCTCCTTTTTCTTACTAATATATAACCATTTCATACTTCTCAGTAAAAGAATGATGGGGAAGTAAGTGATTGTATAGGAAACGTACCCTCTTTTTGTCTGTAAAAAATGAGAAGAAACTTCCCTGTAAGTCAGTGAGTCATTGTCCAACCCGCTATATCCTTGGGGTTCAGCCTTTTTCAAGTTGCTATTGTTATGACACAATTTTGGTTGCTACAGAGCAACCATACCATAAAATACCATAATTAACATAATCAGTTTAACAATCTGTGGTGCATTAGATACATCATTATCTGATTTTTGGGATATCCCCCAAAAACAGTCTCACGTACAGTACGTGTGTCTTTGGTTATTGTGCTTTAGATTGCCTGGTCTCTGACTCTTTGCTTTGCATCTTTATCATAATTCTTTGATTAGTGTGTTGATAGCAGAAAATAAAATGACAGATCACTGGTTTCTACTTTTGGCTTCATCTCCTCTTTCAGTCATCCCCATTTGTCAATTCACCTTTCTTAGGGAAAAGCATAACAACTGCAGTGCAGCCAAAGTTGCCATGTGACTTACAAGGATGGACAGTCCTGTAGCATTAGGCAGGTAAAAACAAGGACTAGGGGAGGTGGATAAGAGCTATTTCAATTATGTGATACACCACATAATGCCTTCACTCCACACCCCTTCTATAACCTCCTACTTGGTTGATTGTCATTGCTGGCAATAGTAATAACACTGCAGCCCTTTCAATCCAGTTCCTGTCATTGTTAATTATTGTTATTTTAGTTCCTTGAACTAGATCTTTGATGAAGGTTTCTTGTGGTTTTGAAGTTTTGTTTATATTTTGTGATTTTCATCTAAACTCTCTTGTAAACAATTGTTCCTTAGTTTATGTTTCCAATCATTTTTCTAGCATACGACCTGTCTTTACATGCTCCTCAGTATTTTTTTCAAGTCTTTTGATATAATGATTACTGTTTACCCTATAAATTATCCTTATTATCCCAGTGCTCATCTCATAAATTTAAATCTGTTTTATACCAAAAAGTTACAATCTTGCCCTACTTTTTGGTTTTTGACACACACACAGAAAGACACTTGTGCATGTTTGCCAAAAACAGCCCATTTCAGTGAATTTTAGCATAAAAATGACAAAATCAGTTTTTCAGCTATGGATTCCTTTTAAGACATAAGAAATTTGACAATTGAGATGAGACCATTCAGCTCATAATCCTTATCCAAAGTCTTGCCAATGTTCTCACTCTCTCTGAATTTGGTGAAAAATGTGAAAACATACTGTACATGATGTTGGTGTTATGAAATAAAGAGTTACCAAGCACACAGTGTCTTGAAAATACTCAAAACACAACAACACAACATCAAAGGGCCTGTGAACTAATTCTAACCGGAATTCTTTGCCATCTCTTCTTCACCAGGCTTACCCTAGACTGGCTTTCCCTTATTCACTTGTTTAGAGACCTTTTCCAAGCACTAAAAGACAAAAGTAGAATAACTTAAAGTTGAATTCATTTTAGCATCTGAAGGAAATGTTGACATTGTCAGCAAAAATAAAGTCGTACGTTGCAAATACTCACTGAATATTGTAGAAAACAAACACTCTACAACTGCATTCTTTAACCACATTCAAAGAAAACAGCTACTCCAGCAGTTATCCTCCTAAAGCCCTTTTTTATTTCTGAAACAATGCAATCATTTTATTGTACACTGTCTTCCTTAGAATAGTTGTATCTAACGGTTAGGTACCACCATACAAGGTTTATAACTAACTAGACTGGACTGGAATCTAAGAAGTATAATTTTAAAATGGAATACTTTTAGTTCAAGTAGCTACATTCCAAACTGCACTGCTAAGTCCTCAAGAATATATTTACATTTTATTTTTTACATGATCTAAACATAACTTTTTAACTTTCAATCTGTTATGTTCTGAAATACAAATGTTTGTGAATAATCATTTTTAAAAGTGGTCATTTAAATAATGAGCTTGTGTAGTCTTAAAATAGTTGTATCATTTCATAAGTGCTAGAGGTTTCAATACTATACACCAGGGGTAGGCAACGTCGGTCCTGGTGAGCCGCAGTGGCTACAGGTTTTCACTCCAACCCAATTGCTTAATTAGAAACCAATAATTGCCAATCTCAGACCTTATTTAATTTTATGGCTTGTTAGTCTGTGCAATGTAAGGCTCTTATATCGTAGATTTTTTTCCTTTCCAAGGATATCATCCAAATGATATGAAGCCTAAAACAGATCATTTTCAGTCTGTCACATTTTTCTATTAAGTGTTTTATTAAATCAAACAGTGCATGATGAACACACACAGATGTAATTGGAAAAAAGCTAGCTGGAGAACTGCTGGCTGCTTTGTCTTTTACATCTTATTGCTAATAAGGAGCAATTAAAACACTGAATGCAGCAGTTTAAGATTGAAATAAGCAATTAAGGTTGGAGAACCTTAACAAGCGAGACCACTAAAATGAAGCATCAAAATGTCACTTAAGCAATATGTGCTTCATCAGCAATAATTGAGTTCTCGTTAAGGAACTGGGTTGGAACAAAAACCTGCACATACTGCGGCTCACCAGGACCGACGTTGCCTACCCCTGCTATACACCAAAATTAAAACTATAAGGCAAGCAATCTGATGAAGTTTCTTATGTTTACAAAATCAGAAACCATTAATTAAACCAAATGATTTGTTTTAATCCATTTACATTGGAAAACTCTTCCCTTTAATTTTTTACACAATGTACAGTTCCTTGCTCTAATATCAAATAGTGTCAAGACATCACAAAAGATGTATGTACAATGGCAGTATGGTTGTGGAAAAGTATTCATAGATGCACATACACAATGATGTCATCAATAAAAAAGCAAAAACCAAATGTAGGAAAAGAATGAATCAAAATAAATGTACTTTGCAGAGGAAAATAAATTAAATTCTCAGAGATTCTAAACAGTTCTCCCATTATTTATTCCTTCCTTGTGTGTTTATCTTTTCTAAGCCAGGAATGGGTAGTAAAACTACAAACTATATCAGCCTGTGTAGAGTGAGTTCAGACCCCTTTACTTTCAGAACACTTTACTGTGTTACAGATTTTATTCTAGATGGATACATTTGCCATTTTTGCTCACCAATCTAAATTCAATAACCTAAAATAGCAAAGTGAAAAAACACATTTATAAAAAAGGTTTGAAAATTTATTAAAAGTCAAAAACTGAAATTACTCATTTATATATGTTTATTCAGACCAATTGCTGTGGCACTCCAGAATGTGGTCATGTGCTTCCTGTTCACTTTTATTATCCTTGAGATGTGTCTAGACCTTGACTAGAGTCCACCTGTAACAAACTGAATCAATTGGACAAAGGTTTAGAAAGGTACACACCTGTGTATGTAGGATCCCACAATTCACACTGCATGCCAGGGCAAAAAACAAGCCATGAAATCCAAGGAACTCTCTGTAGTCCTCTGCAATAATACTGGGGTGAGCCCAGTGGTGAACCTACATTTTTGAGAACATGAAGCTTAAACTTTATGGGGGCCCCTTCGCAACCAGCAACGAGGTCTGAGTAACCACTGTTATTTTCTTCAATAGGTTTGTTCCACAACAGATCACCATATTTTTTTAAATGTTTAACTGCTGCATCTCACATTTTGGTTAAAATTGCTGTACTAGGTTATCTCAAATGTCAAACTCACTAGTGTAAATACAAATATCCTATGCCTAATAATTTTCAAGTTATGGAGGAATAAAATTAAAGTCATTTCTGGGTCTCCTCCAGGATTAGGGATTCAGAAGCTGAGGCTTCATTAGTTTCATAGTAGATCTGCCCCTGGGTGAGGCACAAATCAGGGCAAGGGTATACAACCATTTCTAAAGCTTTGAATGTTCCCATGACCAAGTGGCCTCAATGGTCTCTTCATAGAGTTGGCCAGCTGGCCAAATTGGGTAACTGTGTAAGAAGGGCCTTTGTCATGGAGGTGACCCAGAACTCTTATATCACTCTAACAGATACTCAGAAGTCCTCTGCTGAGATGGGAACTTGTCAAAAGGACAATCATCTCAGCAGCACTCCTATCAATCACACATTTATGTTAGAGTGGCTAACTCCCACTTGGAATTTGCCAAACAGTATTGAAAGGATAAGGAGAAAAAAAATTCTCTGGTCTAATGAAAGCAAATTTTAATTCTTTGGGTAGAACTCCAAGCACTGTATCTAGCAAAGATCAGGCACTGTTCATCACTTGCCTAATGTCATCCTTAGAGGGAAGCTTGGTAGCATCAGATCAGGTTATGTGGGCACTTCCCAACATCGGGGACAGTGATACTGGTCAGAATTGATGGAAAGATGAATCCAGCCAAAGACAGAAAGGTCCTTGAAGAAAACGTGCTGCAAAGTGCATGCAACGCTAGAAAGCTGTAATGGTTCAACTCTCAGCACAATAATAACCTGATGCATACAGCCATGACAACACTAGAGTGTCTTCAAGACAAGTCTCTCAATGTCCTTTAATGGTCCAGCCAAAGTTCCATAGTACATCTGTGTAGAGAACTGAAGATGGCAGCTTACAGATGCTTCCCATTAAGTCTAAGGGATCAAGAGAAAATCTGCAGGGAAAAATGAGAAAACAAATCCCAAATCCAGGTGTGCAAAGATTATAGAGACCTACCCAAGAAGACTTGAAGCTGTAATTGCTGCCATAGGGGCTTTGACAAAGTACTGAATTAAGGGTCATAATAATTTCATGAATAAAAGATTTCAGCTGTTGATTTTTGATAAATATGCAAACCTTTCTGAAAACATGTTTCACTTTGTCATTATGAGTTACTGAGCATAGGTTGAAGGGCATAAATTTCAAATTACTCCATTCAACAATAAATCTACAACACAATCAAGTGAAGGGCTCTGAATACTTTCTGAATCCACTCTAAATACTATACATATTTTTACACATACTCTATTTGTTACTGTTGGTTGATCAGTTTTTTCTAAAGCTATTCCAATTTCTTAAAATATTAAAAACATATTTGTAAGATTTAAAGCAATATGTACTGCTCCATTTCTATTCAGTGGTGTTTCGTAGTATCTAAACGCTGTTCATTGTCATTATAATTACTAATGTACTCCCTGTAGTGTTTTTGCATATTATCAATGACTTCATTAACTTGCTCCTGCTGAAGCTGTACAGATTCAAAGAGTTTCATAAATAGAGTGTAATTGGCAAGCACACAGATACCTTGTAGCTTGTATTGGAAACGCTCTTCATGTGTCTTAGCAAATCTGGCACAACTGACAGCAGGGATATTTTTCAATATAACCATTTAATTAGGGTTTTTAATGTTTATTTATTTATTGCTACTACACATTGTAACAATTGTATGCTCTTATTTGTGGTGTGGAGACTGGCCCGGACACAGAGAGGCAGACATCGAAGGTTCAACAACCAACACACGTTTATTCATTCTTCTATATACAAAGTATCACATACAAGCCAGTGCCCCTGCACCAATCACCCTTCAGTCCTGGCCTCTCAAAATGTATCTAGTCTTCTTGACTGCCTCCACTCCTCTCCTCCGAGCTCCGTCCTCTTCCACCCGACTTCAGCCATCGAATGGAGGGAGGTGGCCCCTTTTATCCTCACCCGGACGTGCTCCAGGTGCCTTCCAACAAGCTTCTGCCAGCACTCCCTGGTGTGGCGGAAGTGCCGGCTGTGCACCCGGAAGCACTCCGGGTGTCCCTGGTCTTCGTCCCCCCAGCACTTCCGGGTGTGGTGGAAGTGCTGAAGGCCAGGGCTCTTCAGGCATCTGGGCGCCCCCTGGCGGTGACCACGGGCCCCTATAGAGTTGTGCTTTTGTGCTTCCATGTTCCTTTTCCGTGGTCCCCATAGCCACCAGGGCGGTCGCCCCCTCATGATCTGGAGGAGGCGTAATCCCTCCTTCGGTCCTACCGGGCGTCCCGGCTCGGTACCGCCACCAGCCGCTCGCCACAGTGGCTATTCGTAATTCTAAATTTATGATTCAAACATAAGTAACATTTTACAACCTGAAGACTAATATAAAAGAGCAGTGGAATTGATTTTAAAGTATAATGGATTTAAAAGATTTCAGACATTCATATATAAATCATTAACTGGAGACTCTATATTGTATGCATGTGAAAAGAAAGCAGTTTGGTTGAAGAAAAGTTTTTAGAATTCTTCTGAAGTTCCAAATGCATCTTTACATCATGTATGATATATGCTAGTATATTCTATTCATTATTAAAATATTCCAGCTAACATAAATATTGTATTAGATTTAAAAGTATATGCAGTACATGTAGTAGCAAAAATAACCCACCAGAGGGAGAATAATAAGCATGAATAAACCATTCAAAAACAAAACAAAAAAAAACAAACAACATTTTCTTTCAATGTGGATAACTGATTAAAAATTAAGTCTATTCGATGAAACATTATAATGTGTTCGCGTGAAAGCATTGTATGAAGTATCATTAAGTGTTGATTTCCTGTTCTTCCTGTAGTTTTAAATGTAGCAAAACCAGTACAGAAAATAAAAGGAAGCATCTTAGCACACAGTCATTCAAAAGGCTATTCTAAATGTTTTTTATGACTGCAGTTGAAGAAGCTCCTGCTCAATAATGTCGTTTTACTTTATTTTGATTTGGTGTCTTACCAAACATACTGCAGTTGCATTCAAATTGGGGTTGCACTTGTATTTAGTATTAGATAAACTATTATCTTTATAACAGTATTAACAACATAGACCATTACATTGTACTTTATGAAACAGAGCAAACTGAAGTGCAGTATAAAAAGTACATACTTACCAGCTCTATAAAAAGTTAAATACCAAATAAAAGTGCAGAACACACAGATACTAAAAACTACGAAGTATACTTTGCAGATTTCAACAGTGTGTCTTAAAAACAGAGCTTTAAAAAATTAACAATCACTGTACAAAAATAGAGAGAAGAATACAAGTCAAAAGTTACACAAAGTTACAGCAGCAAATAAAGTGTTAGAATCAGAATGGAAATTTTTCAGCTAGTTGTTCAAATTAGTATGATAACATTCTGTTATTAATTGTAATTTTCTGTAAGTAGAAACAGTATCTACTTTCTTAACAACTGATTTAATTGGGAACGAAGCCCAGCACAAATTTCTGCAAACAGACTATTTAAATGAATTTGACATGACAGATTTAAAAGTACTAAAACTTAATAAAAAACATAAAGGTAAATAATCATAAATCTGTGGCTTTGTTAAATGTGAAACTGCCTTCTTTTTCATGTAGGGCATCTTGGCCAAGATACTTTCATACTATCACCTGCTATCATTTATTGTGTATAAATGAACCATAACTTTCAACATAACAGCATTATGTAACAATCACACAACTCCATCACAGGATTCACTCATACACAGCTTCACTCACATTGAGGCCAATTTGGAATCACAAATATATCTGCACATCTTAGGGAATGAGGGAAGAAAACCAGAGTACCTGAAGAACAAACTTAAAGGGTTAGTTGCAGTATACCTGAGATAGTATTGTATTAGCTTCAGATCAAGACCAGACTACATTGTACGGTACTTACAATAGACTTACTTCAGGTTAAACTGCTGTTTCAGTGAACAATGGAACAATGTCAGTACCTGCTTTAATTAATTTGCAGCTAGTCTTGTTTTATTCTTGTGTTTCTCCCCATGTTCCTCTGCTGGACATCTGATTTCCCATTAATGGTGGCATGCCTACAATAAACATCTTGCTCTCTACCTGTATTTTTCTAATTCTTATAATATGCATACAGTGGTGTGAAAAACTATTTGCCCCCTTCCTGATTTCTTATTCTTTTGCATGTTTGTCACACAAAATGTTTCTGATCATCAAACACATTTAACCATTAGTCAAATATAACACAAGTAAACACAAAATGCAGTTTTTAAATGATGGTTTTTATTATTTAGGGAGAAAAAAAATCCAAACCTACATGGCCCTGTGTGAAAAAGTAATTGCCCCCTTGTTAAAAAATAACCTAACTGTGGTGTATCACACCTGAGTTCAATTTCCGTAGCCACCCCCAGGCCTGATTACTGCCACACCTGTTTCAATCAAGAAATCACTTAAATAGGAGCTGCCTGACACAGAGAAGTAGACCAAAAGCACCTCAAAAGCTAGACATCATGCCAAGATCCAAAGAAATTCAGGAACAAATGAGAACAGAAGTAATTGAGATCTATCAGTCTGGTAAAGGTTATAAAGCCATTTCTAAAGCTTTGGGACTCCAGAGAACCACAGTGAGAGCCATTATCCACAAATGGCAAAAACATGGAACAGTGGTGAACCTTCCCAGGAGTGGCCGGCCGACCAAAATTACCCCAAGAGCGCAGAGACGACTCATCCGAGAGGTCACAAAAGACCCCAGGACAACGTCTAAAGAACTGCAGGCCTCACTTGCCTCAATTAAGGTCAGTGTTCACGACTCCACCATAAGAAAGAGACTGGGCAAAAACGGCCTGCATGGCAGATGTCCAAGACGCAAACCACTGTTAAGCAAAAAGAACATTAGGGCTCGTCTCAATTTTGCTAAGAAACATCTCAATGATTGCCAAGACTTTTGGGAAAATACCTTGTGGACTGATGAGACAAAAGTTGAACTTTTTGGAAGGCAAATGTCCCGTTACATCTGGCGTAAAAGGAACACAGCATTTCAGAAAAAGAACATCATACCAACAGTAACATATGGTGGTGGTAGTGTGATGGTCTGGGGTTGTTTTGCTGCTTCAGGACCTGGAAGGCTTGCTGTGATAGATGGAACCATGAATTCTACTGTCTACCAAAAAATCCTGAAGGAGAATGTCCAGCCATCTGTTCGTCAACTCAAGCTGAAGCGATCTTGGGTGCTGCAACAGGACAATGACCCAAAACACACCAGCAAATCCACCTCTGAATGGCTGAAGAAAAACAAAATGAAGACTTTGGAGTGGCCTAGTCAAAGTCCTGACCTGAATCCAATTGAGATGCTATGGCATGACCTTAAAAAGGCGGTTCATGCTAGAAAACCCTCAAATAAAGCTGAATTACAACAATTTTGCAAAGATGAGTGGGCCAAAATTCCTCCAGAGCGCTGTGAAAGACTCATTGCAAGTTATCACAAACGCTTGATTGCAGTTATTGCTGCTAAGGGTGGCCCAACCAGTTATTAGGTTCAGGGGGCAATTACTTTTTCACACAGGGCCATGTAGGTTTGGATTTTTTTTTCTCCCTAAATAATAAAAACCACCATTTACAAACTGCATTTTGTGTTTACTTGTGTTATATTTGACTAATGGTTAAATGTGTTTGATGATCAGAAACATTTTGTGTGACAAACATGCAAAAGAATAAGAAATCAGGAAGGGGGCAAATAGTTTTTCACACCACTGTATATAAATATTTCCTTGTATCAACTGTCTTTTTCTGTGTTAGTGTTTTATCACCATCCAAATATAAATTTAAAATATGGTTTCCACATTTTTTAATGGCATATTTGTGCATTTTCTTGTCTATGACAGTCTGTCTGATGCATATAGGATTCATTTTGCAATATTACCCAGCATATTAAGTCTGGGGCGGCACGGTGGCGCAGTGAGTAGCGCTGCTGCCTCGCAGTTGGGAGACCTGGAGACCTGGGTTCGCTTCCCGGGTCCTCCCTGCGTGGAGTTTGCATGTTCTCCCCGTGTCTGCGTGGGTTTCCTCCGGGCACTTCGGTTTCCTCCCACAGTCCAAAGACATGCTGGTTAGGTGGATTGGAGATTCTAAATTGGCCCTAGTGTGTGCTTGGTGTGTGGGTGTGTTTGTGTGTGTCCTGCGGTGGGTTGACACCCTGCCCAGGATTGGTTCCCTGCCCTGTGTTGGCTGGGATTGGCTCCAGCAGACCCCCGTGACCCTGTGTTCGGATTCAGCGGGTTGGAAAATGGATGGATGGATATTAAGTCTGTTAAACCTGCTCACAGGGTGGTCTGTTAGTAATAATAGTAAATTTAATTTATATAGCACCTTCCCCATGCTCAAGGCACTTACTTTGTTTTTCTTTTACGACTCCATGAAGCACACTGCAACTGCACTTAATCTTAGTCTTAGTCCAATGCTAATCTGCAGCTCTGAAGCACACTGCGACAGTACTAAACCTGAAAGTTAGTCATGTTACCTTAAATATGTGCTAAGTTCAGATCAGCATGGAATCATCCCCAGTTGATAGCACACACTGGCACTAACCCATAGTGAGAAGGGGAGAACATGCATAAATGCTTGACTTGTGAATGTAACAACAAATAACTACTATTTTAAATAGCATCCTTTTATACCAAACTCTTTTTCAGGTTCATTATAGGCACAGAATGGTATTACAATTGTTTAAAATTTCACTCCAGACAGGTAAGTAATTTACTCAGGACCATAATGTTATTCTATTTTTCTTTGCTATTATTTTCTTGGTTTGTTTTTTTTTCTTTTTCTTCTGTAATCTGAACTATGTTTATTTCATTTTCACTTACATTTTTAAGTGTCATTTTATACTGATACCTATACTTTTATTTTATCTTTATATTTATGTTTTGTTTTGAAGTAGAGATTGTATTTGCAGCCTTGAGGTTTAAGGATTACCAGCTTAGCCACTAGGCCATAATGCTCCTCTGACCGCTACAAAACTAAGAAACAATTTTTCATTTTATATTTAAAATATGTATAATTTTTTACTACCTATTATTTAATTAAAGACACTGTGTGAATGGTAACTTAACATCCCTAGTGGAAAAGGCAGAATACCAAAAGCCCACAGTGTAGATTGTAGTTACTTGAGCAAGTGTTTATCCAGTGCACATCTTGTTTGGTGGATGCACTATACTATTCCAGAGATTAGCAAACTCACACCTGTATGGTTGCAGTGGCCGCAGGCTTTTGTTACACACCAGCCTATCCATGCATTGATCCATCCATCTTCTAAATTGCTTATCTACTTCAGGATTGCACTGGGTACAAAATTGAAGCTGTTCTGAATTTCAATTGTAGCTCTCAGAAATCCATGTCTGACTGATTTTTATTGTCCTGTTTCAGTTTTTTATGTATTTTTAGGTGTGTTTGCATATAATGCATGAAGCACCTATTGCAATAGCCCATGCCTGCCTGTCCAGCTGTCTGTCTGTCTGCACACATGAAACAACTTTGCAATACATACATTTTATCTTGTTTTTATTGTTATTATGCCTATATCATTTTTAAATTTAATATGTTAGCTGTTATTTTGTGTTTATGCTTGCTTGGCCACAACCATGTTGTTTACTATTGGTATGTTGACACCTTGTGTCATCACACTCCATCAATATAAGCTGGACGAGTACAGCTGCTAGCAACCTCTGTTTGGATCTAAACTCCACCATCAGTCTTTTGTAATTATAATTAAAGATACATAAAACAAATTAGTATTAAGACTTTTTGCTATGTATTTTTTGTCCTTGATTTTTTTGTCTTAATGTTTCTGGTATTTTTGGGCACTGCCTTTCCATTCACCTAATATTTAACCATCTCCTTTTTGATCATCTCATCACCTGGTTCTTCACACTGTTTCTCTTACATCCAGGAAACTTTTCTCACTAAGAAATTCATGCCAGGAACAAACCCTGGATGAGGCAGTAAACTATTAAATCAACTCTCAATTCTCATTTTGTATAGCACCATTATAAACCTGCACAATCATACAAACTGAACAATGCAATTTTAATAAAGCTGCTTCAAAATTGTGTTGGACATCCATGCCCTATTCAATTTCTCGTTAACTATGTTTAAAAATGTCATGACAGATTTTATTTAATTTTTTTAATCACAGGATTGTTTAACCCTGATTGCCTTAGGTCTGATTATTTTTTTAGCTAAAAGATCACTCAAGAAGAGTTAAAACTAATGTAAATGACAGAAATTAATTAATAAAAAGTTGCTTTGGCTAAATTTGAACAGACTAAAAACAAATAAGAGATTTAAATTGCAACTCAACTAAAATGATTAAGAATTATGTTGAACTTGCCATTACTTCTTTATTAATATTCTTTATGAAAATACTGAGTGGATTATTTAATATCTTTTTAAAATATTTTAGTATCTTACAGTGTTCAATACAGATTTCTTGGTCTGAATCCTGCCTTGTTTTGTGATACAGCATTTAGAAAATAGAGCTGTCATCCCCAAAAAATTAGATTATCTTAATTAGTTTAATTGCTGTTTACTCAAACTAATTAATTAAAGATCATTCAAAACAGGCATAAAGGCAAAAATATCCATCCATCCATTATCCAACCCACTACAACCTAACTACAGGGACACGGGAATCTGCTGGAGCCAATCCCAGACAACACAGGGCGCAAGGCAGGAAACAAACCCCAGGCCGGGCGCCAGCCCACTGCAGGGCATGCACACACACAAGCCAAGCACACACTAGGGACAATATAGGACCGCCAGTGCACCTAGCCTGCATGCCTTTGGACTGTGGGAGGAAACCAGAGTACCTGGAGGAAACCCATGCAGACACAGGGAGAACATGCAAACTCCACGCAGGGATGACACGGAAAGTGAACCCGGGTCTCCTAACTGTGAGGCAGCTGCGCTACCCACTGCGCCACCATGCCACCCAATGGCAAAAAATATGAAAATGCCAAGCAATATTGTTCTACCACTAGATGGAAAAAAATGAAGAAAAAAATAGAAGGTTTAAAAGATGGTAAAACAAAAATTAAAGATAAAAAATTTGCACTGAAATCAAAGAATCGAATGATCAAAACTAAACCGGAATAACAAAGCCTGATACAGTAAGCAAAGATAATGTCAAAGTAACATGCAAAGTTCTAATATGAAGTATTTAAAACTCAACAGAGCTCCATTGCTATCAACAAACCAGATGAAATGGCAGTGCCCAAGGTAAACAAAAATTGCAACCAAAATACTGTATATGCTGTTTGCATTTTGGACAGACCTGGTGAAAGTGCAAAAATTTTATTCATTGGATGCTTATAAAAAAAGACAAAAAGGTTCTCCTGCATGTTAAAATGTTGCTAGCTTTCAGGTTTTTGCCTTTTCATGAAATCCCTGCTGCTTTTGAAGAGTTTGACAATAGTTTCCTACCAGATCTTAGAAGCATGGAAATAGGAATGGGTAATAGATGGGCTGATCGGGCATACCAGATGAAATTCTTCTTCTGGTATGTATTTAAAAAATGTATTGCAGCTGTTATAAAAATAAGTGGAAAAACTGCAAGCATAATTAAATGTAAAATACTTCCTATCAAAAAATTTGCAAGTCACTGCATGCAAAATGAAATGGGAAATGTGATTCTATGTTGGTTTTAATTGTATTGAATGTAATGTGCTTATTTAAAAACTTGCATATGAACTGTGTGTAATAAATAGATCTGTTCCTTTAAGAATATTGACCAGATTTATTTGTGATTTAACATTATTGGTAAGTGTCATAGTCTGAAGATTTATTTTTTCTGCTTGTTTCTTGGACTTCATGCAAAAATCATACAAGTAAACTAGGGTTTTAAAACCCTAACAATTTATTTTTAATAATTTAATTACATATAACTCATTTGTTATTTTTAATGATGGTAAAAATTAACCATGTGCTCTACTGATCCCATTCTGTTTTCCTTATGAGCGTTGTAATTTTCTGGCATGAGGTTTACTACTGGTTGTCAGAGGGCATGTCTTGAAATCGCGTTGTATGTCATCATCTGAGCAATCATGTTTTTGCTGGCTCCACACTGGGATAGTATACTGTATACAAGATTACAGATTTGTCCAAACCTTATAGTGATTGTTTCTTTGCTGTTATGTTAGTTCTGGTTCACAAATTATTACTCTGCATTTTGACTATGATTTTAGTTTAGCACTTTGGTGCTGGTTACTTGTTGGGTTTTCATGCATATACGCCAGAGAATCAATTCCCAGGCTCACCTAAGGTATGTGGTACCACCCCGGGTTGAGAAGGGGCGCTTTCACTAACAGTCTTGTCTCCTTTGTCCCAGCACTGAACACTTGAAAAAGAGAAAGAAAGTGAGTCCCTGAAAGAGAACTGATTCAAGGGAATTCACCCTAACAAGGAGCACCTACAAGCGTGTGTTTTCGTTACAGTTTTCCCTTTTTTGTTGGAATTAAATGGGGTTTTGAACAGTTAGCACCCCAAACATTTGGCTTTTGCCCTGCCTCACAATTCACCCCGCTACAATGTTTAAAGCCTGCAATTTGAAACAAGGAAAAAAGGGGTGTTTTGTAATGTGTTTGTTCTGTGGTGGCTTGAGTGAGTGAAAAAGAAACAGGCTTTAACCACTTCAAGTGAGAAAGGTGAATACCTGCTATCAACTCCATTTTAGTAGCAGAGCATTAGCAAGCATTTTAATGGATTATGAGTTATATTTCATTCTGAAAACTTATACTATGCCTCTCACAAGAAATCTTTTTCTTTTTATATTAGGAATACCTTATATAATTTGCATCCAGAGTAAAGACACATCTAGGAATTGTCATCTGAGATTAAATGAAGACTGTATGAACCCACCCAAGTTGTATAATAGTTTGCAGTGCTTATATTTACTGCTATTGCTTTTGATGCAAATAATTTAACTTCATTTTTAAGTAAAATCTTAAACTTAATGTTTCTGTCTGAATTGCTAGTATGCCCAAGAGCAAGATTGTTCATTCCTTGTCTAACTGTGGTCCCTTAAAGGATAAGCTTGGTATTTTTCAAGTTGAAATTATGACTTCACAATCATGGTACTAATAGCTTTTTCATATATGTACCTGTGTATCAATTGGTGCATTTTAGCTGCAAGAACAGACAAGGACTTTTTAAATTTTATAAAACAACACTTCAGTTTGATGTGGCAAATTAATATATACCATGATTGTGAAGAAATAACTTCACTTAAAAAAGTACCAAACTTAACTTGTGAAGTAACTTGTGAAAAATTCCAAAATAACTTGTGAAGTGCTTATTAGTGGTAAACTGGATTGAAGTAACAGTAGTCAGCAAAGACAGTCCCAGTTAGTAATCAGCCTGCCATTAAAGGTCCATATGGTTGAATACATAGGGTACAATACTAACAGTGAGAATGGTAAAAGATAACAGTTATATAGCTAGTTGAAACATTTCCTGGTACAGTATCTCCCATTAAGAGCAGAACCTGAGGGTAGTCTGTAACTTTTGTGCTAAGTAAATGCCACAGGTGATCTTATAACATGAAAAAAGTGCCTCATGATAGCTTGCTCTGTAAAGGGCCATTCCATGGAATAAAGAATTATTTGATTGATGAATGGTTGGACTGACTGATTTATTTATTGACTTGAGCCTTTGGAAATGATTTATATGCCTAGGTAGCCTTTGACACGGCTTTATACAATCAGATAAGCTGTTGCACTGGCTTATGTGACCATTTGCCCTCAAGCATTGTCACAGTCTGATTAAGCACTGTTTTACTTTGATGGTTGTCTCTATGCGAAATTGAATTGAGGCTGTATTGCCGCTTGGGTTTAACTATAAATACAGGTGTATTTATAGTTGAACCCAACTATTTATTGTTTTATTTTTCAGTCAGGTCAACTTCAGCCACCCCTTGTTGTCTAATTTTGGGTATTGGTTATCTTTTGACACTAATCTGTTTGTTAATAATGTATGCCATGTATGTATCTGTTGGTTTCAGAGTCTGACTGTATTTAGAGCCTACTGTACGTTTCATTATATTTTTCTGTGGTTAAGTTTAATCATTGGTTTCTTTTTATGACTATTTTTTGCCATTTCTTAAGGCATTGGTTTTGTTAAGTTTGTTCACTTGCTTCTAAAGCTTAAATGTTAATGAAGAACTTAATTTAAAGGCAGATTATGCGTGACGTTAGTTAGGAACTCAGCACTTGCGTTAATATGGGGAATAATAAACATATGAAATATACATATACTGTATATATTTTCACCATTTACCTGTTAAATCGTGTTTCCTTCTGTAGAGTTCGTTATGCATTTTTCAATAAAAAAATTATTTGTTACCTACATTTAACAATTATTTGTTATCTACATGCAGTAACCTTGCTGTAGTTCGGTTCGCAGAGGTTCCTCTTTGTAGGCTGCGGTTCCCAAGAAGATGCGCTCTGCTGTCTCTTGGCCGCCTCGCCCCGCCCCTTCGGCAGGCGCTGCTGCTAACTGCTTACCGCAGGCAGAGCACGGTTTAAGCGACGTGGTAGTAAAGACAACACACAGCACGAGAGGAGTACGGGTTCAGGAGCTGAGAACAGACGGTGGCAACACCACCTACGAGCTGGCCTTCGAATTTTCGGAAAAAAAATTAATCACAAGACGGGACCTCAGTATGAGTTTTTATTAAGGAACTCCATCCAAGGTAAGAAAGATACGGATCAGTAGGCACATGGAATCTTTCCGTTTATGCAAGCGCGTTTGTTGCTGAAGCTGAAATCTGCAAGGTGCCGTGGAAAGTGATGTGTCCTTATCCTTGATACATCCCCGTGTGTTATAAATTATACAGAGGGAGAGCGTGTGGATAGACCGACCCGTGCTGATTCTGTTGTATGTAAAGTAAAATGGGAGATGTGAAAACAAAACCCGATTACCGACTTGAGTGCCGCGAGGTTTTGGGGGAACGTACGGCTGTACAAAGTTAGCAGCTGCCTTGCTTGCGTTGCTTGCCGACTTACATTATTGTTAGAAAATAAAAGTAGCTTCGTCAGCACACACAACAAAAATGTGCTCATCTAATCGTTCGCTCGGAGCAAAACCAGTGCAGTAAAACTGCGGGTGCAAGAAATTAAAACTTCGCCCTCACGTTGAGATGAATTGCATGCGCAGTGTTTGTTGTTCTCATCATTCATCACGAAGACGGGCAGTTTAGGCTAATTGGTCACTCTAAATTGAAACGTTGTGGGTTTGCTCATGAGCGTGCCCAGTGATGGACTGGCACTCAGTCTAGTTTTGTTTCCTAACTTGCGCCCAGTGCTGCTGGACCCTGAACTGGACAAAACATAAGTGAATTAAATATAAACGCGCGAGGTGAGACTGTTTTTTTTTTTTTTTTAAATCTGTTAATTGCAACGAGATGTAGTGGTAATTATTCGCTGCACTTTGCGGAATCATAGTTACAACAGACTGCATTAACAAAGGGTCTGCGAGAGCGGCAATGCAGTGCTTTGTCGCTTTCTGGAAAAAATGCGTGTATGTTCAGTACATGATGTGCTAGTTGCAGGTGTTATTAGTACTGCAACCTCAGAGCGCAGCCTCTATAATGATAGCTCAACCACATTCAATGTGGAGTTTGCTAGATCTCCATCCATCCATTATCTATGTCGTTTTCCATTCAAATCACAAACACTCGTTTTTTGGCGATTTGAAGTTGGCCCAGTGTTAGTGATTTTGTGTCCAGTGAGGGACTAACTGGTTTCCCTTCCGGACCTAAGTCCTGCCTGTGCCAGATAGTATGCTGATAGGCTTTGAACCCAAGTGACCTTTCATTGGAATTAACTAATTGGAATATGAATGTATGAATAAACTGTACAAACACATATTGGAATATTGTTTAAACACAACATCCTTTTGAGTTGGCGTGCAGAAGGTCCATGAAGTATCATGAATAAATATGTTTCATTTAAACATAATGGTCCAAAGACGTGCAGGTTAGGTGCATTGGCAATCCTAAATTTTCCCTAGTGTGTACTTGGTGTGTGGGTGTGTGTGTGCCCTGCGGTGGCTTGGCGCCCTGCCCGGGATTTGTTCCTGCCTTGCGCCCTGTGCTGGCTGGGATTGGCTCCAGCAGACCCCCGTGACCCTGTTTTAGGATATAATGGGTTGGACAATGAATGACTGACTGACTGACTATATATGTCCAAATAATGTTCAAGTATTAAATTACAGTTTACACAGGCACATATTCAACAGATAGTGGTCAGGTGACTTGCTTTTTAGAGGTCTGAACTTGTAAAACTGAAACATTTTGTCTACTATAGAGCATTGCCAACATGTTAAACACAGAAGTAATGTAATTAATAATATTTGATTCCAAAATTGATTTTAATGAAATTATCAGTTGAAGCAGAACTGCACCTCATGACATGACAGAGTGTGACTCAATGAAAGTGACTTTTTTTTTTTTTTTTTTTTTTTTTTGAGCGTTTTCACTGTATCAGTTTATGCATCACAGGTGTAGCAAGCTATTGTGTAGTTTGAATAGGCTGCCTGAGGGGCCATGTTTATTTTGTATTTTGGTACTATTGTATGTGTTATCTCAGATATATGCCTGCCCTTCCAATTTAGCCTTGCTTTGACATACTGTATGTAACCCATAATAATATGAATGCTTTTAAAGTAAAGCGTGTCTTAAGGAAATGTGAACTTCATAATTAATTTCACATAATGCATAAGTGCACATTAAATTCATGTTTTATGCAAATTTGTTTATAACTAGTGGAGCATGCGACCTTCAGTACTCCAATAAAAGGCAATTGAAAGGGGTGTAGTCCACCACTATAATGATAAATTTGAATATGAATTTTAAACATATAGGTAATGGGTGGCAAAGACAAGAAGTATTTGACACTGAGTATGTGTTTGAGTGGTCTTCAAATAAAAGGGAATGTAAAAGGTGCACAGGGGCATTGTAATGTGGAAGTCCAAAATGAAATAACACAGTAAAATTCCCAGTGTTAAAGTAACCCTTAAAATGTGTATATATAGAAGAGCTGACCAAAATATACACTTCAAGCGTTAATTTAACACTAATGAATTTTCTATGCAAGTATTTTATGGAAAAAAAGAAAAGAGCATGGATTTGACAAAGCAATACAAGAATGTGATGGAATATCATATCAGAAGCTTGAGGTATTGTGTGTTATAATAGATTTAGTCTTGTGAAAAGGGAGTAGTTAAGGATATCACCAAATGTAGTATTTGTTAATACTGTAAAGTTGATTTGATGCTGATACATTGAAAGTAAAAAAAAATGGCCAGAAAGTTGTCATGAAAGACAAAAATGAGTACTGAGTTATTCTATAGTGAGTTTGAATAAATGTCTAACAACCGAAAATAGTAAAGTTATTAATTTATTTTCTCAGTGAAAAGTGAAGTCTTCCCTCTGTCTGTCAATATCACATTCATGAGCTGTAGAAGAAATTGGGGTTCACTCCATTCTCTGTTACTTTTCCTGGGGAAGTGATAATATCTTTCAGTATGTGTGGTGCCGAACATAAAGAAATATGTTTCCATTTTGGCAACGTTGTCTTTTGGTTTCCCCCAGAAAAACAGTGCCCCCGAGTGAGGACATAGCCAACCCAAGTTGGCCACATAGTGTTCATCTAATAAATATTGATGTGGGGCTGTAAAAGTGGTATTCATAATTGGACATGAGCAAAGAGAGGTGAAGTATCTGTTTCTATCCATGGAGATTTGTGAGTTTGTTTGTTGTGGTCTTCATGGGTACTGGGGGTTCAGTCTTACTTGTTGATGCCCCACATTGTTAGCATGTTTCTCTATGGCTCAACATACCGGTGTACATCTTGCTTTGACATGTGGGACAGCATCTTTTAGTATTCTGGTCTGTCATTAGTCAGCATTGAATTGTCTTCTCCATTTGGTTTGCCAGCACTCAGTGTTAGTTGCTGTTGGTTTTCTGTGTGGCATTTCTGTTTTTGCACTTTTATGATGATGTAGTTGATGGTCAGTAGATGGCGCTGATTTTCTTGTCGTTGTTTTGTGTGCTTGTTTTGAGCATTGAGTTTCACAGGGAGTGTGTATGATTGTGACTGTCAAGACAAACATAAACGGAGGTCACACTGTGGAGGGCGCCATTACTTTGGTTGAGAGGAGAAGGCAGTAAGGATTTGGGTCAGGTAAAAAATTGTTTGTCTCACATGAGTGTTGAAGATGATTACTCTGTTTGTGTAGTGCAGGATGTTGTCAGCACCTGTCGTTATGTATCATATCCTGCCCAAGATGTGGCCTAAAGGTATTTTGGAGCAGGTTATGCCTG
Source organism: Erpetoichthys calabaricus (assembly GCF_900747795.2). Lineage (NCBI taxonomy): Eukaryota > Metazoa > Chordata > Cladistia > Polypteriformes > Polypteridae > Erpetoichthys > Erpetoichthys calabaricus. Next base: position 131,550,447 of record NC_041397.2, on the reverse strand, counting down.
CAGCTCTCACAAAAGAAACCAGTCCCAGTCACTCTGCCTAGATTATTGTTGGGGTCTCCAGTTGTCAAAGCTGTATCAGCGCGTGCTGCTAACCTCTCTCTGCTCTCTCTCTCTGTATAACTGTACAGTGGGCTGACAGCCAGTAAACATTTGGTTCCTGGTTTGTACCCGATTCTGTTGGTTATTTAGATTTAATTATGTGGGCTTAAAAATGAAAGGATTGAGGGACCATATAATGAAACGTGTATATGTGTACAAAATGATAAGACAGAAATCCTAACGGCAAAGTGGTAGTGGAGGAGAGGCAAACTAAGTCTGTGTAATGTGACATTTAGTGAAAATTAGTACACAAACATCCAAGTGTCTAAGTATAATGTAAGAAAAAATAACAATTTTTAACAGGCAATGTGCACAAAATACAACAGATTGTCATATAGGTATGTTTCTAAGGATAACAAAACATAAATGTATATCATAATTTTTTCTGAGTGAAATATTGTTTTCCTCTTTATTTAACCACATTTAAGTGGTGTATTAGGAAAAAACATGCTATACTTACTGAAAGAACACATTTTGACCCTCAAACAACTTTCTTTCTTTCTTTCTTTCTTTCTTTCTTTCTTTCTTTCTTTCTTTCTTTCTTTCTATAGTTGATTGGCAACACTTTAGGATTTAGTTTTTCCTATTGTGTGTTGGGGGTGGGGTGGGTATTTACACCTAAACACGGATATATCGAAATGCCCTTTCTTTACGAATATCTATTGGCCTAAATGTACCATCCTGCCAAAGTTGAGTGTTTTAACTGAACAGGAAATAGTGTTTTTGTTGATGAGTGAATAAGTGAGTGAATGTCAGGTCAGGTTGGGGAGCATACACTGGTATAGCGCATTGCCGTACCCACCACATGTCGAAACAGCTCAGAATCCTGGTTGGCAACCCCCCAGGCAGACACTCGGCCTGTCCCATCTTCTGAAAGTGACCATCTATCTGCTGCAGCCAGGTGTTAAGTAGGTGACCCCTTGGCCTGGTCCAGCTATTCGGGTCCTCAGCAATGAGGATCCTGTAAGCTGGATCAACCTCAGGGAATCGTGCCACATGGTTGTAGTGCCGTAACAGACACTTCCTCACAATGCAGGTAATGTAACTCATTTGGGACTCCATGAGTAACTGCTATTGTGACACAAAGTCAAACCAGTGGTACCCAAGGATTCTCTGAAGAGAAATAGTACAGAAAGGAGTTCAGTCTTCATCTCAGGTCACAGGATAATGTCCATGTCTCGCAACCATCTAGCAAAACAGGGAGCACCAGGACTCTAAAGTCTTGGACCTTCATCCTTTTGCAGAGATATCGGGAGTGCCACACACCCCTTTCCAGTGACCTCATGACCCCCCAAGCTGTCTCAATCTGTCCTTCTGACTTGATAAGAAGAGTCACCAGAGACATGAATGTCACTTCCAAGGTAAGTAAACCTTTCGACAAGGTCGACATTCCCACCACAGTCAGACACACTGCTGATGGCTGTGCTCAAAGGCCTGGATCTTGGTTTTTACCCAGAACACTCGTAAGCCTAGACACTTAGACTCCTCACTCAGACTTTTGAGAGCCACCATCAGAGGCTCCGTGATGATCACAGTATTGTCGGTAAAGTCAAGATCAGTGAATCTCTCTTCACCAACAGATACCCCATGACCCTTTCCAACACCCAGTCCATGCAAGTATTGGACAGAGTAGGAACATGAACACGGACCCCAGAATCAACTGGGAAAAACACAGAGGTTCTGCCTCCACTCTGCACAGCACTCACAGTACCATTGTACAGGCCAGCCATGATATCCAGTAACTTTCGGGGGATGTCGGGCCCTCAGGCCACCCCCATGAAGTCTGTTTGTGATTGTTTGGTCAGAGACATTCACACCAGTGGCCTGCTGGAGGTCATTTTGTAGGGCTCTGGCAGTGCTCATCCTGTTCCTCCTTGCCCAAAGAAGGAGATACTGGTATTACTGATGGGTTAAGGACCTTCTACAGCCCTGTCCAGCTCTCCTAGAGTAACTGCCAGTCTCCTGGAATCTCCTCTTTGCCCTTGAGACTGTGCTGGGAGACACAGCAAACCTTCTGGCAATGGCACGTATTGATGTTCCATCCTGGAAAATTTGGACTACCTGTGCAACCTATGTAGGGTCCAGGTATTGCCTCATGCTACCAGTAGTGACATTGACAGTAACCAAATGCAAAACTAGTGAATAAACAGTCAGAAAATATGAGGAGGGAAAAATGTCAGTGTGCCTCCACCTGTTACACCATTCTTGTTTTAGGGGTCGTCTCATTATTGCCCCTCTAGTGCACCTGTTGTTAATTTTGTTAACACTAAAGCAGCTGAAACTGATTAACAGACCCTTCTGCTACTTAACTGACCAGATCAATATCCCAGAAGTATATATATATACACTGTATATGTATATATAATGACCAGTAGGGGGTATTGCAGCACCCCAAACCTCAGACACGACCAGCACAACATAAGTCTCTGGTTCAAATACAAGTTTTATTACAAACAAATATTACAAAAGGCTTTGAAACTAAAAAATCACTAATCTTCTTCTTCTTCTCTTTTCTGTCTCTTCTACTTCCCCAGGCAAACCTTGTCCATATTTCACCCGACTCCAACTCACCTGGATGAGGTGCAGTGGCTTCTTTTATGTTGGATCCGGGAATACTTCTGGTTTCATAGCACTGAATGGTGGACTCAATTTGGGTCATGCAGAAGCCCTATGAAACAGGGAGTTCTTTTCCTTACAGCACCCTCTGGTGGCACCAAAAAACCCCTATAGGGTTGTTTCTCAGGACAAGTCCCTGTGGGTGTCCATACTGGGGCCATGGCAGAGTAGCACTGCCATCTAATGTACTGGGGAAGGAATTGATCTTGACAGACGACTTCATCCAGTCTAGCCATTAATCTTCCAGCCTGACTGGGATAATAATAAAGCACCATGCCGGCTGGGTTATGCCTCCATATATAGGGTCTATCCATTATGGCTTCCCTTCCAGGCCACACATATAGGATTACGTGCCTTGCACATATATTTTGAAAGTCCGAATTATATACAGTGGCAGAGCTATTTGTATTAAGAATGCTAAGCTTACTACATACTAGATACAGTATATAGACATATTCCCATTGGTATAAATGAGCCTGAGTAGTGTTTCTTTACACAATATACTTTAATCATCCTTACTATAATATAGTTATTGTTAAAGCATTCATTATTTATGCCTTTTCCGCTATTAAGGTTAAAAATAGACTTTTGTGATTTCTAGTGAGAACAAAACCCTATTAACTTTTGTGAACTTTTGTCTCAGCATTTTTCCTGGTGTGCTATTGTATGGTGTATTAGCCATTAACAGCTTGTGCCTGACTTTCCAGAGCCTGGAGCAACATAGTCAGCATTATTTCACTTTACTGTGTAATGAGGTGGCCTATTATTTAAGCCAATGAAGTTTAGGTAAATGTTTCAAGTGTCATAATCCATCACTGGCTGTTTGAATGACCCAAAAAAGTTGTGTAACTTTATTCCATCCATCCATTTTCCAACCCGCTGAATCCAAACACAGGGTCATGGGGGTCTGCTGGAGCCAATCCCAGCCAACACAGGGCACAAGGCAGGAACCAATCCCGGGCAGGGTGCCAACTGTGTAACTTTATTTTTTTTTTTAATTCTGTAGTATCTGTAAATTACCTTGGAATGGTATCCAGTGGGAATAAAGAAGATTTTGTTCTTTTCCAAAACTTTTTTTTATCGTTGTTTCAAGTATGCATGATGCCAGATGTTTAAAATAAGATGAGGATTAAAAAACATTGGAAATGCAGAGGCACACATTGGAATTGCTATGGGGGACAACAAGGCTGACACCTGTTAAGAGATCGATTCATATTATAATTTCCATCCATCCATTTTCCAACCTGCTGAATCCGATATTATAACTTAGCAATCATAATTCATTTTTATGTGATGGCTCATTATTAGATATCATCATTTATCTACTGCGTTACACTAAACAATCAAGCAGCTGTTATTTGGCATTCAACAATACCTAGAGTAGGCAGCATTTGTGCAGCTTTGAAGGAATGTAAAACACAGCCCACACTACTCACGCCGGCTTATTTAAAAAACTAACTACATAAATGATCTAATGCAAGTATCAATTAAAGCTGTGAGTGGCTGTGAATGAAAGCTAATTTGTGCTCATCTTTTCCTTTATTTTGCATGTGAGTGTAGTCTATCTGTGGGATGTGTATGTAAGTGCACTTATGTACATGGTTCATTTTAAAAAGATGTTTTATGTTGCAGTGCAAATTAATTTCCTTATTGATTTTTTTTCTGAAGAAATAAACAACATTCAGTATACATAAAGATATTAAATCTATAGTACCATAAAGAGTTACATATTACCAATTAAATAAAAGTAATGTAACAGGTGCTAATAAGAAAACTACTTTCTAGTAGATCTAAATCTCCTTGTATTTCACCTGATAATGTTGCAAATTAAGTTTTTCACCTGATAATGTTGAAAATGAAGTTTTTATCTACCAAATGCAATGTATGAATTGAAAGAGGACATGCACACAAGCAAAAAGATAAAAGGATGCCTGTTTTCACTATGTTACAGTTGGCAGGAAGTTTCCACCTATGTGATGATTTGCTTGGCACCTGTGTACAACCTATAGTGATGCCAGTTAAGAAAACAATGTGGACAGATGTTAGATTAATGGGTGTGCTTAAAGAAAAAGAGTCTAAAAATGTGTCAAAATTACAAAATGTGCCTGAAATTGTCAGATTTGTTTCTTGGAAAAGATGAATACTCACATCCATCAAGATTTAGCGTTGGTAGAGAAGAAGGTAAAATTAACTTTGGTTAGATTAGGTCTGAAGGGAAGGCTGATGTTATAGTAATTTGATCATGAGCAACACAACAACCCAGATCTCGGACAGAAGCAAGTGGCTAATGTTAGTAAGTCTCATGGTGATGATGAAAAGCTGGCCATGGCCTGATCATTGGCAGCAAACGCCTTTCATTATTACAGTATTTCTATAGCTCATGCATTATGTCTACCAGTAATGAAGCAAATAAGAGAAGTAGCTGTTTAGCAAGGATATTCATTTTATAGAAAAGCCATTATGGTCTTTGCCTATTTTTATATTTCTTGTTATGTATTTTGTACAGGTTTGTATATTGTTCTGCTCTTGTGCAGACACTTAAGATTTTTTGTCTTGCCCCTATTTCTTTTTGTTCATTTAGATCAGATTTTAAATTTGTTTAGATTTTATTACCTAGGTTTATCCTTAATAAAAAAAAAAATCTGTGTTTCTGCCTGCTTGCTATGTCTCTGTTATATACAATTTGATATGGGATTTGTAAAGACAGTGATAATGTTTATGATGTGCCATCTGTTGGAATGACCATTACAATGCATTTTTTTACTACATGCATTACAAAATACTGCACTGCAAGTATAAATGCTAAGGTGTTCATTGATTACTTGTGCTACCCATCTAAGATAGATTGAAACCTAACTAGTTACATTTAATTAATTACAACAGATTTGCCTAGGTATTATTTTGCTTTTTTGTGTATTTTTTTTTCTATCTTTGGGCAAGAGGACACTAGGACACTGCAAAAACTACCACATACAAAAAGTTAAATGCCTGTTATGACTGTGCTCACATGTTTGTGTTGTAACAGTTTCTTAATTGTTGATATCATATAAGGAATGCTTTATTCATAAGTCTTATTGTTATTAAAAAAACAGTCATTTGGCCCATGCCTTGGTTCCCATATGGTACAGAAATGAAGGGTCCTGCAAAATCAATTGTAAATTACTGTAGTTTCAAGTCTTTCAGGTACGGTGATATTTAGTTATCAAAATAAACAGTTTATTGAACTTAAAAAGTTTGTGTATGAACTAAAGCTGAACATGTTAGTTCTATAACATTTCTTTAAGCCGTTACGGTGTCTTGGGCTAAATGTAAAAAAATACCAGTATTTGAAGAATAAAATAACTAACAATATATTCTAATAATAATAAATTTTATTTATTTACAACCTGCTTATCTCAATTTAACAATTCAGGTTGGCTAAACATCAAGTTGGCAGCATTGAGTGCAAGGTAGATAACAGTTCTGGACAGGGTGCCAGTCGATCACTATTGTAAATACTGTATTTGAATTTTAACCTATGATATGTCAGTTTAGTGTGATGGGCTTGTTTCAAATGTAAGGATGCTACAACTCAACTGCATTTCTGCACTCTTTTCTTTTTATGAGTTCTCACTCTTATGTGAAGCTTTATAAACTCTGTTTTGTGTTCACTTGTGAGTTGAACTGTAAGAGCTAATTCATGTAGATTTTCCAAGAACATTTAAACTGATTCTTCAGCAACCATAGGGGGCTCAACTGGTAAATTAAAGAACATGTTTCACACTGAACACCAAAAACCGAATCAGTGATTTTAATAGGCTTTAAACTGTGGCGACCCGCCTCGGGCACAGGCAGGCAGACACCGATGGTTCAAATCCACACACACGTTTATTATACATTGTCCAACTATATACAAAATCTGCACACAACCCGGTGCCCCTGCACCACACACCCTCAGTTTGGGCCTCTTTCTATGCCTCTCTTCACTTCCTCCACTCCTCTCCTCCGAGCTCTGTCCTCTTCCCCCTGACTCCAGCTGATGAATGGAGGGAGGTGGCCCCTTTTAAGTCCACCTGGACGTGCTCCAGGTGTCTCCTGATGAGCTTCTTGCGGCACTTCCTGGTGTGGCGGAAGTGCCGCACTGGCACCTGGAAGCACTCTGGGTGTCCCTGGTTTTCCTTCTGCCAGCACCTCTGGGTGTGGCGGAAGTGCTGACGTCCAGAGCTTCATAGGCATCTGGGCGCTCCCTGGTGGTGACCACAGGCCCCTGTAGGGTTGAGCTTCCTCAACTGCCCTCTCGTGGTTTGGAGGAGGCGTAGTCCCTCTCCCGGTCCTTCCAGGCGTCCCTTGTATGTCCTCTTGTTTATTAGCTTTATTTGTGTGCACACAGTAATGCAGCACTGTATAATCCTACAAAAAGCATTATGAACTCCCAGAATCATGTCATGAACATGCTGATTTGGTTAAGAAAAGAGCTGAGCTGCCTGTCGGTTTTATATTATAAATATTCATTTTTTTCATTTGTGTTAAGCTATAATTCTGGTACTGTTTTGTTGTTACTCATATCTTGTTTTGGATTCGTGATTATTTATTTATTTTATTTATTTATTTATGTATGTATATATGTATGTATGTTGTAATTAAAATAAATAAGCACCAAGATAAACTCAGAAGTTTAATGAAGCATTTGTTGTAGGTGTAAATTATTGTAAATTGTAGGTGTAAAGTAGTTTGGTCTACATTACAAATATCAATCACACTGTCACTTCTAATCAGTAGCAAGAACTGAAGTGATTCAATGGTTTTAATTGTTGTAGATCACTTGTCTCTGTTTATCTGTCTGTAGAGCGAAATACTGTTTGCAGATCAATAGGACTGAATAGGGACTGTTGTCAATACTAGGGACTCTCTCTTGTCAGTGCATCAAACCAAGACTTGTACAATCAACTGGATACATTGTAAGGATGTGTTGCTGTATTGTATACAGCACTTATAATTATCAAAGAAAGCTTCTGTCAGAATCTGTCGGAAGATACTGATATGACACAAAAATAACATATACTTCATATTTAGTGTAAATGAAAAGATATACTTTCTCCATCAGTCCAGTCTTTGAGACTTGTTGGGAGCTAGAACCTATGCACATAGCAATGGGAGGAGTGCTGTAACCCGGCCCGAGTAAAACACATTCACATAGAGTGCATATGTATTTATTTGTACAGTTTTAGTTATCACAATATCTTCAATCACAATAGAGACATGTCATTGAGAGAACACTTGACTGTCTGGAAAGAAAAAAAGTCCAAATGTGGGTGAACTTATAAACACCCATCCTGGTCAGAAATTAAAAGTATGTAACAAAAAAAAGTAGAAAATATTTATTACATGGAAAACATGGAGTGTCTGATGAATGTTTTATTTTTACAGAAGTGAAATTAAAAAGCTTGCATTTTCATATGTCAAGTGGTAGCTGTGTAACTGTATCACTCTATAGATGTACTCTGCAGAGGTTAATTTTTTAAATTGCATTAGCCTATCCCAGCATTAAGAATGGTCCACAAAGATTTAAGAAGCTTTCTGATGCAAAAATAGATTGCATTTTTTCTCATTGCAAAATATTAAGATTTGGTTTTTTTTTTTTTTTTTACAGCCAAACTGCATAAAATTTGTCAGTGTACATGCAATGAAATTCATACTTGTAGGTATCCTCAGAACAGAGACATACAATACAATACCAACAAAAGACACACAAAAAATATAGAACAGAATACACATAATGCCACATGTATGGTACCAAAAAGTAAACACACCCTTGAAAGTTTTTGAATTTTATTGTTAATCCAACTTGAATGAAAGTGTATTTGTGTTTTTTGACACTGATCAACAGATAAAAATTATTCCATGTCAAAGTGAAAGCATCTCTGCAAAGTAGTTTAAATGAATTACAAATATAAAACATAAAAAATATTTTTTTTAAGCATTCACTGGCATTAAATCAGTATTTAGTTGATGTTCCATATTATCAATTATATACAATATGTAAATATGCAACACCACATAGTGCCTGTGCAGGAAGGCTGAGGTATATAATAAGCCTGTTTCCCTTTCTAAGGCATTGTGTGTTATATATGCTCTGAATAGAAGGCATCTGGGTTCAGGTAACATTTTGTACCCTTCACTATTTTCTGTAGTGCTTTACAAACTTGAGCTGTAGCAGGATATTATGCAGCCAGGAAAGATGGACTTACTGTAACTGTGTACTTCTAGAAGTCAGCACCAATGGAGAAATACAAGCTTTCTTCATATGTCCGAGGAGGTAGATGTATTAGTGACAATGTCTTGGCAATGTTTGAAATGTATTGTGTCTGCCTCAATTAATGAGTGATTGTCATTCCAAGAAATTTAAAGTTGATGAGTCTTAATTTTCCTCCAGTGTAGATGTGGGTGTTTTCTTTATAGGTCCTTTATTGAATACATTGTTACATTTGCTTTTATCTGCTGGTTTGGTGATCTCAGCAATAAGAACATAAATTCTCTTAACAACATTATAAAAATTTGCAGTAATTGGTTCACAGCAGATCTATATCACTGAAATGTATGGCAAACAGGTTAAAAAGAAAGCCAATTTAATTCTGTCAGACAGTAGACATCTCACTTGCTCTAAATTCCAACTGTTGCCATCAGGCTGCTGATTTAGGTTTCCAAAGGTAAAGAGTAACAGGTTTAAGAACACTTTTATTCTTGGAGCTATAAGCATTTTAAATTCTTTTATGTGTAGGGATGTTGCTAAATGTTAAGTTCTTCATTATTATTTTGTATACTGTTGAAAGTAATTATTCTTCTTTGTATTGACCTTGAGTGTGTGTTTATGCAATAACATTGGTGTCCAATGTTATGTCTTTACTTATGTATTGGATCTGTGTAACAAAGTCTTCTGTTTTTGTACTTTCCTGCTGCAAACAAATTTCCCTATGGGATAATAAAGTCTATCGAACCTAACTATCCCACAACTCCTATATAAGCATTTCTTGACAGCTTAATGAGACCATTAATTGTAGGGCTTCCTGTCTTCCATCGTACCCATTTCTTCTAGTTGTTTGACACCTTTTAGTTTCAGGGTCCTGACTGCTTTACCCACACCACAGACATCACTTATCTGCATGCACAGTTTTTCCTTATAGTATAGGTTTCATCGCCATCATACATGTTTTTAAATAGATGACTGGTTCTCGACCATCCCTCACCAGACTTGGCAGAGTTGGCTTGTTAGCCTCAATGCTTTCTCTTTTGGAAGCAGCTTTTAACATCGGGTCAGAGTCACAGTGGGTATTATAATGAGAGTGTTTATTTTCTTCATACCTGGGTTTTGTACCAGTCCAGTACAAAAGTTATGTTGACAGTTGTGGCTGAATTCATTAACCATTTTGAAAGTTTATAGTCAATTACCATTCCTTGACATCACTATCCTTGATATCATTTATCAATTTTTCAGGACTTTCAACCTTTTAATTTTTATGTGCCAACTGACCCACTCAGGTTTCAGTGGTCTTCAAGTCTTTCTATCTGTGGGACACCAAAAACATTCTTCCTATTTGTTAGTTCCTCAGACTCTGCTGCCTCTGCTAAGTTAACTGTCATAGCGGAGAATTCAGAATGAAGATTTCATCCTGGAGAGAGAAAAAAAACTCCCATTTTTTGATGAAAGATGTTTTACCTAAAAACCATAAGGTTTGCTCTTTGTTACAAGTTTTGTTCAGATGAACTATAGTGAATTGTAATTGAACTTCTTTTTTCATCAACCTGAACTTTACTCAGAAATATTTTATACAGAGCAATACTATTAGAATCTCTTTCAGTTTACCATCCTATTTATTTTGTATCTGTTTATACATTTTTTTCTTTTTACTTTATCTCTGTACTAGGGGGCTCCGCCCCCTGCTCGCTTCGCTCGCCAACCCCTGGTCTTGGGTAACCCGAATAGATTATTGTCGGCATAGCCTGAAATACATTGATGAATGTATGCGATATGTGCCTGCATTGCTTGTGGCATTTCAGACGCGCGCTGTAGGCGCCTGCGTTCATTGATTATATCCAGGCGGGCTCGTGTTTGTATCTCCGTCAGTTGTGGTCTTTCGTTTTGAACCCGTGCCTGCTTTGCTTCTGCAGTTTCTGACGTGCGTTGTAGGCGTCTATGTACGTTGTATTTGTCCATGCAGAGCTGTTTGGTTTTGGAGCCGAGACAGTTTTGCTTCCGCAGTTTCAGACGCGCGTTGTAGGTGCCTACGTCTATTGTTTTTATCCATGCGGGCTCGCTTTTGTAGCTCCGTTAGTTGAGCTGGATCGTTTTGGAGCCGTGACTGTGACTCCATTAGTTATCCGTTGTCTACCGTTAGTAATATGGGTAATTGCACTTACTGTTAATATGGAGCGTTTTCTGTGGTTGTACCGTTAATAATGCATCACTGTAATGTGATTCACATATGCTATATGGTTTGGACGTGTGAGGATGCCGTACGTTTAATACGGAGAGTTCGTGGCGCGTTGTTGCTTCATGTCCTGTTCAGAAGCGCGTTTTGGACGCCTGCGCCTTTCGTACTTTCCCGCGCCTTCCGTACTGAACTCGTTCATTTTGGAGCCGTGCCCGCTTTGCCTGCGGCATTTCAGATGTGCGTTGTAGGCGCCTGCGTTCATTGATTTTATCCAGGCGGGCTCGTGTTTGTATATCCGTCAGTCGAGGTCGTTCGTTTTGAACCCGTGCCTGCTTTGCTTCCGCAGTGTCAGACGCGCGTTGTAGGCGCCTGCGTTCATTGATCTTATCCAGGCGGGCTCGTGTTTGTATAGTTGAGCTGTATTGTGTTTGAATTTGGTGTAAAGCGTTCAGCGGTTTGTACAATCCCAAGCAGCACATTATCCCTAACTTCACTCCGCAGTAGTGCCACTCACAATATGGCGGTGACGCCTGCGCCTTCACTCCGCAGTAGTGCCATTCACATTATGGTGGTGATGCATGCGCCTTCCGTACTATCTTTGTGGACCTATGGGGCAATCCGTAGCCTCTCACGGTTGACTCTGGGGTGCAGCGCAGAATCGTCTTTTGTGTGTGGCTGTGTCGTTAGTCATTAGCTATGGGCGCGTTGTTGCTTCATTTCTCATTCACGTTAGTTGAGCTCTTTCGTTCTTGGGCTGTGACTCCTTCGTTCGCGGTGGATAAGACTTCGCTTGCGGTGTATGAGATGCGCGCCTGCGCAGTACGTCTCATGGTCCCATCACCGTGTACCTGCGTCCATATCCGGTTTATTCTCGGTTAGTAATATGGATATAACTCACATTTAGAATGTGAAAATGTGGTTAGAATGACCACTCTATTGATAATTCAAACTCCAAAAAGGATTATTTATTCCAGGAGAACTGGACACGGTATAGATAAACACCAGTGACAAGATAATGTATGTTGCACATCATTTTGTGATCAAAGATTCTGGGACATGCTAACCATCATCAAAGTTGTTAGCTAATTACCTGTGTATTACATCATAAGGTCCAGAATCCCACGTGGTATTTTTGGCATAAAGGATGGTTGAGAGAGAGACTCCATCCAGCTAAACTTGAGAGACATTGTCCATGCAGCAACATGGCTTCACAGTCAAGATAAGCCACTTGAAAAACAACTTCCATCTCTCCTCTTCTCTCTGACTCTCTCCCTCTGGCACAGATATTTCCTTTTGGTGGCATTCTCTGTCTTCCATAGCTTTACAGAAAGTATTGTTACAGCTTTTTGATTTTGGAACAAGTGTATATTTAGGACTTTGTATCTACACTTTGCTATATTTTATCATTTATTATATTATTTGCTGCTCTTATTCTTTTTAGTGCCGTCATCCTGTTTTAAGAAGCATTTCTCTGCTTTAAATTTCTGTACTTTTTCTGCTGTTCTTGTATTGTTGAGGCATATACAGGGCACCTGCTGTGGGTAGAGTGGCAGCTGAGCAGGGATGTCTCCAATAGTGAGCTTTATTGGTCAGCGGCAATAGCCAAGGTATGTCAGCCTCCAGTGTCTAGGAGACATCTGGTGTAATCAAGCCAAAGCTGGTGAGCTCCTAAGTTGAGTACTAAGTAGTGAAAAGGTGTATAGGCATCACTCATAATCAGTGTTTAAGTGTGAGTGTGATTGTACTCTGTGTATATTTGTGTGTTAAGATTAGGGTGTGCAAGAGTAGTCCCACTCATTCCATGACAATATGGACAGGATATACCTCTCATATCGTGGACAGTGCCCTCAACCAAACCAAAACAGACTTTGTTACATTCACCCTCTCTCCTTTTCCCTTTTCCATTCTAATACTCAAACTCTCCTACTGGTCATTTAATGAATTTTCCCCATTTTTGGGTCTTATTTTTCCCCAGAAGCCTTTCTTTCTAATCGAGTTATGTTCTCCTTCTGTTGAGCACATAACTTGCAGAAACTTCTTGTTCATTTCAGACACAGAGTCACTTTCCTCACAAGGTATTTTCTCTTGTAACAGTAATAGCAACAACAATATGACATGAAAATAGTCATCAATGATACAGACATATTTGATTCCTCAGCAAAACAAGGGGCCACTAGTCAAAGTCTTATTTACTGCATTTCTCCTCAAATATATACTGTAGGAGAAATAAAGAGAGAGCTTGCAAATTTCAGGGTATGTGTTTCGTATGTGACAGAGGGGAATTCCCCCCAAATATAACAACAAATGGGGAAGATTTTGTTTGTTTGAGGGGATTTCAGCATATGATTTATAAAGAAGTAGTTGATTACCCAGTGGCTTCGCTCACTGAATGCAAGGGAAAAAAATAAAATGTAGTCTATAAGTTATTAAACAGTAAAACATTAACATTTTAAGAAGTAAAGATACATTGAGCACAACTGGAGTGGTTTCGGGTAAACTACATTTTAAAGGCGGTATAACACAACAGGTAAGTATTACTAACAGCAGCTAAAATGTATGTGGATCATCTGTCGGTAGTAGATCCGTTTTGAAAGGCGCTACACGACCGCTGTGGTATAGAAATGACATTTTCTATGTGATCATCCAAATTTCTGTCTGACAACCTTGCACTATGTGCTTGTGATTTAAGATAAAAATAATTCTGATAAATGTGGACACTGCCCTTCCGTGCTTAACGGGCAGAAGGTCCAAACAATTCCCAAGTCCAACACTTTACATGAAGAGGTCCGTACATCTTATTAGATGTAAACTTTCCATCTTCTTAAAATAATTGATCACAACAGCAACCTTGAATATTGCGGGGTTTTAGTGACCGGAACTCACCTTAAGGGAGAAACAGAGTCCTGCTTCGATGGCGCTGATTACACTCATTCACAAAGATTTCCACTCCCCCAGGAGCCGACGGGGCACTTGAAGTGTCAGAAACAGTGCGAGAAGAGAGGACACTGCCTGACCTGTTGTTTACAGCTCGGCACAGTTAAAAAGTAGAAAGACGCAAAGTTGTTTTTCCTCATCTCTTCTACTACTATCAAGTACTGCCAACTAAAAAAAAGTTACAATGTGGCAGTTTTTGCGACAGTCATGTGAACGAATAAATAAAACTTCTTGCCGTGTTTGTGTTTACTTCTTTTTAATATCAGGAAAATAACTCTCACACAAATACAGTAATCCCTCGCTATATTGCGCTTCACCTTTCGCGGCTTCACTCCATCGTGGATTTTATATGTAAGCATATTTAAATATATATTGCAGATTTTTCGCTGCTTCGCGGGTTTCTGCGGACAATGGGTCTTTTAATTTCTGGTACATGCTTCCTCAGTTGGTTTTGCCCAGTTGATTTCATACAAGGGACGCTATTGGCAGATGGCTGAGAAGCTACCCAGCTTACTTTTCTCTTTCTCTTGCGCTGACTTTCTCTGATCCTGACGTAGGGGGATTGAGCAGGGGGTCTGTTCGCACACCTAGACGATACGGACGCTCGTCTAAAAATGCTGAAAGATTATCTTCACGTTGCTATCTTTTGTGCAGCTGCTTCCTGAAACGACATGCTGCACGGTGCTTCGCATACTTAAAAGCTCGAAGGGCACGTATTGATTTTTGCTTGAAAAACAAACTCTGTCTCTCTCTCTCTCTCTGTCTGCTCTGTCTGCTGCCGCCTTCAACAGCTTTGTGCCGCGGTGCTTCGCATACTTAAAAGCCGTTAAACAGCCCTATTGATTTGTTTGTTTTTCTCTATCTCTGTGACATGATCTGCTCCTGACACGCACTCCTTTGAAGAGGAAGATATGTTTGCATTCTTTTAATTGTGAGACGGAACTGTGATCTCTGTCTTGTCATGGAGCACAGTTTAAACTTTTGAAAAAGAGACAAATGTTTGTTTGCAGTGTTTGAATAACGTTCCTGTCTCTCTACAACCTCCTGTGTTTCTGCGCAAATCGGTGACCCAAGCATGACAATATAAAAATAACCATATAAACATATGGTTTCTACTTCGCGGATTTTCTTATTTCGCGGGTGGCTCTGGAACGCAACCCCCGCGATGGAGGAGGGATTACTGTAATAACAATTCGTAAAGATGATATAAAAATGGCGTCCACAAACGAAGTGATTAGTCCTGTATTATAATATGTTCTGTGGTCATACATAATTTCCATATCGCATGGTCATACGTAATTTCCGTTTTATACGTAATTTCCATATCGCGTGGTAATACATAATTTCCGTTTCAAACGCTAAAAGAATTTTATATATATAGATGATGTGATCATTATGAGCTACCTGATTTTTCTTAAATGTGCATATAAAAAATGTGTCCGTAACATTTTCTCTCCAGTAACTGGAAAAATAAGTACAGTTTTGAATCAATATTAAAACATTGAAATTTAATTCTTATTATATCTTTGCCATATCTAACAATACACTTTTCAAACCATGTTTGTCAAAGATCCACTTTGTTGGGTTTGTGACATACGATGTTGTCAGACTTGTTTGCATCATTATATCAAGAAGACATTAGCTGGTTAACAAAACTTTTGATAAGTAATATTTAATAGAAAGTTAGTTCAAGTATCAATTGTCACAAACTACTGATGCTTTAATTTTTTAAATTTCTCCCTCCTGTTTTAGATCTGTCCCAACTTCAAAGGCTAATTTTGTGAAACCAAACATATCAGTTTATGATCATTATTATTTCAAAGTACTTGTAAAACCACTTTTGTTCTGGTATTTCCAGAAAACCTTACATAATTGACCTGATTTTCATATTGATTAGCCTGTATACTAATCTAAAATTAGCCATTGAGTTGGACTGTAAATGCAGTAATTACTCATAACTGGAGATTGCATCTCATTAACTTCCATACCATTCAAATATGTGTTATATGCTTTCACATTTGTTTAATTTTAGTTGTTTCACTAATAAATATTACTTTGTCTTCATAAATATAGTGAATGACAGAAGATCAGTGATGCTGATTTATTTTCAGCAATTAATTGTGAAATTTTAGTAGCCCTACTAACCGCACATCTTTGCCATTATGCTCTTCCATTAACACCTTAGATGATATATCACTGGAGTGATTTCCTCGTACTTCAATGCCTTGTGAGTGGACAACTTGGGAATTTAAAAAACATTTTATTTTGGAATGAACATTTGGAGCAGATCATATTTTAACCGTTGTAGAAGGATGTGTGAGGGTGATGACCCATCCAAGATTGGCTCCTGTTTCATGCCAAATGCAGCTGGATTTGTCACTGGCTCCCAGCAACCCTGAAATGGATAAGTCAGTTAGAAAATGGATGTAGAGTTGGATGGAAAATGTAGCCACTTTAATAACAATTGAGGAAGAGTGTAAAAGTCTTTGTTTCATTATCAGGGCTATTCATGATGCTTTATTAAAGAGCTAATAATTATGCCATCATTTCAGCTCACTTAAATACATGACACTTCAAGGTAAAATGATCATAACCAACAGCTAAATGCATAAATCATGTATTTTTATTTCTTAGATAATTTCATAATAGAATAAAAATAGCAATAATGAAAGGCTTTTTTGCCATGAAAGTGCAGTGAGAGTTTCCCGCTTTCTTAACTCAACGCATGCAGTTTTTTAAAATAATAATAGTAATTCCTGCAGTCCCACATTGAAATGTTTGAGCCATTAAGATAAATGACCTTACAAAGCCATTTCACATCCCTTGAACATATCTACACTTATTTGTCTATCTGTGCTCTTTCAAAGAACTTCAAAATTACTTTTTGAAGAAAAGTAGAAAAAACTAAGGAAATTCTCAGAGTTGAATCACATATTTCTTCACGATCATATAATGACTAACTTTTAAATCTTTCCCTTCATGTTATCTAATGACAGCTTTTCTCCTGATCTTGTCTTTCACTCCTTTTAACTCCCCCAGGTTTGTTTCTTCCTTCCTCTCCTACTGGATATATGTTACCCATTTTGTGTTATAGTAACACATATGATGAAAGCTATACAACCAAAACAAAATTTTTTCAATATGTGGGAATAACCATTACCCATTTTTTCATTTTGCAGATGCACTCTGATGTAAACTGTTACTGGCATCATTATTTGTTGCTGTTTTTTTATTTACACATACAGTTCACTTTGTCATCATTATTTATGAAGACATAGATTGCATTATCAGTATTTACTGGATGTTTTCAAGTTGTTTATCATGCTTATAACTGATTGGGACCTCAGCTCCTTATCTTTATGCAACAGAAAACTACTGCCTTCAACCCTATCCCATGCTTCCATCACATCCCTCCATTTTTCTTTAAACTTAAAGTTTAAATCCGAACAGTATATTAAATCTATTTTTGCTGTTACAAAGTAACAAAGTAAGTAGAGTTCTGCATTGGACTCCTGTCTGTAAAGTCGTGCTATTTTCCTCTCTCAGTTCCAAAAGTACATGGGTTTACCAAGATGATACCCCAGCTTTTCTCTAGGTTTTTGTACAAGGGCTAGACAGAACGTTTTTGACTCCTGGGGTAAATTTAGGTTTTTAAATAAGCAGACAGATAAATATATATGAGAGGCACGGTGGCGCAGTGGGTAGCGCTGCTGCCTCGCAGTTGGGAGATCTGGGGACCTGGGTTCGCTTCCTGGGTCCTCCCTGCGTGGAGTTTGCATGTCCTCCCCGTGTCTGCGTGGGTTTCCTCCGGGCGCTCCGGTTTCCTCCCACAGTCCAAAGACATGCAGGTTAGGTGGATTGGCGATTCTAAATTGGCCCTAGTGTGTGCTTGGTGTGTTTGTGTGTGTGTCCTGTGGTGGGTTGGCACCCTGCTTGGGATTGGTTCCTGCCTTGTGCCCTGTGTTGGCTGGGATTGGCTCCAGCAGACCCCCGTGACCCTGTGTTCGGATTCAGCGGGTTGGAAAATGGATGGATGGATAAATATATATACATTAACAAAGTAACCAATAAATGCATGTGCGGTAAACTCCGTTTTTGAAATTCTCAAGATCCTTTATTTGTCACATGCATAGTTATACAGGACAACACGCAGTGAAATGCATCCTGATACGCTTATCAAAAACTGTGCAAAGTTAGAAGAATATCAGTTAGATTAACAAAAAGTCATAGATCGAAAGATAACAGTATAGTAGAACATAATAAATAAGTAAAATTATGTGAATAAAGTAGAATTAAGTGTTAAGGTGCAATAGTGTAGTAATTATTGTGCAAAACCAAAGTTAGACTGGTGCATAGTTAAATGAGGCAGTTTGTTTGTTTGCGCTACTGCGATCTTTACTTTTTTATATTTTCTAATTTTCCTACTTTCATATCCTTTAATTTTCTCCACGTTTTTTTTTTTTTTTTTTTTTTTGAGCCTTTTTAATTTCACTGGTTTCATAGTCTCTAACCTGCTCTGCATGTGTTTAGCGCCAACGTTTGTAAACATCTCTATGAAGTTGTACTTTGTCTTTTACTCACTGTCATTTAATTAAGAGCCGGATTGGACATGCTTTTTTTTCAATTCCACTTGTTCCGGGCTGATAATTACTTTCCTTATTTTCTGAATTTGCACCTCGATTATTCTTTTTTGCTCTTTTTTCTGTCCAACACATTTGAGTCTCTTTTCTCAGCGCTTTTCTTTCTCTTCGTTTAATCGTCGACGTTTCATTTCTACCCTATTCATTTCATTTTTACTGTATTGACCTTATACACTTTATATGCACTGAGAGCCCTGGAGCTGTGTGTGCTGCATGACTGCCTTTACACTACTGATTTGTTTTTTTTTTATATTGCTTGTAAGTAGGGTGCGTCTTGCAAGACTCTCGTTCTATGTTCCTGTGAGACGCACCGTGGCAGGTCTCTTTCGTCTCGCGTGTCTTTAAATTATCTTCCGAGAAAGTCTACGATACGTGATCTATCAGGACAGGGGACAGGCACAACACAGTCCCAAGAGACACAAACAAAACACCACAACACTCTCCTTTGGCACCACCACTCCTCCTCTAAGCTTTGTCCTCCTCCTCCCAACTCTGGCCGTTGAGTGGTGGTTGTTGGGCCCTTTTATAGTCCACCTGGAAGTTGTTGATCGCCGAATTCCAGCTGCACTTCCTGGTGTGGTGAATACGCTGCCCATACGGGCTCAGGAGTCCCAGCTGCAGCACCCTCTGGCGTTGTCTGCAGGACCCAACAGGGCTGCACCCAATTTCAGTTCCCATGGAGCCCTGCGGGAAACCGAGGCACCGCTCCAACCCGGGGGACGGCCATCTAGTGTCCAGAGGGAGGTATTGCACCATCCAGGGCTGCTCCCCCTGAATATAGAATGAAGGGGCATCCCGGCCGAGCATGGGCCCTGGCCGTCTGCCACAATATATATATATGTGTGTGTGTATATATATATATCTGTCCATTTTCCAACCCGCTGAATCTGAACACAGGGTCACGGGGGTCTGCTGGAGCCAATAACAGCCAACACAGGGCACAAGGCAGGTACCAATCCTGGGCAGGGTGCCAACCCACCGCAGTGTGTATATAATATATATATATATATATATATATATATAATGTATATATAATATACAGTATACAGTACTGTGCAAAATTTTTAGGCAGGTGTGAAAAAATGCTGTAAACAAAGAATGCTTTCAGAAATATAAATAATGATTGTTTATTGTTATCAATTTACAAAATGCAAAGTGAGCGAACAAAAGAAAAATCTAAATCAAATCAATATTTGTTGTTACTACCTTTTGCCTTCAAACCAGCATCAATTCTTATAGGTACACTTGCACAAAGGCAGGGATTTTGTAGGATTATAGTCAGGTGTATGATCAACCAATTATACCAAATAGGTGCTAATGATCATCAATGTCACACGTAGGTTGAAACAGTCATTAACTGAAACAGAAACAGCTGTATAGGAGGCTTAAAACTGAGTGAGGAACAGCCAAACTCTGCTACCAAGGTGAGGTTGTGGAAGACAGTTTCATGTCATGGCAAGATTGAGCACAGCAACAAGACACAAGGTAGTTATACTGCATCAGCAAGGTCTCTCCCAGACAAAGATTTCAAAGCTGACTGGGATTTCAAGATGTGCTGTTCAAGCCCTTTTGAAGAAGCACAAAGAAACGGGCAACGTTGAGGATCGTAGACGCAGTGGTCGGCCAAGGAAACTTAGTGCAGCAGATGAAAGACACATCAAGCTTCTTACCCTTCGAAATCGGAAGATGTCCAGCGGTGCCATCCGCTCAGAACTGGCAGAAACCAGTGGGACCCAGGTACACCCTTCTACTGTCCGGAGAAGTCTGGCCAGAAGTGGTCTTCATGGAAGAGTTGCAGCCAAAAAGCCATACCTCCGACGTGGAAACAAGGCCAAGCGACTCAAGTATGCACGAAAACATAGGAACTGGGGTGCAGAAAAATGCCAGCAGGTGCTCTGGACTGATGAGTCAAAATTTGAAATATTTGGCTGTAGCAGAAGGCAGTTTGTTCGTAGAAGGGCTGGAGAGCGGTACAATAATGAGTGTCTGCAGGCAACAGTGAAGCATGGTGGAGGTTCCTTGAACGTTTGGGGCTGCATTTCTGCAAATGGAGTTGGAGATTTGGTCAGGATTAATGGTGTTCTCAATGCTGAGAAATACCAGCAGATACTTATCCATCATGCAATACCATCAGGGAGGTGTATGATTGGCCCCAAATTTATTCTGCAGCAGTACAATGACCCCAAACACACAGCCAAAGTCATTAAGAACTATCTTCAGCGTAAAGAAGAAAAGAAGTCCTGGAAGTGATGGTATGCCCCCCACAGAGCCCTGATCTCAACATCATCGAGTGTGTCTGGGATTACATGAAGAGACAGAAGGATGTGAGGAAGCCTACATCCACAGAAGATCTGTGGTTAGTTCCCCAAGATGTTTGGAACAACCTATGAGCCGATTTCCTTCAAAAACTGGGTGCAAGTGTACCTAGAAGAATTGATGCTGTTTTGAAGGCAAAGGGTGGTCACACCAAATATTGATTTGATTTAGATTTCTCTTTTGTTCATTCACTGCATTTTGTTGATTGATGAAAATAAATGATTAACACTTCAATTTTTGAAAGCATTATTTGTTTACAGCATTTTTTCACACCTGCCTAAAACTTTTGCACAGTACTGTGTATGTGTGTATATATATATATATATATATATGTATATACTGTATGTATGGTATATATAATATAGCAGGAAAAATGGGGTTTTACTCAAGAAATTCATAAGGTTACTTGAAATTATGTGAATATTTTAAACAAAGTAAGGAGGTCTAACTGAGTAAAACATATATAATGGTAAGGCCAAACTGGCATGCTTTACTTTCTTGTTATTTTTATGCTTTGTAGAAGCTTTAGTAAATAATATAAAGTAAGACTAAAAAATGGGAGCGAATATCTTAGGAAATGTCGCAGTGGGGTTTTTATAAGCCATTTCCTTTTAAAATAATTGAAACAGTATAAAAAAATGGCAAACAGTTGAAGGTGTTCAAGTGTAAAAATAAAGATAAACATGCAAATTACTGATAGAATTAGAGAAGTATGTTAAAACATGATTTAGTGGAAATATCTGTAAAATTTTGCAGGCAGGTGGCTTTTCAGCAGTTACTTGCACAACAAGCTTTGCGTAAATGTCAACTAGGAAACGATATTGTATATTTAAGAGGAGTTTGTCGAGGACCTCTTTGACACACATTATAGGAATGTAGAATAACTCAGTAGCTTTGGAAAATGGTCAGTAAAAAAGTGACTGTTCTGCTTTCAGATATGAAATGATCTGGCCTGCAGCTTAAATACATGTATCTATTTAAATTAACAGAATGTCTAAAAATAACTCTGCATCAGGCATTTCAATACAGCAAGAGTAATTACATTTCTAAGTGAAAATATAAATAATTATTTATTTAATAGAGTTGTTTTGGTTTAAACCAGTTATTCCAAAATTTAGTCCTTGGAGAACCCCACTTTCTACATGTTTTTATTCCAACAAAGTTTAATATCACTGAATTATTCTTACTTTTAATTTATTATATTGTTTAGTGAGATGCCCTTTTTTAATTCTCTCATTTTAAGAGCAGCTGAAATATTTTTTGGGCAAAACTTTAAATTCTTACTTTTCCTTTGTATTCAAATGCTGACAACCCTGAATGCTAATGGGAGAGATGTTGATTTCAGTGCCACATTCACTTGTCTGCTCATTTGTAGGAAATGTTTCTTAATAAACAGACAAGTGAAAGTTGCGTTAAACATGTTTCTCCACTTTACGTAGCATTCAGTGTTGTTTGAATCTGTGTCTACACAATGCCAGTCTTCTGCCTTTTAATACAAATAAGAGAGCTAACTCTAGGGTACATTGAAAAGAAAATTACAAAAGAATTGTAAGTATTTAAAGTTATGGTAATGTATACAAGTATTAGTTAATTTCTTAGAAACACCTGTTGGCCAGATAATGAAACAGTGAGATCAGTTAAAAGTGATTGTGAAATTGGTTGGATTAAAAAAAATGAAATTAAAAAAACCATGAAAACCACTTTAAACATTAATGTTAGCTAATAGAGTAATATTAATAGTTAACATATTATTGGGTATATATAATGAAGGGTAATATGATGGATATTGTAAAGATGGCAAAGTGCAAAGTCAATGCTGGGTTTAGAAACCAAAACACACACAAGGCAGGGCTTATTAAAAATATAAAAAAAGAACAGTCACTTATCTGTATCCCTACCTCTCAGTATTTTCTGGCCACATTTACCTAAAAACCAGGCCATATGCTACTTTCATTCACCCACCGCACCAATTTCAGAAGGCCAAAGGCCTCCATGGAGTCTTGTGGGGGTATTTTCCAAAACAGCTGAGGTATGAGGAAAACCATCTGAAACTCTGGTAGTCCTAATTTGTTCCTGTATCAATGGGCCTCAATTCTATTGTGAAAAATCCAGGCATCCTGGTATTGATAAATGTGTGATAACAGTAGACCCAATGTAATCTAGAGATCTACTGTCCAACTAAGGCTCCATCCACACTGATGTTTTCATTTATAAATGCATGCATTTGTCTATATTTTCACCTTTTCGTCCACATTACCTCGTCCTTTTCGACCTCTGAAACTGAAGACTATTATAAATGCTCTGCAGAGCTGTATACATCTGAAAAAGTAGTGCCAGCATTTCAGTATGGATGTACGTAAATGTGGTTTTCCAAAAGATGATACTCTAATCCCACTCTGATTGGTTTGTGCTTATTTCGTAGCCCTTCACTGATCGGTCTTGATCATTACAACAGATCATTCCCTGACTGGTCGCTCTTCATGGAAGAAAAACATTTTCCAAAATAGTGGTCTTTCTGTGGGATTTGTTTTGCTGCTTACCTGTATGCATCTCAAATGCTTTTTTCAAGTTTGAATGCTGCATACATGTGTAAAAAGTAAATTACTTACCGGTCACTACAGTTTTGCATAAATTCTATGGCTGGCAACATTACCATTGTAGGCAAAGTTTCAGAGCACTATGAAAATCATGTTGTAGTTTTACAAATTTTATGAATGTTCTTTGATACAAGATGTGCTGCGCACTGCTTATAATCAATCATTTTGCGAATGAACATAGAGCTAAACACTTTTGTTTTTAAGTGTTGCTTTACTGGCTTTGTTTTTATTTATTCTCAGTGCTGCGAGTACGCTTTCAGAGTCCTGCCTGCAATGATACTTTTTAAAGTGCATAAAGCACATGGGAATCTAATTTTTACAGAGGTCCAAATTTTTTTCTACACAGTCCTTTCAAGGAGTTTGCACGCATTCTGCTAATGTGAGTGTGCCCAGTTTAGGCAAAGGTCACTGTCATATGCGTTTTTGGGCATTTTGATATGGACACAGGGATACTTTTCGAAACAATGCAAAAACACCAGTGTGGATGTAGCCTAGGAACACTGGTTAGAGTAAATAACAAATAAATTAAAGGCCTGCCAAATCAAAGCAACTTGTATTAAGCTGCTACACCTTCCTGTGGAGCTAGGTGACGGAGTAGTTGGGAAGCTTGTTCATTAGCAGTGACGAACATACCACCAGACCACCTTGCTTTTCTAGTTATATGGACGAAGCAGGCTGCCTGTGCCAGCTAAACGCAGAGTTTGCTTTCCAAAGCACCATACATGCCTCAGTCAACCGCAGGGCACACACACACACACACACACACACACACACAACAAGCACACACTAGGGACAATTTAGGATCGCCAATGCACCTAACCTTCATGTCTTTGAACTGTGGGAGGAAACCCATGCAGACACGGGGAGAACATGCAAACTCCACGCAGGGAGGACCCGGGACGCGAACCCTGGTTATCAAATTGCCAAATATTCAGTTAACTTAGTTTTCATACATTTTTGTCAAGTTTAGAAACCTGTTATGTTCATATAAATATATCTGTGCTTTTTATGTATGTAAATAATCACATGGTTCTGTAATACCCTTTTGGTATTTTGCATACTGTATGTAAATCTGTGTAAGCACTCTGAAAATGTCTTTAGAGAAGATCAGTGGATAAGAAAAATTAGTAAAAAAAAAAAAAAAAGTCAAAATCTGTCAACATAGGGACCTTTAAG
Organism: Erpetoichthys calabaricus; assembly: GCF_900747795.2. NCBI lineage: Eukaryota > Metazoa > Chordata > Cladistia > Polypteriformes > Polypteridae > Erpetoichthys > Erpetoichthys calabaricus. The sequence goes on along the minus strand of NC_041397.2, from coordinate 131,525,661 downwards.
TTAGAATCTCACTGCCCCCCTACAAGCTCACAAAACAATTTTGTATTCCATATTATGTAGCTATAGGTTTGAATTATGCCAAAGGGTGTTAACACTTCAGATTTAATCCAATAGTAAAATGTGATATAGAAGCCAGAGTCTCTAAACAACAGGTTCTTCACAATCATTTCCAAATGTTTGTCTTACTCTTGTCTATTCATTCTCCTATCTCCTCGGCAACAGGTCTCCCATGTTAGTTTTATCTTGTGCTTTACCAGACATAAGAAATGAATAATATACTACTATCACTCTTCTCCAGACAGAATTGCTCTGAATCCCATGCTACGTGTACTTATACTGCTTCTGCACCATTAATTTTATCATCTTAATTGACTTGCTTTGTGGACCTTAAATTCCATTTTTCCTCTTAACTGTGAGCCCTATTTTCATCATCATGAAAAAATCACTACCTCATTGCCCTGTCAGTAGGAATCAGGTTCACATAATTTATTGTGGGCAGTGTATTGATTTTATCACAACAGATGGATTTCGACACTTTTTCTTAGATTCTACTTAAGCCGAAGACTAACTGTATTGAACTGCTTGCATTTGCAGCATGTACTGTTCATGTAAAATGCCTTGGGGAAATGACAGTTGAGATCATTTACACTTTTATAATTTGACATGTTATTTTTATAATAGCAGCCTTAAACATAACTCCTGGTGCTTTAGGATAAAAGAAAATTAATAACATGCAAGATAACAGTCATTGTGCATCAGTCCTGTTGTGTTAATAAGTTGGTGTTTACTCATGTCAAGAAATAGAGGCCAACTTTAAAAAATAAATTTATAAGTGCTGATTGTCAAACTTGGTTAATTCAGTTTATGGTCATGTGGGATACAGACTATTTGAACAACACTGGGTGCAAGGCAAGAATTAATCCTGAACAGGACAACAGTCCAACAGAGCTAACCTTCTGTGGAAGGTGGACAGATGATACCAGAAACTGGTGTATTAACATATAGTGCAATTTGTAAAAAAGTGAAAGATTAAATTAAATATACAACAAATGTGCTGCAACAAAGTCAATATTTTTTGTTTTGGAACCAACTTCTGGTTCTGTGTGTTTTTGCTATGTGTAAAAAATTGTATTTTTTCTTGCTGTTATTTGGACACAAGTTCACCCATTTTTTTTTTGGAGTGGTTATCAGGCATATGTAGGTAAAGAGGTATTGTGTAGGCATCATCCCTTACTTATACTTGGGGCTTGTAAACAGAATATAATTCCTAGGTTTTTCCTGTGAGCTTTATAGTTTTGTTGGATGAGCAACACAGGAGCAAACACTTCACAGATACCAGATGACGGTGTGTGCTAATGAAAGGAGGACAGATGCATCCTTTGGAGGCCCACCATCCCTATCAATAAAATCAGAGAACCAAATGGGGTTTGAGGCCTATTTGTTCTGTGTGCAGAATGGCAATGTGCAACAATACTGTCTTACATAGAAATAATGTGGGTGTGAGCAGTATGTACCTGAGCTGCCTTGGCTAGGGGTGGGCGGTATGACCAAAATTCTATATCACGGTATTTTTCTAAATTATCCCGGTTTCACGGTATTTGACGGTATTTTTTTTCCCATGCATGAGTGGATGTTAAACACATTTTCCACTGCAATTACTGGCTAAGAATAACGTATTCCACTGTCAAAAGCATTGTACATTGTACAAAAAAAACATTTTAATGTGAACACAAGTATTAATACAGGTTTGCATTGCCCCATAAAGTGATACTTTTCAAGGGGGTGGCACTAATGAAGAGAAGGAAATCACATCACATTGCATGACAGATGTAGTCAAAATATAGAACCTTTTTATTTAACAAATTTTGGAAAAACTTAAATTATAATTTTGACAACATATTTTCAACCATCCAAAGAGGTATTTAGACTTGGGAAAATATCCAGAAGTGCTTGTCAAAAGTTGTATTGCACTGAACAAGTCTTAGAAAAGGAATAAATAAATATTTTTTGTAAAACAACTACACTTTCTGTTAATGTTAACAATCTCTGTCCACTGACACGTTAAAGTGACTTTTTAAACAAGTTTACCATCATTAAACTGCATAATATTTAAACTAATAAATAATAACAATAAAATAAATAATTGTATTATTACTGATAGTTGCACTATTACTTCAAGGCTTCAAAAGCCCAGGTGCATTACATAGTATTCACCAAATTAAAATAAAATAAAACAAGTGCAATCTTGGTGATGACATCTTTACCAACTTAACTATCATTTAGGCAAACTGCATTAATATGGACCTTGCTTCAAGCTAAGCTACTGTATATACATAAATAATACAACTGCAACTTGCATTTATAATTGTATTTGTGGTATAGCCCTACGGAATCGTATTAGGGCCACGGTGAAGAAAAAAAAATACGGACACAGGGAAGAAAAAAAAAAACTATACGTCGAGAATAAAGTCGACATTTCCACTCTATTCTCATAGTTTACTTTATAATTAAAGTAGAATGTCGTAAACTAAACTTCATTCTAAAATCATTGTTTAATTTACTAGATTTTCTCAAACCCCGTCGTAAGTTCATGTAGCACATTAAATGCTTTGTGTTGTGTTCCCCGACCCAGTTGTTAATCACTACGCTTCTTAAACTGACTTCCTCCGCACTGAGAGGCAGCGATCACCATACAGAATCCATTCACTGTATGATATTCCTGCTCTCTGAAAATTTAGAATTTATATCAAGTATTTATCTTGGCATTCTAAATGTTCAGAGAGCATGAATATCATGTGAATGGATTCTGTGCGGCGATCACTGCCGTTGCCTCCTCTTAGTGCATGGGAAGTCAGTTTAAGAAGCTCGGGGAACACTTAACACAAAGCATTTAATGTGCTATATAACTTATGACGGGGTTTGAGAAAATCTAGTAAATTAAATATTCATTTTACGATGAAGTTTAGTTTACAATGTTCTACTTTAATGACAAAGTACGAGAATAAAGTCAACATGTCGTCACAATATTACACAGTACCCAGGTACATTACACTGTATTGAAAACAAATAAAACAAGTACAACTTGGCTTGCAGTATTATCCAGCAGTATAGAAACAGTATTTACACATCTGACCTTTTAAAACTAAAGCATCTCCAGGCGACAGACGTGACACCTTTTTTTCGTCTCTCTGTCCATTTTCACCGCGCAGCATATCTATGCTACTGCCCACTATTTGGTGGTGTAGCAGTGAAAAAGAGCCCTAGTGCAACAAATCTGTGTTTAGCGGTGTAGCAGTGAAAAAGGTCCCCACTTGAACAGTTTCCCGCTGCGCCACGTTCCGAACGTCGTTTAGGCAATTTAAACCAGTGTTGCGGTATAAGAAAAATCCATATCATAAAAAAAATAAAAAACGGTTTTCGGTATGAACCGGTATACCGCCCAGCACTAGCCTTGGCAGTCGAAACTGCTGCCTCGTCCACACCTGGTAGAGAATCAGGGGTTTAGTTGAAACAACAGACACCATTGCCACCATTATAAATGCTAAATTCCTCAAAACAGAAATCATGTATCCAGGCCCTAGAATAATCAGTGCAATAGAAGAGTCAAACATAGTAGGTAGCCTTAAGGTTGACTTGTGAGCTGAGGAGTAGAAGGCCCTGGATGTGTTTTTCTTAGGGGCAAGGATATAAAGATGCGACACTGTACTAAGCAAGCCAGGTACAGCAAGACTGCTTAAGTATTCATCATTCTCCTCATTGCAAAGGACTTTCTGACACTTTGTGGCCAAAAACAACCGAAGTGGGTGAGTGTTTACATCTGAAGGATTTTTAAAAACTGCAAGAGAACAGAGTGGGAGCTGAAAAGTGGGGCAGAGTAATGAAAAGTGACTCAGTGATAAACACACAGAGAACAATTTCATATGTACAGTGCTGATTAGTAAGAAAGTGTGAGTTCAGGTCAAGAGAGTCCATATACAACAATCCTATTCTAACCTTCATTCTACTGGTAGTCACAATTTTGTTTTTGCTGGTGGGTTTAAATATGCTATAGATTAGTGATATACAGGGTACAGTAAAACAGGCACTGTAATTACAAAGTCTCTCTGTCTATTATTTTGTTATTTGTTGCTGCTGTACTGCTGAGAATTGATCAGTCATGAAGCTCAATTTTAGCTGATACTTCAGCTAGTGATAACCATTATCTCCCTCAATATTTCCCCCATACTGTAGCCTGCAGTGAGGATAACAGAATTGTGATTTGGCTACTCAAGAACTAATTAGGGACTATGAAAGAATCTTAATTGTATGTTAATTTAAATAGCAAAAGTTTATGTAAAACAAATAACTGCTGAAGTCTTCTGGCTTGAGAGTGTGGTTAGTGCATATATTGAATATGTTTGATAGAGGGCTGTCGGATCGAATGCCACCATTCGTATATACAGTACACCCCCAAAATTTGTGGGCGTTACGTTCCTAGAGCACCCGCGAATTGTGAAAAAACGCAAATTTTGGATGTGGTTAAAATTTTTTTTTATAGTTTAAACCCTAAATATGCCCCCAAAACACTTTAATTTAATTTCAAACTCAGCTTAATACATTACCTAAAAAAAAGAATGTAAAGGTAAACCCGTATACTGCACAGTACTGTACTGCTATGTCTCCCACAGTGGTAGAATATAAAATACCGATGTTACCGCTATATGTACTGTAATTCATGCAAGCGCGTTTTTATTGCCAGCAGCCTTAGAAGGTGCAGGGCCTTTCGGCGGCATCTTGGGGCTTTAACTCTTAAACTGCCACTTACTTGGGGGTTAATGCATCCCAGGACGCCAAGTACTTTTTTGTTGCACTTTAAGTAAACGTCACAATTCACAAAGAAAAAGTGAAATTTTAATGGAAAACTTTTTTTCATGCAAAGAGCATCACAATTACTGCAACACTGATCATTTTACACACTGCTAATGAACTGTAAAAACTATTTAAAAAAACTACTGGAACATTATGTACAAGGTGCAACTGATGCCATGGATGAAACTCAGTAAATCACAGAGCCAACTGCGCTTGCACTGGCTGCACTCAAGCACACAGAGGTAAGTGCTGATGCTTGCAGGCTAGTCTAATGCAGTAGCTCAATCCCAGAGACAGTCAGGCTGCAGTGCTGCAGTGTGTCACGCTTGGGTCACAGAATTGCACAGAAACACAGGAGATTGTAGAGACAGAAACTTTATTCAAACACTTCAAAACAAACATGTCTCTTTCAGAAGTAAAACGAGCTCAGTATGCAGTTAGTTATCGATTTAAAGAATAGGCAAACATCATAGGGGAGCACAACAGGAGCAGAGGATGTCTAGGGGAGGGGAGAGAAACAAAGCAATCAGCCAAAAAGGACAGGTGCTGTTCAGGCTTTTAAGTATGCGTTAAGTAGCGTCGCACAAGAAACATATCACACGACAGAGCAGCTGGAAGTAAACTCAGCAAGTAAGGCAGCAATGTGAAAGTAGTCTATCAGCATTTTTTAAGAGGGTTTTTTTGAAGAGTGTCTGTGTCTTCTAGGGGTGCGTTCAGCCCCCCTGCTAACAAGGGGCTGGCAGTGGTCATGAGCTTGCTGCTCAACGAATGTACGGCACTGACTGATCAGTTCCTGCGTACTTGCAAATGGCACTGGGAAACGACTATAGCCGGTCGTGGCGGTTTAAGGGTTAAGAGGAACAAAATGGAAAACACAAGAACACTCAGCTGGGGATGCATCACAGTCAATCAGCAGCAAGGAGAAATGAATAACACTGTAGCTCTCCGGTGCCACTAAGATTCACAGCATTGAGAAGACAGCGATTTATTTATGTTTATGGTGGATATTCCAGGGACGCACCCAGCCTTGGCCCGACCAGCATGCACTCACAAACAGAGACAAAAACAAAGCAATCCGGTAATCAAACAGCAAATAAAGAATGTAATGAAAACAACGATACCACCCGTTTCCCTTACGGCGATTACACATTAAATACAACAAAGCACAAACAAAACACACAGAGTAAATCATGAAAATGTTAATGAAAAATGGCAACAGATGAAATGAAATGATGAAAATAGATAGTCCAGAGATCCGCACGTTGAATGGGAATGTAAAGATAGTCCTACTGCTGGTTCCTGCAATGGTGAAGACGGGTTCAGGAGTACTCCTTTCTTTGCAGGATGGCCATGAATCCACTTACAGTCCTCATCTACATAGGCAGATGGCAGACAATCCAGACGCACAAAACGATCCAGGACAAAACGAATAAGTACCGGTAACCCAACAGAAGGCAGACAGACAAGAACTTGTATCACAAATTACAAAATCTTTTTTTTTTGCTTTTGGTCACCGGCCCCCTTTTTTTTTAAAAATTAATTTTATTGTAATCATTCATACAAATCAATCAATTTTTACAAATAGTAGGATTGAGAAAAAAAAACAAGTTGACCCCCCCCCCCCCAAGAGAGAGAGCATGGCCAACAGAGTAAAACTTAAGGCTTGCAGACATACCTAAATTGATGAGTTTAATAGGCCAGTAGAGATGATTGGAGAGGAAAAAGAGAGACGGAGATAATTGCTTCCTTGGTGCTTTAAGAGCTTATTCTAAAATTTTATTGATTATATCCTGCCAGGTTTTAAAAAAATTCTGTACAGAACCTCTAACTGTATATTTGATTTTTTCCAATTTCAAATAGTATAAAACATCGGTTACCCACTGTCTTAAAAGAGGAGCATTAGGATTCTTCCAGTTTAGCAAAATAAGTCTGCGTGCCAAAAGTGTAGTGAATGCAATCACAGTTTGTTTGTCCTTCTCCACTTTAAACCCATCTGGAAGAACACCAAACACAGCTGTTAATGGGTTAGGAGGGATTGTGACACCAAGGCAGTCTGAAAGGCACTTAAAAATTTTGGTCCAAAATGATGTTAATTTGGTGCAGGCCCAAAACATGTGACCCAGTGAGGCTGGAACTTGATTGCAGCGTTCGCAGGTTGCATCTTGCCCTAGAAACATTTTGGACAGTTTTAGGCGAGACAGATGTGCTCGATATATAATTTTGAGTTGAATAATTGTATGCTTTGCACATATGGAGCTCGAGTGAAGTCTCTGCATTGCTGTTTTCCACTCCTTTTCTGATATATTGATTAAGAGCTCTTTTTCCCATTGTCCTCTTGGATCTTTGAAAGGGAGGGACTGTAAAATAATTTTATATATTGCAGAGATGGTGTCTAAGTCCTTGAAATTGAGCAATATTTTTTCCAGTGTGGACGAGGGTGCAAGATGAGGAAAATCGGGCAGGTTCTGTTTAACAAAGTTCCTAATTTGAAGATAGTGAAAGAAACGTGTAGCTGGAAAGTTACATTTGGAATGTAATTGTTTGTAGGATGCAAAGATGTTGTCTATATAAAGATCTCTGAGGAATTTAATCCCAAATCTTTTCAAGATATTAAAAACTGCATATGTTTGCGAAGGTTGAATGAGGTGGTTCTCTTGCAGAGGTGCCACAGATAAAAGCTTCTCCATCTTAAAATGCTTTCTACATTGGTTATATAAAGAAGTACTGCAGGATATATAAAGAAGTACTGCAGGATTTTACTTCTATTGTGGACCAGGCCTGTGTATGTTCATCTATTTGTGTCCAGGTTTTTATAGCTTGTATGTTTGCTGCCCAGTAATAAAACTGAAAGTTAGGTAGAGCCATGCCTCCTTCTGCGTTAGGTCTTTGTAGGATCACTCTTTTGATACGTGGATGTTTTAAGTTCCAAATAAATGAGGTTATTGTTGAATCTAATTGTTTAAAAATGATTTATTGATGTATATTGGAATGTTTTGAAATAAAAAAAGAAGCTTAGGAATAGTGCTGGGCGGTATACCGGTTCATTCCGAAAACCGTTTTACATTTTTTTTATGATATGGATTTTCTTATACCGCAACACCGGTTTAAATTGCCTAAACGACGTTCGGAACGTGGCGCAGCGGGAAACTGTTTAAGTGGGGACCTTTTTCACTGCTACACTGCTAAGCACAGATTTGTTGCACTAGGGCTCTTTTTCACTGCTACACCACCAAATAGTGGGCGGTAGCATAGGAATGCTGCTCGGTGAAAATGGATAGAGAGCCTGGAGATACTTTAGTTTTAAAAGGTCAGATGTGTAAATGCTGTTTCTATACTACTGGATAATACTGCAAGCCAAGTTGTACTTGTTTTATTTGTTTTCAGTACAGTGTAATGTACCTGGGTACTGTGTAATAGTGTGACGACATGTTGACTTTATTCTCGCCGTTTATGTCAAGATTAAAGTCGACATGTTGACTTTATTCTCGTAATTTGTCATTAAAGTAGAACATCGTAAACTAAACTTCATCGTAAAATGAATATTTAATTTACTAGATTTTCTCAAACCCCGTCATAAGTTATATAGCACATTAAATGCTTTGTGTTAAGTGATTCTTAAACTGACTTCTTCTTGCACTAAGAGGAGGCGCCGGCAGCGATCTGTAGTCAAGAATACATTCACTTCATGATCTTCCTTCTCTCTGAACATTTAGAATGCTAAAATAAATACTTAATATAATTTTCATGGTGAAATGCATTAAAGCATGTATTAATCATATGGTGGCACGGCGGCATGCCTGCCTTGCATTTGCATGTTTTTCTGGTGGTTTTACTCGGCGCTTCAGTTTCCTTTCAAAGTCATGTAGGATGTGGGGTTTTGTTGTGCTATATTGACCCTGCTAGTGTATGTTTTGCTTGTATTCATCCTTCGATGTGCTGGCGACTCGTTCAGAGATGGGCGCAACTCTGAATGGATGGCATAATTAAACATGTATAATGAAGATATTTTTAAAGTTCTGAACAGTCCGTGGGCTAAGTTTATAAGTAGTTTTAATTTCACAAAGACGTTTATCATGTGGTGATTGGTTATGTGGTGAAAGAAAACTGAAGGATAAGAACTGGGGTTTTGGTAGCCTACGTCAGATAGAGACAGCATGCATGCAATAAAGATAGCCCGCTCAGAAGAACATGCATTGAATTCTGTGTTCGTGTCTCCGACCAGCAGATCACAAACCCAACATTTACATAATATTTAAGTTAAACCTGTGCGATAGCTATTCATACATCCAGTTTTTTGGAGCCTCGTCACACCTGCCATAAAGTTCTCTACACTGAACATACACCTGGGGACCCCTTACTGCGAGGGAGCAGCACTACCGCCTCACTACTGTGCATGTGTAATACCTGCTTTAATGCATTTCATCATGAAAATGATATCAAGTATTTATCTTAGCATTCTTAATTTTCAGAAAGCAGGAATATCATGAAGTGAATGGATTCTGTATGGTGATCGCTGTCTTCTCATAGTGCGGGGGAAGTCAGTTTAAGAAGCGTACTGATTAACCACTGGGTCGGGGAACGTAACACAAAGCATTTAATGTGCTGCATTAATTTATGACGGGGTAAATTAAGTAATTGATTAAACATTGATTTTAGGAAGAAGTTTAGTTTACGACATTCTACTTTAATTATGAAGTAAACTATGAGAATAAAGTGGAAATGTCGACTTTGTTCTCGACATATAGTTTGTTTTTTTCTTCCCTGTATATCTTAGCTTGAAGCAAGGTCCATATTAGTGCAGTTTGCCTAAATGATGGTTCAGTTGGTAAAGATGTCATCACCAAGTTGCACTTGTTTTATTTTATTTTAATTTGGTGAATACTGTGTAATGCACCTGGGCTTGAAGTCTTGAAGTAATAGTGCAACTATCAGTAATAATACTATTATTTATTTTATTGTTATTATTTATTAGTTTAAATATTATGCAGTTTAATGATGATAAAGTTGTTTAAAAAGTCACTTTAATGTGTCAGTGGACAGAGATTGTTAACTAACAGAAAGTGTAGTTGGTTTACAAAAAATATTTACTATTTATTCCTTTTCTAAGACATATTTGGTGCAATACAATTTTTGACAAGCACTTCTGGATATTTTACTAAGTCTAAATGTCTCTTTGTATGGTTGAAAATATGTTGTCAAAATTATAGTTTGTTTTTTGCAAAATGTGTTCAATAAAAAGGTTCTATATTTTGACTGCATCTGTCATGCAATGTGATACCTTCTCCATTAGTGCCACCCCCTTGAAAACTATCACTTTATGGGGCAATGCAAAACTGTATTAATAATTGTGTGCACATTAAAATGTTTTTTTTTTTGTACAGTGTACAATACTCTTGACAGTGGAATAGGTTATTCTTAGCTAGTAATTGCAGTGGAAAATGTGGTTAACATCCACTCATGCATGGGGAAAAAAATACCGTCGAATACCGTGAAACTGGGATAATTTAGAAAAATACCTTGATATAGAATTTTGGTCATACCGCCCACCCCTACTTAGGAAGAATATTTATCTTAACAACGTTAATTCTTCCAGATGGAGTGAGATGAAGGGTTGACCATCTATGCAAGTCTTGCTTTATTTTTTCCATACATATGGCGAAATTTTGTTGATGAAGGGCTTTGTGTTTACTTGTGATGTTTACCCCTAGGTATTTAAACTGATCTGCAATGATAAAAGGGAAGGTGTCCAATCTAATATTGTTTGCATGAGAATTCACTGGAAAGAGTACACTTTTATTCAAATTAATTCTGAGACCAGAGATCTTTTGAAATTCTGTAAGTACTGTTAAGACTGCAGGCACAGAATTTTGTGGGTCTGATATATACAGTACCATATCATCTGCATATAGAGAAATTTTCTGTTCCAGTCCTTCTCTCATAATCCCATTTATCTGATCAGCATTTTGACAGTGAACCGCCAGTGGTTCAATGGCGATTGCAAATAGCAGTGGTGACAAGGGGCATCCTTGTCTGGTACCATGTTCTAATTTAAAGTAGTCTGAACAAATGTTGTTAATACAAACTGAAGCTTCTGGATTGGTATACAGTAGTTTGATCCATGCACAAATGTTCAGGCCAAACCCAAATTTCTCTAATGTAGTGAAAAGGTATTTCCATTCAATCATGTCAAATGCTTTTTCTGCATCCAATGATAATAATATTTCTGGGGTGTTTGACTTTGTTGGTGAGTATATTACATTAAACAGGCGTTGAAGATTGGAAGATAAGTGTCGACCCATGATAAATCCTGTTTAATCTTGTGATATTACTGAAGGCAGCACTTTCTCCATCCTTCTAGCTATGATTTTTGAGAGTATTTTAACATCATTATTCAGAAGTGAAATTGGTCTATATGATGCACATTGTAATAAGTCCTTATTTTGTTTAGGGAAGACGGTGATTAATGCTTGGCGAAAAGTTTGAGGTAGAATTTGATTGTCTCTAGCTTCTGTAAATGTTGATATTAGGAGGGGAGCTAGTTGAGTGAAGAATTTCTTATAAAATTCTGCAGGGTAACCATCAGGGCCTGCTGCTTTCCCGCCTTGAAGTGATGTTTATAGCATCTAGTAATTCTGATAGCGCCAGTGGTCTATCCCGTTCCTCCGCACTATCTATTTGTGGTAACTGTAATGTATCCAGAAATGCATTAGATTGTGTGTTGTCTTCTTTGAACTCAGTAGAATATAAGGATTTATAGTAGTCTCTAAATGTGTGCATTATATTTTTATGGTCAATGATTTCGTCTCCGTGTTGGTGATTACTGGGATTGCATTGCAAACTACTTAGCTTTCTCTCCATGTTCATAGTAATGATGTCTGGATTTATAAATTAGTTGTTCAGTTTCTTTAGTTGTCAAGAGGTTGAGTTCTGAATGCAGAGCCTGCCTTTTCCTATGTAGAGACTCGCTTGGAAGCCTGGCATGTTGTTCATCTATTCTAGTAATTTAGCTTTTTAGAAACCAAGAAAGTATCAGAACTAATCACCAGCCCCCTTTTTAAAAGCCGCGCTGACATCCTTTGAACCCAACAGCCCCAGCACCCTCAGCAGAAGACCAATCAGAGCCACTGCAGGGACTGCTGGGAGTTGCAGTTTCAAATTCTATTGGCTACTTTAACCATCCCAAGCCACGTTTTCCACTACAGTTGCTTCCTGGTCTCTCTACAGTGCAGTATTGCCATGATAAAAGCCATAAAAATTGCGAAGGATATTTGCGGTTTCTGCTAACAATTATTAGATAGGTTCTAAGGAAAAATCCGCGAATGACTGTGGCCACGAACTCTGAACTGCGACTTCGTGGGGGTCTACTGTAATTTGAATTTATTCAGAAAAGGTTGTATTTGAATTTAAAAGTTGATGTTTGATTGCAAAGTACTATTGTTTGTTTTACCTGATGCACTAATGTTGGCATTGAGTTTCTCCCAATGCGCTTTACTAGTATTTTACAGGTCAGTTTTTGTGCTTCACTTCCATGATCAGCCATGTCCTGATTTTGAAAGGTTAGTGTGTTGTTTTATGAAAAAACCTACAGTTAGGCACATTCACAAAGTAGTTATTTTTGTTTTTTTGATCCCACAAGTAAGTATACTTGAAGTAGTTTTTCTAAGCGCTTTTCCAATGTCCTGAAAGCATAATTTTGCATCTGAGTCTCTCCCATTCACTCTTAACTCTGAGATCCCTGACTGTTGTTTAAGGCTAAGACTAGTTAAAGCAAATGGAAAGTAACTTGTAATTCTTATTTTCCTTTTATTACAATGCTTTGAAATCCTCAGTTTAAAAGAGCTGAGATACTCTGTCTTACAATTAGTCTATCTTGTGTGGCTGCTAAAACAAAGAGATGTAATTAAAAATATTCAGGCCACCTAGATTAAAATATTTGCTGCATCTGTAAAGGAGAAAAAAAGTAGACAGATTATGAGAATCCTTGTGATCCTTGTCAGGACAGCAATGTATAAATGTGGCTTCTAAAATTAGCTTAAACCCTTACAATCCACATTCTCTGCCACAGTGCCCCACTGAAAATTATATATATATATCTATAATAATAAAAGGCAAAGCCCTCACTGACTGACTGACTCACTGACTCACTCATCACTAATTCTCCAACTTCCCGTGTAGGTGGAAGGCTGAAATTTGGCAGGCTCATTCCTTACAGCTTACTTACAAAAGTTAGGCAGGTTTCATTTCGAAATTCAAAGCGTAATGGTCATAACTGGAACATATTTTTTGTCCATACACTGTAATGGAGGAGGCGGAGTCACGTATCGCGTCATCACGCCTCCTACGTAATCACGTGAACTAAAAACAAGGAAGACATTTACAGCACGAGTCACACGCGGGAACGAAGGTAAATGACGTTAATTTTTGACTGTCTTTTAATACTGTGTAAGCATACATATTAACACATGTGCAATTAAACGTGTGCATTTACGGGGTGATTTCTCAGGCTTAAAAGCTCACCTTTTATCAAACGCGGGAACAAAGGTAACTGACGTTGTTCACTGTCTTTTAATACTGTGTAACCATACATATTAACACATGTGCAATTAAACGTGTGCATTTACGGGCTGATTTCTCAGGCTTAAAAGCTCGCCTTTTACTAAAAAGGTAAATGCAAAACTATTTTCAATCAGTTTATTGAAACGCTCCCATTAAGGATTGCAATAACATATTCGCGAGATAAAAGAACGAAGTAGGGGGAAATGGAGGAAGAGCCGCGAACAGCTAAGAGCAAAAAATGAATTAAACAATTGAGAACGGAGCGAGTTAAGCATACAAGCATGTTCATAAGGGAAAGAAAGCACGGTGTAAAACGTAAGTTTAAATGAAGTTTATAGAAACGCTCCCGCTGCAGATTGCAATAACATATTCGCGAGATAAAAGTTTAATGAGAACACACGAGGTATAAACGAACCACACGCCGTGGCGCAACGTTAGGGGCAACAGTTTCAACCATTCTATGATCTGCTTCTCGCAACTGAAAGACGGCACATGGCGGATGTTAGCCGACTTGCTGACCGCAACGTTAGGGGCTTCAACTATGGCGCTGACGCCATATCTCAGTGCACCAAAAAATGTATACATTTAAGCATGTAATGGGCAAACAAAAAATGAGGTATACCCGAAGGCACTGCAGTAGTACTTAATGTAACTTTACTTCTTAAATGTTAATGTTTTACTGTTTAATAATTTATACGCTTCTTATATGTTGCTCAAATTCTTTTATCAAAATACCACTGACAGCGCAATGCACGATAACATGGAGTGAATACACCATACGCATCCGCCTACGGCTGCCCTGCTGTGCGCAGATAGGAGTTGATTCTACAATTAAATAAAATAAACATAAAAAGAGTAAAACAATCATCACCCATAAAGCGGATAGTAGACGTGACGTACTATATGTGTACCACATTTCAAGTGTATAGCTGAAACGGTTTGCGAGCTACAGGTCATTTAAAATCCTGGACAGACACACAAATTGCCACGGTAGCAAATTACAGAAGAAGATTTTACTGTTTAATAATTTATATTTATATGAAATGTGCTTCTTATATATTACTTCATATTCTCATATGATAATGATGTTAATGTTTATATTCATTTCTGTGTTATTAAAACTGCATGTATGTGTGTATATGTGTGTATATATATATATATATATATATATATACTAGCAAAATACCCGCGCTTCGCAGCGGAGAAGTAGTGTGTTAAAGAGGTTATGAAAAAAAAGGAAACATTTTAAAAATACTGTAACGTAACATGATTGTCAATGAAAGCCCGTTTCACTCAGTAAGTCTTATGTGTGTGTTTATATATGTGTGTGTATATATATGTAGATGTGTATATGTAGATATGTATATATATGTATATGTATATAAATGTTTATGTGTGTGTGTATATTATATATATATATATATATATATATATATATATATATATATATATATATATATATATATATATATATATAAAAGACAGCAACAGTTATAACAATGACAACACAATTACATTGACAATCATGTTACGTTATTTTTAAAATGTTTCCTTTTTTTTTCATAACCTCTTTAACACACTACTTCTCCGCTGCGAAGCGCGGGTATTTTGCTAGTATATATATATATCTATACTAATAAAAGGCAAAGCCCTCACTGACTCACTGACTCACTGACTGACTGACTGACTGACTGACTCACTCATCACTAATTCTCCAACTTCCCGTGTAGGTAGAAGTCTGAAATTTGGCAGGCTCATTCCTTACAGCTTACTTACAAAAGTTAGGCAGGTTTTATTTCGAAATTCTACGCGTAATGGTCATAACTGGAACCTGTTTGACTGACTCACTCATCACTAATTCTCCAACTTCCCGTGTAGGTAGAAGTCTGAAATTTGGCAGGCTCATTCCTTACAGCTTACTTACAAAAGTTAAGCAGGTTTTATTTCGAAATTCTACGCGTAATGGTCATAACTGGAACCTGTTTGACTGACTCATTCATCACTAATTCTCCAACTTCCCGTTTAGGTAGAAGGCTGAAATTTGGCAGGCTCATTCTTTACAGCTTACTTACAAAAGTTAGGCAGGTTTCATTTCGAAATTCTACGTGTAATGGTCATAACTGGAACCTGTTTTTTGTCCATATACTCTAATGGAGGAGGCAGAGTCACGTATCGCGTCATCACGTATTACGCCTCCTACGTAATCACGTGAACTGAAAACGAGGAAGAGATTTACAGCACAAGTCAAACGCGGGAACGAAGGTAAATGACGTTAATTGTTGACTGTCTTTTAATACTGTGTACTTGTTGAGTGTCTTTTAATACTGTGTAAGCATACATATTAACACATGTGCAATTAAACGTGTGCATTTACGGGGTGATTTCTCAGGCTTAAAAGCTCGCCTTTTATTAAAAAGGTAAATGCAAACTCTTTTCATTCTGAAGGGCACAAACCACGTTAGATTTCAGCCGTT